>NC_141596.1:34134190-34489190 GCF_047967505.1 Dipteris shenzhenensis
TAGAGGGGAAAGGGGATTGGGGAAAGAGGGGAAAGGGGAGAAGGAGAGGGGAAAGAGGGGAAAGGGGAAAGGGGGGAGGGAAGGGAGAGAGAGAGAGAGAGAGAGAGAGAGAGAGAGAGAGAGAGATGGGGGAGGGAGAGAAGGAGCAAGAAGTTTGAATTCTAGAGTGGGAAGTTTGAATTCCTTGAGGGCTATATATTGCCTCTCACCTCTCCCGTAACTCATTTTCAATCACACCGTCCCTCTCATCATGTTCCCCTCCCTTCCTCTCTCCTTCTCTTTCTCCCTCAAATTGTGCTCTCCCCCCTCCCCCTCCCCCTCTCCCTCTCCCTCTCCTTTCTCCTCCCTTCTCTCCCTCTCTTTTCCCATTTTCCTCCCTTCTCTCCCTCTGTCTTCCCTTCTCTCTCTTTCTCTCTCTTCTTCTTCTCCTCTTCTCTCTCCCTCCCTTTCTTCCCCACCCTTTCAAGTGTCCTCTTGACCTTACAAAGTCAATGAATTGCATGGTGTGCTAGAGGGATTGCATTGCCATGGCAAAAAAAAATTATTATTATTATTATTTGTTGTTGCCGCATCAGCATGATCTATTCCCCTCCTCCTTGTCACCCACCCCTCTCCTCTTATCTAATTAAATTTGTTTTAAAAAAATTACTTCTCCCCTCCCTTTCCCTCTCCCATCCCCCTTCCTCATTTTTTATGTTAAAATTCTTGCTATCGCGGGAGACCTCTCCTCCCTTCTCTCTTCCCCTTTCCTCTCCCCCTTTCCCTTCCCTCTCCTCTCTCCTCTCTCTTCACCTTTCCCTCCCCCCCCCCTCCCTCTCTATCTCTCTCTCTCCCTTCCCCCTCCCTCCTCTCTCTCTCTCTCTCTTCCTCTTTCCCTCCCCCCCTTCTCTCTCTCTCTCTCTCTCTCTCTCTCTCTCTTCTCTCTCTCTCTCAGCCCCCTCCCTCCCCTCTCCCTCTCCCTTCCTTTTTTAAAACTTCTTGCTACTCCTTCTCTCCCTCTCCCCTTCCCCTGCCCTCCCCCTCTCGCTCTCTCTCTCTCTCTCTCTCTCTCTCTCTCTCTCTCTCTCTCTCTCTCTTTCTCTCTCTCTCCCTCCATCCCTCCCCTGCACAATGCAAGGGGGTGGGAGAGCTTCCTTACCCTCTCTCTTTCTCTCTCTCCCTCTCTCCCTCTCCTTTCCTCCTCCATTCCATCTCTGTCCCCCTTCGTCTCTCTTTTACTTCTTTCCCTCTCTTATTACCTCCATCAAGATGCGTCATTTGAAGGTGTGTGCTTTAAAAACCTTTGTAACTATTGCAATGTCTTTATTGGCACCATTATAAAGTTCTTTGAGATTATACCATTGTTGCTTTTTGAAACTCTGAAAGGTGTTTATTGGCACCATTATTAACTCTTGGAGATTTTAGAGTTTCAAAACTCTAAAAGGTGTTTATTAACACCATTATTAAGTCTTGGAGAGTTAGAGGACTATCATGGTAAATTAATCTCATGCATGGACTTAACTATATATATATATATATATATATATATATATATTTGTATGTATGTATGTATGTATGTATGTACGTACATGCGTAAGTACGTACACACACACATACAGTTTGTCCATGGATTTAAATTAATTTTGTTTATTTTAGTTATTAACAAGTTGAGGGGAAGTTAAACTTTTAAATGAGGATTCTTAAAAATAAAAATTTATACTAGGATTTTTGCAATATAGAGTAATGTAAGAACTACATTTCTTAGTTTTTGCATTATTAGTACAAAATGATAGTGTCCTGGTAAATAAACTCTTTATTTCAAAAGAGTAGTGTCATCTTTTGGTTTTGGAAGGATATTTTCATAAAGCATATTTTTTCAATAGAAATTTAAGTATAAAAATAAATTGGGACCGTGCACCAGTCTATGTAATATGTTACATTAATTTTCATAGTTTTAGTTTTATTTGCTACTGTTTATTGTTTTTTGGTTTATCTATGTCACGTTTTCATAATTTTGATTTCATTTCCTTCAAAGCACTCTAAAAAATTTCTTATTTGTATGTTTTTATCCGTGTTTTGAAGAGTGAGTTTTTCTTGAAATTTTATCCAAAAACTAGTCCAAAAGTACCTATAAAAAGGATTCTCATCCTCAAGTATTTACTTAGAGATCTGAAGTATGGACAAAGGTAGATGTATTGATAAATTTGCTTCGCTAGGTTCAAATCAAAGAGATGTATTATGAAAGGTTCAAAATGGTTGTGAAAGAGTTTATGCAATTAATGGTGAAAGCATGGGGGGAGTGAAACATTAATATGCATTACATGGTAATCTTGTCACCATCATGGACCATGGTTTGTACAAAGTTAGGACCTTTAGTCCATTTGGAATATACAAGGCTTGGAGAAGTCGCACTATAGAGCGAAGGCAGCGTACTTCAAGAACTCAAGGCATGGTGATGGTGTCACTTGTAGCAATGCATTGCATGAGACGTTCGACTGGTTTTTTAGATGTTTACTAGGTAGGACTTTGAAGTCTAAAAAGGAAAAGGCATCAGAACTTGTAAAAATCTTTAAATTGTATCAAAGAAATAGAAGGGATAGTGCTTGGAAAGCATCCATACAGAGTCGAGGAGTCACACATTGGTTGCAAGCTAGAGTGAGAGAAGGGAGAAGATGGGTCCAACCAGCAACAGAAGCTATGGCGTAATTGTATACAGTTATGAAATTAATATCTTGCTTATTTTGACCACAAATTGTGTACTCACACTTGAAGTCTAGGGTCTGTGTGAGGTAAGGAGGTTGGGGAAGGTGGGGACGACGTGAGGGAGGGTTAAGAGAAGGGAGGGGCATGGGGCGGGGGGGGGGAATGGTGGCAAGGGTGGGGGGAGGGAGGGGGGGTTCAATGGCAGGAGGGGGAGGGCGATGAGGGAGAGGCGGGAAAGTAGGGGGTAGGGCGATGGGGGGAGGGGGGAAGGCGACAGGGATGGGGGGGTTTGGATGGGATAGGGCGGGGGTAGGGGACAGGATGAAATCCTAAACATAATTAAAAGGGGTGTAAAAACACAATGAGCCTATCTTAAAAGTTTTTAAAAACCCTAACTCTCATTATTCGATGGCGTGAGTGAATAACACTACTAGACCCACAGGATGCCGCCTCCACCCTTCCTCCTCCAGCTCCACCACCTCCATGGCATCTGCACACATGAACCTCTCTAGCTCCGGTGGTACCTCGTCTAACTCTCGTGAGCCCTGGACCCAACTCTCGTGAGCTCCCTCGACTCTCATGAGCCCTCCCCCAACTCCCAAGAGTGTGATCCTTCCCCTAGGTCTCGTGAGCCCTCCCCCGACTCCTGTGAGCCCTCCCCCAAGTCTCGTGAGCCCTCCCTTAAGTCTCATGAGCCCACTCCCAAGTCTCGTGAGCCTTCTCCTCAGCATGATCCTTCCCCTCCCCATGAGCCCTCCCCCAAGTCCCAAGAGCATGTTCCCTCTCTCGACTCCTGTGAGCCTTCCCCAAATTCTCATCGGCCAACCCCCACCTCCCAGGAGGGCTCCCATGAGAGAACTCCCCCGAATGATAGGAATTTGGGCATTTTGGACTTTCCAGAATGCCCAAATTTGTGCCGTGGTGGGTTTAGGGAATTATGGGCTCCTCACGACATCTTGGACACTTTTGCCCATGGTTAAGGTGATAATATCTCCCTTGTGCTAATTGTTTGGGATGTGGATGGTTCCATGCATATATTAAATAGAATGGTTTTGCAAAGTCATGGATAATATTATTAACTACGAAAGCTGGTTGAGAGGACATGGCAAAGCATCTTTATCCCACTTTTCCTCATTGGTGTCATGATATGCATTTTTGGTTCATGTATATGAGTCTCTCAATCCTTCCATTATAGAATATTATGTCTTGATTAATGTGGAAATAGAGGCAAATGGTTGTCACACCACCCTTCCTCACCTTGAGCAATTGGAAGACTTGTTTATTGATGAGACATTGGCTAGAGAATGAAGCTATAAGAGCAAGGAAAGAACATATATATAGTGACCCTCCTCTCATGTATATGCCACCATTCTCTCTAACTAAACTATAAAGGCTCTTTCTGTGCCCTCGTGGATTAATCTCTCTTTTCCTATGTCTCCCTCCATTCACCGTTCTCCCCATGTGTATACTTCGTTCCCACTCCTTGCCTTTCTATTGACTCCCTCTAGACCTTCCACCTCACTGATGCACTTATATAGACTACTAGTGGAAACATGGTGAGGTGCGAGGATTGGTTGCAAAGCACGTGCACGTGTGCGCGTGTGCATGCGCGCACACACACACACAAACATACCCTTAGCCCAATAGTGTATCAAAACAAGACTCTCATCAATGCTTCTTTCAAAGGAGAAATAGACACTCTACTAACATTAGCTCATCGATGTGCAATTCTACTCTACATAAGACTTTCACACTCACTTCTTCCTAGAAAGACCTAATTTTAAAAATGTGATAAAACTCCCATCTACAATTTCGATTACATCCTTCAAAACAAGATGAAGTGCATTCATGAGGCCTTGCCACTAATGGATCGAAGCTCTGAAGACACTCATGAACTCCGCGCATGATAGCAAATATATAGGCCTGCCCAAGAATCAATGGAAACATCAAAGATCTGAATTACAAACATCCACTAAACTAAGGAGAACAATTACTAAGACCTTACGCACCACGGCAATAGGAAGACAAAGTTCTCTTACTACACGTGGTGAGAGTATCGATCTCCCCACAGCATAGTCTGCCCCTGGCTGAATGAATGAGCTTTGTCCCCTTCATAGAACGATGCATCTCCATCCACCTGCACAACACCTTGCTGATTCATGGATGATTTGTACGTCGAACTTGGATCCGATTCTGATATCGAATTGGCGCTAGGATACATTTGCTGTAACGCCTCATCTAGCCCAGCAAAGTCCTCAGGCTTGAAACTCAGTTTATGGTCGAGGACACAGCTAGAAGCAGTGCTAGATGAATTGGTACTACTGCTTAAAGCAGTGCGAGCTGAATTAGTGCTGAGCCCAGTCAAGTTTCCAGCGTTGGATATCACTTCGTCCTTGTGGGGGACACAGCAAGAAGCAGAGCCAGCTGAATTGATGACAGAAGCAGCGCTTGCTGTAGCATCGCTGAGCTTGCTGAAAATACTGTCGTACGATGTACCTTCAGCTCGTGCAGCTCTTTGCACAAACTTGGGCGAGAGCTCCGAATGCTGCGGGAATGCAATTTGTAGGGGTAAATGGGGAAAATTGAGCCGAGCAGACGGTCCTCGGAGGTATAGCAAAGCAGTATCGTAAGCACGAGCAGCTGCTTCCGGTGTGAAATAAGAGCCCAACCATAACCGAGATCTCGTGCCAGGCACACGAATCTCAGATACCCACTTACCCCAAGCACGCTTACGCACCCCACGGTACGCAGCATTTCTTTGCTTTCTTGCTGGCGATTGACGCTGTAGAAGATCGTCCTGACGAGTCGTCGACGGGAAGCCCGCCGTCTGTTCCATGCGTATTTACTGTTAACGAGCCAATCGAAACGATGGGAAGTTGCAGAGGCTTAAAATATTTGTATGTATGGAAAAGTTGCAGTAGCGGCCGTGCGGCAGTCTAGTCGTGCAAAGAGCCGGGCTTGAAAGTTGACACGAAACTGTCTCTCGAGTAATTTGATCTTGCAGCTTCTAGATTCTCCCGACTTCCCGAACATTCTAGAAGCATACGGGATTGTCGTGGGCTTGGTACTGGAAATGCTACGCAGATAGGCATGACAGCGGGACGAGATCGATTTTACAAACATAAGATTTCTGTTGAGTAATTCAAATTTTCACGGGAGCGAGTTTCTAATCTCGTCCTGCTCATCACTGTTGCGATTCGTGGTCTTCAGAGGAAACGCGTCCCCGTGTACGTTTTAAAGACCTAGTTTCAGTGAAGGATAAGGCTCTCTAAGCCTCTCCTAGTGTCAGGACTCGAGAGTTTACTAGCCTGGAGAATAGGAAGGTTCCAGGGAGTTGCAAGCTCGGAGAATCACGACGAAACATTTTCTTTTGGCCTCAAAGGTCATTGGAATTTGGCCCACAAGATTTTTTCTCGCTTGCGTTAAAAAGGCATTTATGGGAGCATGCAACCAGGGACAAAATTTGACAAGGATATCTATGTCATTAGGCCTTTTTTGTGTCAATTACACATTGATTTAGAATTTCTTTGTCAAATGACAATGCAAAATAGCTTTTGTCATTTTCACATGAAAAACTTCAATCTATTTTAATTGTCAAATGAAAAACTGGTTTTTAAAAAAAAAATTCATATGTTTAGATGAAATCCGGATTCAGATCTTAGGGAATCCAAAGAGCATGAATGGTTTTAGGTGGTGGCTCGTGTGACTCAAGGAAGGATACACGATTAGTAATAAGTGGGGGGATTTGTGTCTACGTCGCCTCTGGTGTGATGGGTTTATTAATGGAGGTTTAATGTTGCGCTAATCACTCGTCCAAATCGAGCGCCACTTTTCCTCCTGGTTTTGTTCACGAACGAGAGGAATCGAGAATCTGGCTGGCATTTTTCCTCCAAAGGGTTGTTCATGAATGAGAACTTAGAAGCATCGGCGATTCAGCTGCGCAATCTACTTGCTTTGGCTCTTTTCCTCCAAATTCCAATGGTTGTTCATGAATGAGCTGAAGCATCGGCGGCTGAATTTGCGTTCGTAACTTCGTTGTCAAAGGGGACTCGGCGATTTTGGTGGGCACTGGGAGTCTGGGACTCGGAAGTTCTGTCGTGGTGTTTTGCCTGCCGCTACCTACATATCGTCCAGCCTCATGAGTCCTGAGTCCTCTACCATTTCATCCTCTTCCCCAAAACCACCCAACTCCTCTACTGTTTGTAGCTCCCTCCCCTCGTGGCTTCCAAGTTCCTTCCCCTCGCTGGCGGCTGATCCCGCTTGCTTCCATCTTCCCTCAAGCTGAGGGCCATACATACATCAACGTAAGCTCGTTCTTCGTTCTTGTTTTCTCCACAAAGTTTGAGGTGAGAACTTAGAAGCTACTGCGCTTCCAACGAAGATGAAGCTGCTGTGCATCGCATCCGTCGCTTGCCCTCCTTGTGGCAACCTCTCCGTCCCTTAACCCCCTCAGCACCTCCCCCTCCTGTGGTCACCCCCTCTTCCCCATCACTTGTTCCCCCCATCACTCCCTCCTCGTCTCTGCTCTCTCTGGCTCGTACCCCATCCGCAGCTTCGACGGCCGACCCTCCCCCTCGCTCCTTCATCGTCTCGACTCTCCACTGGCTCCTTCTTGGGTAACTCGTGGGTCGTGACTCCCTCTATGGGAACTTCTCCTTGAACCTCTCCGGAGTCCGGACCTTTCTTCGTCTCCCCTAATAATTCTGTCATGTATGTTAATGCCTCCAATCTGCTGCGTCGCTCCCTCGTCCAGTGCTCTCCCCTTAGCCCTTGCGCCCAGGCCCTCACTGTTCTCCCGCAGGAGAGCTGCAAGAAGCTGCTGTGTTGCTCTCACCAACAGACCTATCGTCTTCAAGTATAGCTTTCCTCTCGAGACGGCTTATATCAGCGTGGTGAACTTGCTGAGCGGGACCCCAACATCCACCTGGAACTACGGTCTTCAGCTGGGATGGAACATACCGCCGGAACCTCCGTGCTCCACTCAGTCTGATTGCAGTAGTAATTCGACCTGCTCCGTTAGCTCGAATGGAGCCAGCAAGCCTCCAACCGCCATAGCCATCCTGGTCTGCAAGAGCGAGAAGGTAACGCAGGGGTTATGTGACTCCTCTCCTACATCTTTTTCTGTTAATCCGCCTCTCTTTCTTCCTACAGTCTACTCCTCCTCCCTTTGTAGCGGAAGCTCAGCTAGCTGCCCATCTCCGTCTGCTTTTCTCGATGTTTAGTCAGTCGAATCTTGGATGCAGAAACGGTATGGATGTCGAGCGATAATGTTGACTCTGGAGACAGTAGCTGCAGTCCCTGGAATGGTGGACCGTGGGACTCGAGATGCCTACATCACCGTAATCTTGTTACACTCAGGGGCTTCTGCATCACTAAAACTGAAAGGTACACGCAGATTCCCCTTGAATGCCTTGAAAGACTGTCGTCGCCCTCGTCCAAGAAAATTCCCTGTATAGTTGGGCTCAGGGATGCTATGAATTTGGGAACCGGAGTGATTTCTTTTGCATGATTACCGGAGTGATTTCTTTTGCATGATTACCAGAGTGATTTCTTTTGCTTCTTAATGCAATTACTTGTTTCTCTTTTGTGGAGTCGCAACAGTGTGTTTTGATGCAGTTTTATATTTTTCTCTGTAGGTGTTGGTTGCTTTCGAATTTATTGTTATGGAAGGTTCAAGCAGTGCTAGAAGTGTTAATAAGAAAGGAAAGGGGCGTGATTTATTATCTTTTTTCAATAAAGTAGGTGATGAGACCCATGGTGAGCAGCCGCAAAAACATAGGGAGTTGTATGCAGATTTGTTTGGAGATGAGGATCATGATGACAGTATGGATGGGATGCAAGAATTTGAGGGACACAATGATGTAACACAACAGAGAGAGGGGATGATAGTTAGGAGGTATCAAAGTCAATGGCGCTTGCAATACCCTTGGGCATACAAGGTGCAAGTAGGGGAGAAGGTATTAGTGAAGTGTGAATATTGTACAAAGTTTACAAAAGAAAATGTGTATGCTAAGGAAGGAGCACAATCACTGCAGTTAAGTGCATTAAAGGCACATTCTAAATCAGAGCAGCATCAAAATGCAGAGATACGCTTTCGAGATTGGAAAGATCGAGAAAGAAGTCCAATAAGGGAACGATTTGATGCATTGCATGATAAAGCAAGGGAGCAAATTATATGTCTCATGAAGTGTGTTTATTTCTGCTCTTGTTTCAATATTCCATTGGAGAAGTATCCACATCTAGTCCAGTTTAATCGTTACATGGAAATGCCAAATATTTCATTAATGGATGAATATGCTTCTTATGTAAATCCAGTTTCAGCTAGAGAATTTCTGATGGCACTTCGGAATTACTTTCGAGAACTATTAAGTGCAGAAATGCTGTCTAGTTCTTTCTTTTCTGTCATGGTTGATGAAAGTACAGATCGCACATTAGAGAAGCACTTGATCATTTATATCACATATTTAAAGGAGAATAAGCAGGTCACAAAGTTTACACGCTTGGTGTTTCTGTCCGATGGTGATGCTGAATCTGTATTTCAAGCAATGATGAAGTTCTTGGAGGAAGTGAAGCTTGACATGAAGAGAATGGTTTCTATTGCTACCGATGGTGCTAGTGTGATGACAGGATCGAATATAGGAGTTGTTACACGCTTTCAAAGTATTCTTCCTAGGCTATTGGCCACACACTGTATAGCTCATCGGGAAGCTTTAGCTATAAAGGATGCAAGCAAATGCTTTTGGCAAATGGATGTGGTTGATAAGCTGGCTGCAAGTGTTTACACATGGTTAGGCAAGTCAACTAAGCGTCACAATGAATTCAAAGAGTTGTTGGATGCCTTTGAGATTGTTGAGTTAAAAGCACTTCGATACCATGATGTTAGATGGTTATCTAGAGGTCAAGTGATGAAGAGGCTTGTTGAGCTTATGCCTGCAATTCTGGAAATTTGGAAAGTTCAGAATTTAAAAGGCTATCAGACAGCCACTATATTCCAAGTGCAATTTCTTATTAACCTTCTTGCAGATGTGCTGGAATTATTGAACATCCTGAGTAAGAACCTTCAACATGAAGTAGTTGATCTTACAGAAATAGGACGCAAGCTGGACAACACCATTAATACTTTGAAGAAGATGTTTTTACGCCATAACAAGCCTTTTGGAAAGGGGAGTACATATGTAGCTCCTTTTTTGAAAATGGCAATTACAGGTGGTTTGAAATTTACAAAAAATGATGCAATCAGAATTTTTAATTTAAGGTTTGTTCCAATCCCTAGAAAGCAAGAGAATGCCTCAACCTCTACTCAAGGAGAGCAGCAGCAAGAAGATGGTATCCTATTGCAGCATAGTGTGCCTTCTCAACATGATGATAATAATACGGGAAGCATAGATGATAGTATATTGTTGGGGAGAACATTTGTACAGGCTGTAATTGATGCATTGAATAGCAGATTTACAGATTTGGGTACTTTTAATGCTGTTAAGTTCTTTGAGCCCAGAAGTTATCCAGAGGATGTGGATGATAGAGAATCAAAGACTCAAGAATGGCTTGGAAAGCTACTTGAAAAATTCTGCAGCGGTTACCACCCAGTTGCAAAGAAAGAGTTGTGCCTTAGTGAGCGAGAGGACTTTGTGGAGCAGCTATATGCAGCAGGGTCTGATAAACGGATGCCAAAAGCATGGGAATTTTGTGTGTCCAGTGGGGGGGATGAATGGTTTTTGCAGTTTCTAGAGTTGATGCGACTATGGCAAGCCATATGGGTTATTCCAGCAAGTACAGCAGAGTGTGAAAGAGGCTTTTCAAGACAAAATAAAATCAAAACTATAGATAGAAGTAATCTAGTGTTGGAAACATTAGATGCTCATATGATGCTTGTTTCAAACCAAGTCGATCCTTCCAATGTATCTTGGTCTAGAGTTTTGGATATATGGGAAAATGAGCAAGGAAAGAGTAGAAAAATAAAGATGTGAACAATTTTACTTCTATATTATTTGTTTAGTGCTTTTTCTATATATCACTTCTATATTATTTGCTAGTGCTTTTTCTAAACATTTCTTCAATGAAAGATTTATTTATGTGGATTTTTCATGAAATAATTTTTATTGTCAAATGAAAAATGGATATTCTATTTTGTTTTTCATGAGAAAAATTGGTGTATCAATTTATTTTTCAACTTACAAGTAGGGGAGTAGCTGAATTTTTGTCCCTGCATGCAACGAAGGGGACAAACATGTTCGGAATTTCAAATCTGACGTTGGGAATGTGTGTATAAGATACTTACTGCATGCAGGGGGCGACTTGATTTCTTGGGAAGAAAGTTATGGCAAAAGGGAAAAAAGGCTCACGGAATTTTTAGATATATGGAAATCCGAATCAGTATGAAGTTCTCAACAAGGGTTTCTTCAAGTGTCAAGGGCCGGGCTCAGTAGGAAAACTGGTGAAACCGGTGGAAAAGGCACCTCAAGTCGCTATTAATTGGTGGAAAGGCCTCTTTGACCGACAGGTTTCTCAACTGTTGTTGTCTCCCTCGCCCGCAGCCCTTGACATTCGGGAAAGGGCCGAAGTTGGCGGAAGGCTCCCAGCTGCTGCCGGTCGCCTTCCCGCCTCCCTCGGCCCTTTCCCTCTAATCTTCAAGCTTCATATGAGATCGTCAAATTCATGCTGCACGCGCACAAATGTTACTCGCCTTTGGAATTCAAAACCTTTACGTTCGAAATTTACCAAATTTCTCAAATTCTTAATCCTTGTTGGCCTTCAAGGGTGTTAGGGAAGGTCGAATTTTTATGGTTGGGTTGTGAAAAGGGGATTTTGTGTGTTGGTGGTCAAGTTGACTAGGTAATTAGTGGGACTCTTTGAGTTACTTATGGTTATTGGCCGGTTAGGGCTAGGAATGTTATTAGGTTTTGTTGCTGTTACCCTCTGCCTCTGTTTCCTTTGTTGTCACGTTCTCCCTCTCTTTACCATCTGTGCTTCCTCACCTTGCTCACCTTCCGTGTCTCTGTACCGTTGTGAGCTTCTTCGCTTCCTTACGCGCTCTGCTCTTACTTACCTTCTCCCTCTCCTTATGTGCTTTGACTCTCCTTACGTTCTCCCCTTCCTGACCCTCTCAGCTTCATATTCTCTCTCGTCGGATCTTAGTCCATATCTCACTTGCCAGCTGCTCTACGATTCGTCAGGACGCAAGGAAGATGGTCGATGTAGCTTGTGTTGTATGCCATCGGCCAGTTTTAGAAAGAGGTTGATTTATGAGTCTGCATGCAAATTCTTGTTTATGTGGGTCTTGTGTTGTCCAGTTCTGACGGCGTGATAAGTGATTCTGAGCGGTTCCATTAGTTGTCTGCTTTTTCAGGCTTACTATTATAGTTCAGCATTTGAATCCCCAAGATTTTATGACATGCAAAGTTCTCCCTATTGTTGCATATCAGTGTTGCAGGAAATAAGGAAAGGCCTTCTAGAGAACCGTGGTCTCGTGTGTTGTCTATGATTGTATGGTTTGCCGACATCATGTGATTGTTGATTTCTTGCATGGAAGCGAGGTAGTGGAATTGTGTCTAGGATTATGTGGACAGGTAGCTGATTAAAGTCTCTATTATTATCATGATTTCCTTTCATCACAGTTTACCTATAAAAGGAGAGATGCAGATCATGAAATCATAAATGCAACTGCGAGTCACGAGCATTTTGACTTTGTGACTGTGAGGGCAAAGTGTTTGTACCTAGAACGAAAATCGTTGGTTAGTCATGGCCAGTGCCATGGATGTTTTTATCAAAGCTATTCTTATATATTAATATAAAATCATGGCAAAAGTATATCAAGCTAGTTTTTTTAGTTTCGTAATATTGATAGAACATAATAGACTTTTATATATTCTCTTTTGACTTTTAAAGTAAAAGATGTAAATCCTGGCAAAACTTTATTTTTTTTCTCATAAAAGTTTTGAATCTTGGTGAATATTTCAAATGTTTATTTTTATTAGGGCATAGAAACTTTCGACACCAATATAAAATTTTTGCTTGTTTATGAAACTCACATTAAAAGCCATCCATGGCAATGCTTGCAATATGGATATGGTGGAATCTCTAGGAGGTGATTTTCCATTTTGCTTGAATTGAATTTGTTATTGGTGTTGTGGGAGGGGATTTTCTGTTTTGCTTGAATTGAATCTATTACTGGTGTTGTCTTTCCTGTCTATTCTTGTGTATTGTATACTGTGTGAGAATTACAGTGTGTTAGTTCTGTAACTTTGGATGTATATCAATTTATTGTGTATTTGTGTTAGTTTTTTCGTCCGTCTTCATATGCAGATTCACATCATGAGTTGATTTTGAATGCAGATCATGGGAAAAATAAATTGTCATTCAGTAATTGCGCCTTCACTTACTCTAGCCCCTTCCATTGAATCCCACACTTTGTGTAGCTTTCTCCACAAAGTAGGCTATGTACCTCATTGAACTCTCTGAAATGTCCTTCATAGGAGGCTCCTGTAGTGATATGCTCATTTTTGTGGATTTTATGTAAAGTAAGGACTGGCAGTGCTGCTACCTTGGTCTAGCCTCTATAGTGGTGTGTTGCACTATTGGTGTCTGAAATTGGTGGTGGAGTGCTATGCTTTCTTGTTCTTCTTCGCTACTCTTTTGTAACGTTTTTGGTTTGGAGAAACTCTATAGAGTCTATCTTTTTCGGTAACTCCCCTCTTGCTAACTTGATGCTGTGCCCTCTCCTTTGCCTTGTGCTATTTGCTTTTGTTGTCCTTACGAGGGCTGGTTGCTGAAGCTCGACGCCCTCCACCTAAAGCTATCTTGGAGTCAATTCTGACCTTTTTATTGCTGCTCTTCATCCACAAGGGCTCGAGTCGGCTGGTTTTGGTGGCATGTTGCTCAATTGGGGGCCTGGAAGGGGATAGGTGCAAATAGTTTGGGTCGCCCCTCTTCCATGGATAGATGGGAGCAAGTCATTGACCCATCTTGATGGTTTCGATGCATGTCTAGTATAGAAGTTTGTACCTTCTTTGGAAGACTTCAAATGCCAAGCATTTTGGCTAGTTTTGTTGCACTGTTGCGTCTAATGTATGTTGGTTCAATTGAGGACATATGGTTTGCCAGTTGATTGTATGTGTACTATTTTATAATTCTGGAGCATTGTCTACTGCTTGTGATTACTACTAACCATTATGGTTTGTGTGCGTGCATATTTGAGGTGGTTGGTGCATGCTTGTTTGTACCATCATGGTCATGTCTTCCAATGTGATTGGAAGACATTGTCTCTGGGAGGCCTAACATCCTCTCACTTAAAAATGAGGTTCCTTCTAGCAAAGATCTGTACTATGTAGTTCAAAGAAAGGAGTTATGCTTGTGTTAGTCGTGTAGCTGGTACCTATTGGGAAAGGCAAGATTTTAAAACGAATTCTAGATCTAAAACTACAACTTTAATATGAGCAGTTTCCATTTACAGACATTTCACAAATTGTAATTGTAATTCGCCAAATTTAAATGAAATTTATTTTTCATACATGAAGAGTCTGTGCCGTGAAAATGTTTACACAGTTCTGTAATTTATTGCCATTTCGGAAATTGTTATTGTAATTACTATTGTTGACACAGTTGTGTAATCTTTTGTTGCAGTGTGGATAAATACCATTCTGAATTATTGGCTATCCTATTAATAGAAGTTGTAACAAGTAGTATGAATCATTTTCATTTCCATTTTGGCAGTTAGCAACATTTAAGTTATGTTCTAAGTATCCTAAAAAAATAGTTTATTTTTGTTTTAAAGCTCATTTCATGAGTGAAAATACTAAAACGGTAGTTTATGAATTTCTCAATTGTTAAGATGTTTATAGTTTGCACATAGTCTCATTAGCCGTAGCAGCCAACAATGGGCACTTTGAGAAACACATGCTCTTGGGGGGTGCACTACTAAGAAACCCTATGTATCACATGCATTCAAAGGGTATAAAAAAACACCCCTCAACTAAAATTTCTCCCACAATAAAACACTCCTCTTTACTTATGAACTAACTGAATTTTTTCAAAAGTTGAATTAAAAAACCCCTCTTGTTATTGTAAATCTGTTAAATTTTTCCAAAAAGTTGTATTAAAATACCCCACACTAAATTTTTTAAGGTGAACTCCCTAAGCACATGCTGCAATAATCTAGCTTTGGACTAGTTCGTCTTCTTTTAACTTGATGATAACATGGAATTTTTGCTTTAAGCAAAATTTTTAGAAAGATATGGGGTTGTTTGTTGCACATTGTTGATAGCATGAAATAACATATGAAGGTTGGGGGGGACTTAATGTTAGCAAAGATTGAGCTTCCATGGCTGTGGAATTGTTAGTAGAAAGCCATTGGGGAGATTGATCAGAATATATTGTGGATTGCAAGTGCCAAGATGGCTTGCTAAGTCAAGCTGGTATGTTTGCTTATCACTCTCTTATGGTGGAGTATGGGCAAGAACTAGTGCACTTAATTTGCACCACCATAGGCCTTACATATATAAGGTTGGGAATTGTTATGTCACACAAGTAAATCAAACTACTTAATGATCTAAATAATCTCTTGGACGGTATTATTTTCTTATGGGTGACAAGGTGAAAGGGAACTAGGACCCGCACTTGTAAAATTTCAATGAGTGTGCAAATTAATGAACCAGATGTGAGAATGCCGATTACATAGAGGACTATTTTTGTTGGTGTTATTATGATCAAGTAAGACTATGGAGACAAAGGAAGGGGGATAAGGTTTGGGGCCTACCATCAATTATAATTGTGCTCACTTTTGTGTTGGCGTTTCCATAAAAAATGTAAAGTTTATCTATACCAATCTGTTGATGTGTGTAAAAATGATAGTATGCTTATACAATCATATCTACAAAGGTACGAGGATATCTTGACAGCATGATTGCATAGTCATATCTACAAATATCATGGGATTTCTTAGTATGTAAGCCATTCTCATAAATAACTTAAGGCTTAAAACTGTAATGGATTTAGGGGAGTAAAAGATTACAATTTTGGTGATGTCATTTTGCAGATGGGATCAGACGGTCTAAATGCTTTGTATGAATTGCCCATAGGAAGATACTTTATAATAAATCTTTTCCTTATTCTTGTTGTATATTTTTTCATGGCATACCATGTAAGGAATAAATTGCAAGAAAGATTTAGTGGATTATAACTTTGTTTAGCCAAAATGCATGATTTTTTTTATGACATACCATGAAAGAAATGAATTGAGAGAAAGATCATAGTGGAGTGTAGCTTTATATAACCACTCCGCATGACTTTGAAAACTTAAGACTTTCAATTGAGCCTTTGAATTATATCATATAATTACCGTATTATCTGTAAGAACACCTAGCAAAATGACCCTTCTTGATGAGCGTGCAAAGGTAAACTCAATTGAAGTTAGAGAGAAGAAGTTGAACTGCAGAAAGAGAAGAAGGAAGGTCATATACAAGCCTTGATATTATGAGATTGCTAGGGCACTAGGGTTTTCTGAGTTCATGAGCATGCACATGCTCTTGTATAATCAAGATTGCAGTATGTAGATAGGCAAGTTTCATTGTTGCATGAATTTCAAGCAGGTTATGATATGGATGTAGGTTTCATAAGGTGTACAAGCAAATAGTTTATGATTTGGTAATGATTTATGTTGTGGTTATATTTTTCATAGCAAGTTTTCCTACAGTTTTCCTAGTAACTCCATAAATGTAACCTAGCATTCATATCTAGATGGTTTTTCTACATCTACCATTAAAATTAGCAAACAAAAATTAGCCCTTGAGATTATGTGAAATCAATATACTGGATATTGTATTTCACCATTCAAATTTGTATTTCACGTGTTCCTAGTTTATGATGCCATGGTGTCAAGTATCATTGACTTCAACTTGCAATCAAGAAATTATGCATCGAATTAATTGTAGTAGAGTCCACATTTCAAACTTCATAATTGATGCGAGGTACTGAAGCTTTCACAATAAATATAACACACTATTCAAAATTTTTGGACTTGTGTAAAGTCCAATTTGAGAAATGGACTAAAAAACAGTCCAAATTTTTTGAATATAGTAGTAATGTTGTTTTTTGAACTAGATTTGACAACTCAAAACAAAAGATTTGGTAATTAAGTACTAAGAACATCAATGTATAACCAAATCTCTTACAAAGGTGGTCTACATAAACATCTTCATAACTTCTTATGAATTGAGCTACTATCACCTAAGAACATCAATAGATAACCAATTCTCTTAGAAAGGTGGTGTAAATAAACACCTTTATGTATAGGTGGTGTGCACACACCTTTATGACCATTTCTTTTTAAAAGGTGGTGTACATAAACCCCCTAGAAAGGTAGTGTACATAAATCCTTTTATGTGTAAGTGGTGTACATATACACCTCACTTGGTATGAAAAAACACTCTTAACTATAAAAATACATTGACATAAAGTTTAAAATACACCATTAAGTATAAAATGGACCTCATAAACAATCTTTATATGCATTAATGAGAGTAAAGAAATAAAAAAAGTAGTTAACTTTTTATACAATCTGTATACACAATAATGAGAGTAAAGAAATAAAAAAAGTAGTTAACTTTTTATTAGATATTTGCTTTACATAGAAGTTCAAAACTTGTGAAGTTAAAAACTTGTGATTACAAAGGCGTCAGCCATCATGTTCCTTAGTACCAATGTCCTCAATGCCAAGTCCTTGACTACCAGGGTCCTCACTAATAGGTTGCCACAAACATCACTCTTTGTCCTATGGTGTTTAAGAGACTTTAAGAAGATGATCCTACATTTCCTGATGTCACATTTCAAAAGTGCGTGGACTTTCTTGATGCTTTTGAGAGCTTTAGAAGGAGTGACTTTGTTCGTGGAGAGGCTTTGTACCAAAGCCGATATGGGACTGACATCGAGAAGAGATACATGCTGGCAAAGAATAGATTCTTGGAAAGATGCAGGTTTGAGCCCATTGATGGGCAACACTTTTGTGAAGCTTGCAGGATCGCCCTTGATGAGGGAAGAAGGGGGGGTTATAATCCCCCCCTCCTCTCCTTCGCCTCCTCTCCTCCGCCTCCTGCCTCCCTCCTCTCCTCCACCTCCCTACCTCTCCCTATGGTGGGTTTCTTGTGGTGGGTCTCTATGGGAACACCAAATGGTATAGAGTGGATGGTGGTAAAAGTCAGCACGTTGAGGGAAGACTACTGATTTGGGATCAGTGTGGGTTTTTAACTATAAGTTAGCTCATTAATTGGCCTACCAGTCAATCCAAACATTTGGATTCTGCTCAAACATTTGGTCTGTGTTGCTTGATTGGGAATCAGTTTCTCAAAAATAGGGTACAAGCAGAGTCTGCGAGATTAAAGAGTAAACCTCCAATCATCTTCTTACAAGGTAAATCCAAGATCTTCCCTTCATAACCATAGCTCTTCGACCACTTGGGTTACTCACAAATGTCATGGTTCCTTGGTTTCCACATTCACATAAACCAACTAATTTAAACTTTAAGGGCTCATAAATTTTGATGTATAACTCAAAATCAATTCGGCAAAAGAGAGAAAATACTTAGAATTTACTATTTTTTCTAATTGTGTGTTTGATTTGGGTCTTTGGAAAATCATAAATGTTAATTTCAATTCTGCAAGGGTTTTCGGAGTGCATATGCAAAGTTGTATTTGTGCATAGGCATAAGCTAAAGGGGGGATTACCAAGCATAAAGGGTTTGTTCTTTATCTAAATCTAGAAGTTGGAAATTCATTGAAAAGGTAAAAATGAAAAAATGAGTAACATAAGAGCTAGCATGCGTACACTACATTTATGGGTAGTAAACATTCCCTGCTCCCGGATCTCATAGTGAGTTGATTTTGTTCGTTGGAAAGTTTAATTATTACAAATATATGAAGGCCTGCAGCACAAAGGGCAGGCTGGAGAAAGAGAAAAAATAGTAGCTCCAGGATCACCTGGGGGCCCAAAACAAAGGGAAAAAGGCCCTCAGGTGGTTCAAACCAGGTCCGGGGAGTAGGGGCAAGAGAGGCAGCAGGGGGAAGACAGAAGGGGGGCGGAGGCCACAAGCCGATCGGCAGTGAGGAAGGAAGGCAGGGGGAGGTGCTGCAAAAAAGGAGGCTAGGGGGAAGCCATGATGGGGGAGGCGGAAGGGGCAGAGGCAGGGTGGGCAGAGAGGAAAACAGTTTTTTTGGGGGGGGGGCAGCACGAAAGGCAACGAGGGGCACTGATGGAGGTGGAGGGAGGGCATGAGGGGGCTGGGCGGGGGGCTGTTAAGGGAGAGGCTAGGGAGCAGCAGAGTGTGCCGCATTTGATGCCAAAAAACCTTTTAGGAACAGAGACCTGACTTATCCAGTGGATATTGCAATTGCCTTGCTTGCTTTCCATGAAAAACACAGATTTTTAGTGACTGCCGATTGTATGTAGGCTTTCTACAATTCCTCTTCTCTGTATCTCACATAACATATCCATGTGCAGATGCCACAACTTGGTGGATTTGGTGTTGGTTTGAGCAGTCGAAGCCGATTCTTCTTGTGCAACACTTTCTTGTTCTTCTCTAAGGTGCCTACACCTAATGACCAAACTCTACCTTCATTTTCCTTGTAGAAAGAAGATTTCTATACAGTTTAGGAACAAAAAGAACATATAATATACTTTGAATGGTCCACAATACCTAGGAGACAACTTCGGACATTTTCTTGTCTTTAGAGATTTTGAAATTTCAGGTACCTTAAGGTAGACTTTCTCATTTACTTCAAACTCCAACTTTCTATGGTGGGGGTTTGCATAACTTCGTGCTCTATCATGAGCTCTTCTTATGCTATCTTTAGCTAACTTAAGCGTTTGATTCATATCCTCAAGAAAGTCTTTGGCCGATTGAACCTTCTCTTTTAAGAGTCCCACTATCATTGGGGCTCTTGGTTGAAATCCATACATCATCATGAATGGACTAAAACCTGTAGCTGAATGTTTGGCACTGTTATATGCAATTTCTAATATGGGCAGATATTGTTCCCAATTAGTTTGCCGTTTACTTACATATGCTCGAAGCATATCCTGAATGATCTGATTGACCCTTTCAGTTTGACCATCACTCTGTGGATGATCTGCGATGCTCATATTCAATGAAGTTTCTAATCTCTTAAACACAGCCCTTCAAAAATGGCTGTTAAATTTCCTATCCCGGTCACTAATGATACTAGCTGGTAGCCCATACAATCTATAGATATGATCCACAAATAGCCTAGCTAATTCTGGAGTTTTAACATCTTCACTGACAGGAATAAAATGAGCCATCTTGGTCAACCAATCCACAATTAACCGCACTGAGTTGTGCCCCATCTGTGTCCTAGGTAATCCCACAATGAAATCCATGGAGATGCTTTCCCATTTGCCAGATGGAATCTCCAATGGGTGTAGGAGACCTCCTACCTTAAGGCGTTCAGCCTTATTGACCTAGCATTTTTGGCACTTCAATACATATTCTTGGACGTCCTTACCTATTCCAGGCCAAAAGAATTGTCTTTTCAGAAGCACATATGTCTTCTGTATTCCCAGGTGTGCAGCACTTGGACTATCATGACATTCAAAAAGAATTTGGTGCCTAATGTCATTATTATCCGGGACACATACTCTACCCTTGTAGAGCAAGTAGCCATCCTTAATAGTATAACTTTTCCACTTAAGTCCTTTATCACCAACCTGTGGTGTGTCGCCATTTCCATGCGACTCCTTAGTGAAAGCCTCTCAATTAGTTGGATCCCTATTTCTAATTACTTTCCATATTTCAAAGAAGTGAGGATCAAACTCACATTTCCCCTTTAAGGACTCTATAACGGCGGAGTGACAGCTCCATAAATGAAACATTTGTTGCTCATTTATATCTAGGGACTAAACAATCATACGAGTTGCATCTCAAGGTGGGATCTTAGGTTGCCTAAGAATAAAATAGTAGGTTTTATTTATAACTCAATGATGTTTAGGTGAATTTCAAAGTGGATGTAGGTTAAGCCTTAGAATTGCTCATTTCTCCTAACATTGCATGCATCTCTCTCTCTCTCTCTCTCTCTCTCTCTCTCTCTTAATAAATAATAATAATAATAATAGTAATAATGATAGTCATAATAATAATAAATAAATGTAAATATAAATATAGCTATATATATATATATATATATATTATATATGGTTTACAACATATTAACCATGGATAAAATCATCACATTCCTCCTTTCGAGCAAAACCATATACTTTGTCGAATTCCTCCTTTCAAGAAAACCTTATACTTTTGGTTTCAAAGTGCATCATGTTTCAAACGAGATACTAAAAACTATATGTCTATGTATTGTGATACCTGACTACATGGTAGAAGATGTAATAAACATATAGGACCTTAGTACCTTACTGCCCTTTAGGCCTTAACATTGCACTCCATATTGATGCAAGCACTGTCGAGCCCTCTGGTTTTCCGCTTCACCGTAACCACACCAGATGATACCGGGATTATGGCTGATGTAACATTCCCTTCCCCTTAAGAATGGTTTACATCCTCGAAAACAAAATTGGGAAACCTCCTCTAGAGACTGCTTACCCTTTTCCATGTTGAGCTCTCTTCAAATCTATCTTTCCACTTAACCAAACATTCTTGCCATATAGTATGTTGTGTTCTTTTTTCTTGTTTATCTAAAATTATTTATGATTCGTGTGGTAAAGATGCAGGTTTAATGAGTTCAACTAGGACGTTTATCGAAGTACAGTCTCTCCTCACCAAGGGCACACTGCAAGGGCACACTGATCCATAGAGATGGCATATTGCTTCGCACCATCCTTGACCATCACCTCAAGGAAGCAGCCCAATTCCTATCCATAATCTTGGGAATTAAGTACGGCAAAGATCGCTCCCTTCCACTCCGCACATTTGTTTTGCTGAGTAGGAAGCTAAAACAAGATTGGGTCCAGCACTTCGTCATTTTCTTTACCAAGAAACTCGATGGTTCTTCGGGCCAAAAATGTAAAATTCCACACTTATTGGCTATAATCATCAAAAAAGAACTACAAGAAAGAGAAATGACTCTGCCCCAGTCACCAAAACCAATTGAGGAGTTGGACATACCCTTCTCACTAGTATGGGAGCCATCACCAACTTCTCTAACTATCACATTGATAAGTGTAGATGCCTTAGCAGAAGTACCTATTCTGGAGGTCGGGACTACGACATTGCCCCACGAGATGCTACAGCTCGGTGCACAACTGCAACCAATAAGTCTCCACCAATAGCACCAACCTGAGCTCGAGACAAGGTCAGCACTCGAACTGGAGGAAAGATCGGCACCAGAGCCTAAGACTACATCAGCACTCGAACTGCCCATCGACGCCATGCCAGTCGAGGAGCCACAAGGCGAGCTAGTGCCAGATCTAGTGCCAGATCAGCAGTACGACTATTGTACACAAGGGACTGGAATGCCATTGGAACAACCTCCCCCAAGTGCTATAGAATCATCAGGATGGCTACATGGGCACCACTTGTATCAGCAATATCGCCAGACCTCATCACCGTCTGTCATTCTCCAACATCAAGCTAGCCAAATGATCCAAATGTCAGAACTATTCACTAGCTTGGCCAAGGAAGAATATGCACATTGCAAGTCGTCGTAGATCGTTGCATATCCAAGGGCACCACATTTCTTCTAGAAAAGATCTTCTATACATTTTCTATAGTGCTTTACATACTCCCTTGTCATATTTTATCTAGCTTCTCGACTGGCTACTGCATAGAGTACACTGGAGTCAGGTTGAGCGACTATGCTAACGCATAATGTTGATGGTGTCGACTATGATTTCTTTGCAAGCTTTATGTATATTTTTTGAGTCGTAGACATCTATTGGTTACCACTTATTCTGACGCAAGAGTACACGTGAAATAAAATGACTTCTCTGATTTATCCTACTTCGGAGCTTGGCATACACTAGCTGCTTCTCATATTAGTGACCAGTTGGAATTACTACAAGCTACTACCATTTGGACCCTACGTACTTCTCAATAACGACACTACTAGTTGCTTCAAGGGGATCCCAAATCAGAAATCCATTGGCACATTTCTTCATGTATCATTTTATGCAGTATCACGTTTAGTAGTTATTTCTACAATCGATGGACGTCACGACATGATTGAAGGATGGCCTTGCTCCTTTTTCTACATAAATGAATGATGTTGCAGTTATAAGAACCTGCGACACTCTTTATGCCATCCCCAATATACCAGCTCTCCATGCTGTTTATCTCCATGCCGATTTGAAGGAATCAAAATTTTGATGGAGGCAAGCAAGGACGACTTCAGCAAGTTGGAGAAGTCTGCATGGCAGCTTGTAGTCCGACTCTATTTCATGGAGAAAGGTCTTTGGCAAGTGTTTGTAGAGGCATAGAGAAGAAGCCGAGCAACAACCAAGGGAGCGAGAAGATCTAGCTATGGGAAGCAAAGAGCGATGAGGCCCTAGGCATCCTTGGAAGAACCTTGGGAAGCAGATACAACTACCATCTCGATTTGACAAAGCTGGCAAGCAAGAATTGGATAGCCTTGGAGACAATCTTTGGTCCAAGACTGAAGAACTCAAAGGTAATGCTCAAGCAGGAGTTTTTTTGCCCTAAAGTTGATTAGAGACATCAAGCTAGGTGAGCATCTCCATGAGCCCTGTTCTATCACCAAGCAATTGATAGATCTTGAAGTTCGAGTAGATGATGATGATTCAAAGGCTATACTTCTTTCTAGTCTTTCCTGTGCCTATGATGAGATTGTAAAAGTGCTTTGCATTAGCAGTGATATGAGTCTCAACGAGATGATATCCACTTTGCTAGATGAAGACAAGAGACAAGAAACTCAACCTTATGAGAAGGCCTATCTATTTAAGGGCAAGTTTCAACAGTTTCATTGTAGTTATTGTGGCAAGAACAATCATTCAGAGAAGTTTTGCAATGAGAAGAAGAAAAACATGACAAATCTGGTTGAAGAGAGAACTCCATCAACAAATGAAGAATCAAACTTTGTGGTAGAAGATAAAGACTATGCTTTTTGAGCACTTTGTCCTTTGAAATTTTATTTACCATCACTTGGTCAATTTTGAGGTTCTTTGCCTGGAGTAGTACTCCAAAAAGAATGTTATGTGTTTTTTCTTTTGTAAATCACCTCAGGTCACCATATGATGTAGGCTATGTGATATGTGTTTGGTGTATCCCATTTTTGTAAACCTTGACCCTTGGGCATCTTTGCTAGCATGAGATCCTAGCCATAGATTTATTCTTGACCATCATGAGATGGCATGAGAAACTATGTGACTAGATGTATCCTTGACATAGCAAGAGGCAAACTCTTGAGGGGGGATATGCTAGGATAAATGTGATCAAGGGCTTGCTCTAAGGTGCATGTGTGCATCTAGAAGAGTCAGTGTGTGTGTAGTAGAAGCACACCTAGTGCTATGAGGTGTCAGACCATGAGCTAAGTGATGATGTAAGTACAAGGCCCCCCCCACATGGGAGGTTCCTTTGATTTAGGTAGTTCCTATGATGTAGGGGCTGATTGCCACTGATGTAGGGGAGGTGCCTATGATCTAGGACACCTTCCTCTCCACTTTATATAAGGGAGGTTCTCCCTTCATTTCAATACACATCATTTTGGATTCAGTTGTGCTCTTCCCTTGTTTCATCATGAATCTCTTAAAAAACATATGAAACTTTTAGTCAATTTCGGTCTCAAAATTGTAGCTCCTCGCAGGTTTTATTGATTCCAATCCTTTGGCAATGGACCTCAATTATAAACAAAAAAAGCATATCCACACATGATTGGTTCATTGTGCCAAGTCACTATAGTCTATATTGATTATTTCACCCAAGCCAAGAAATTTTTTTCTTCAAAAATCTAATGATTTATCTGCATTGTAAAATTTTTCATTTTACATATAAGGTTATGGAGAATGCCACTAGTGCCTTTCTCTATATCCTCATTGGGAGGAGAGAATACTACTAGTGCCTCCCCCCATGTCCCAAAAGAAATGTACAATGCATGATCTGAAAGCATAGATATTGTATTACTTTGGTCCAATAGATTTGTAAAAGGCACCCAAATCCAAACTTTGGTAGCATAGTTAATACTATACAATTTTTAATCTCTGTAATGCTTTCAACTAACATAGATTCAAGAAAGGAACATAATAGTATTACCATTTCTACATAACCACAAAGAGAGAATGGCACTAGTGCCATTCTCCATATGAGGTCACATAAAATGCTAATAGTACCTCTTACGTATAACTCGACATAGGGAGAATGACACTAGTACCATTCCCCATGTCATTATGTCACACAATTTTATCATACCTAATGTTTAATCTCTTTAATATAATGAGAGTATGTGCAATCAAGAGAATCCATAAAAGTCATATTATTTTGAAACTGAATACACAAGGCATAAATGAGTAGCTAAAGACCTTGCTCCAAATCTTCCAATGTAATCTTTGGGATAGCTTCAAGGTCTGCTTCAGTTAAAGGTCATAAGTCTTCAATGTGATGCTCACCCTCTTTAATTCCTTCATCGATAGGTGAATCAGCTCTATGTGTTTCAAGAGGCCTCTTAGTGCTAGACCAAATCTTAATATGGGGATTATTTGATGCATGTGCCACACACATAGCCTCGATCTATGTCACCTGTTGGGATGTCTTCACCAGTGAGATCACTTTTCTTTTGCTTGACAATGCTTGTAATGCCACACATCCATTAGTAAAGACGTTAACAACAACTTCATGTTCCCTACTACAATAGCACCTGATGCACTCCTTGATGATGCCATGCTTCACAACCACCTCTTTTTCATACTCATCATCCTCATCGGAATAAAGAATATTGTCCTCAATTATTGTGTATGGCCTTGTGTTTTCTAACATGTGCTCAAATCCATCAAACCGAGGCAGTCGATAGAGCGAGCGAGGAAAAGCGAGCGGGCCCAAAAAAGCGAGCGAGCTTTTCTACAATTTCCTTATCGAGGTACTCAACATAGCTTTGTGGAAACCACTATTTGGGAAGATTCTCGAAAATAAAACTTATGTTACTATGTGTAACTATACCAATATTGCGAATTATAGTCTACCTTAACTTCCAATTGGAGCCATACTCACATTATGCAACAATAATATGTGGGTTTGAAAGAAACCAAATTTCCACTCCAAAGCGGATTCCATTACTGATACAACAAATCTTTTGCATTTGAAATGGGTCTTATTATCAAACTCCTTCATTAATCAAAACAAATGTGTTGCTTGATATGTTGAACTTAGTAACGTAAACATCACTTCACCCATATGCGGGGAAAAAAAATTGTCTGTAGACTTCATAGCATGGGATTGCATCAACACTTATAACATTCAAAATGGTTCTTCTTATTAAAAGTGTTATCAACCATGAAAGAAAATGTTTAAAAATAGTTCACCCGTATGTTGAAAAACCCAAGTGTCATTTATGACATTCAAAATTGTTCTTGCAACCATCCTGTAGTTCCTAGAGATTTTGCCCATACTTCCAACCCCTTCCCTTCAACCACTAAGAGGTATCTAATAGTTTTATAGAACACTTGAGATATCATCACCTCCTAATACAAAACCATTATTACTATTTGTAGAACACTTGAGATATCATCACCTCTTAATACAAGACCATTCTTACTATTTGTAGAACAGAAATTATAATGTGCCTCCCAACTCTTATGCATTCCAGCTCCTCATGTTTGACAAGAATGCAAACAATAATGAAATCACATTATCTTTAGTTTCAAAGTAAGCAAAGCACCAAAAATAAATACAAACATATTGGATGAGGAATAAATAGGTATAGATATAGATAGACCTATATATATGCATTCATAGATATAATGATGATTAAAGTTGGATGGTCGTAATAATATTATGTGTACTATCATTGGGAATAGGACTACTATTGGAAATATTGTATGTAGTAGTAGGAGAACTACCATTAAGGAACACTCAAATAAAATTACTAATGGTGGTGATAAAACTACCACTAGTAGTTTGGTAATTACCCCTAACATCTACAACAAATATTTGATGGGTAGCTAGTATTAGGTCAAAAGGCCCCAATTGTGCTATTATAATGGACTAAAAAAGGGAGTGCTATAGCATCACCTAAGGGTCACGTTTTATCCATGAAAGAAACAAGTTGGTGCAACCTAGGTCATACAGATCTAGGTCATGTGGAGTGGTTCGCATCTCTTTCCTTGACAAAAAAGTTACACTACCTTTGATAGTAACTACAAAGATTGCTGCCATAGTGCCGTAGAGTAGCCCCTAGGTTGCACCATCATCCTTTTTTGCTTTTGAGCCATTAAGTTTGATCCACTGATTTTATGTAGAATTATTCTACTATATGTTCACATGTCCTTAATAGGATCCTGATATAATCCCTTCCATTGTAAGTACTTTTACTTTAAGTTTCACATATCCTTAACAAACCACTAGACTTCAACACAGATTCATTCTTATGTTTCAAGCCTCAAACTCAAACACCCTTGTAAAAGGGATAATGTATTAAAGCTACATTCAATCCATCAAATCTTTGAATAATAGTTCTATTGAAAATTCATGTATCATCAATAGGATTTCATCCATTATATGTTCATTTGTCTTTAATAGTATGTCTAAAAATTCATGTATCTTCAATATTATTTCTCTCATGTGTTCCAATATCTTCAAAAGGATACCTTTATTTATGTCCAAACTTGAGCATTGATTTGTATTTATCAAACACAATTTCACTCCACCTATTCTTTAAAATGAAATTTTTTTGCCAAAAGTGGGGCATTAACTATCCATTCTAGAAGTTCAAGATGAAGACCATCCTAAGCGCATATGAGCTTTGGGATACTGCTACCGGGGTGGACGTGAAGCCGGTTGCGATACCGAATCCAGCCAATACAGGACAACAGATAGTATCAGCTACGGATGAGATTCTCGCGTGGACAAGAAGAAATGCAGATGTGTGTCTTCTGTTGTCTGCAGTGTAAGTGATTCTGTCATGGCGTTAATTCAACATGTCACCACAGTGGAGGATGCATGGACGGTCTTGAAAAATCAGTACGAGATCACGAATAAGACATGGATTCAAAATCTGGAGACTCAACTCATGAACGAGAAACTGTCTGAGTCTGAAACGACAGAGAATGTAAGGTCTTTCCACATATTCTTAAGAATGAAAATTTTGGCCTTATGTTGGCAAGTCTATGGAATGAGGTAAGGCCAAAGTCTCTGGTACGGTGCATTAGGTCTTGATTAATTCTTCTTTAGGCTTAAATATTTAATGCATTAACTTCACGACTATTATTTATGCTTGAACTTGTAATGTATTAATTTCATGACTTAGGATTTTATGAAGTTATATCTAAAATGTCCCAAATTTAATGGAAATTAATATCCTACATAACACAACAAAGTATTATCATATCCTTTCCCAAAATCAATGCTACCTAGCAACTCTCCTGGCATTTTCACTGCCTTGCATTTGAGTTAGCTATGATGAAAAATGTTGCCTGCCTTTGGAATCTCTTAGAGTTACCGTTAGCATGATCTAATTTCATGTACCCCAAAACTTGAGACTTGGAGATTCCCATATCACACCAGCGGTAGCTATCTTGTCCACTCTCAATGCTAGTAAGAGCTAGGCCCCATAGACCGATAAAAGAAGTCCTTTTAGAGGTTCAATTTTTTCCCTCCGTCTTCTGCAGGCCCCATGATAAAATAGGATATATTCATCACCCTATATTTAATGCAAGAATTGACACAACTTTTTTGGACTTGACTATGTAGTTTACATCTCAAACTTGGTGCTAAAATTGTAGACTGGGAGATTCCCATATCACACCAACGGTAGCTATCTTGTCCACTCTCAAGACTAGTAAGAGACGGTCCCCATAGACCGGTAAAAGAAGTCTTTTTGGAGGTTCAATTTTTTGCATCCGTCTTCTCCGGTCCCATGACGGAATAGGATATATTCACCACCCTACATTTAATGCAAGAATTGAAAACTTTTTTTCGACATGACTATGCAGCTTACATCCCAAAATTGGTGCTAAAATTGCATACCAGGCATCTCCATTTGCCGGGGTGGTGTCCCTAGCAACCCCTTGGACTTGCTCTATTTGTCTAGTTGTGTCTCTCCACAAAAATCGGAGTGGAGCCTATTTTCCCCATCTAGTAAAACTATATGCATCAATATGTATGTATGTATGCATGCATGCATGCATCCATGTATGTATGTACACACACACACACATGTATGTATGTATGTGTACTAAAACTACTAAAACTATATGCATCAAATAATGTTGTTGATCAATTTTTGGCATACCCCACCAAAATCAAGACCCCCATTGCAAAGAAAGGTAAGGAACACAAGTGCTTGTTCTTATGCTCATGAGACAACAAAATGCAAGACATAGGCAACCAATGGGGTCTTACTTTTGATGTTTGTATGTATGTATGTATATATGTATGTACATACATACATGCATACATATGTTGCCAATGGGGTCCTAGTTTTGAGGCCTAAATGCATGAAATAGACAGCGCGTTAACGCGCTCCCTATTTTAGGAATTTAGGCCCTAAAAGTAGTACCCCGTATCTTTGGACGTGCATATCCAAATGGGGTCATGTCATATATCAAATAGAATCCATGGCAAGATCCAATTTAGATGGTTTTCATGTCCATTTTCTCCATCAACTAAAACTATATTCATCAAATTATGTTGTTGATCAATTTTTGGCATACCCCCCAAAAATCAAGACTCCCATTGCAAAGAAAGGTAAAGAACACAAGTGCTTGTTCTTATGCTCATGAGACAACAAAATGCATGACATGGGAAACCAATGGGGTCTTACTTTTGATGTTTGTATGTATGTATGTATGTATATATATGCAGGTACATACATACATACATCTATATATATGTATGTATGTATGTATGTATGTATGTATATGTTGATGCATATATGTATATATTGATGTATATATTGATGCATACAATTTTGATATATGGAGAAAATAGACATGAAAATCATCTAAATTGGCTCTTGCCATTTGATTTGATATATGACATGACCCCATTTGGATTTGTAAGTCCAAAGATACGGGGTCCTACTTTTAGGGCCTGAATGCTTGAAATAGGCAGCGCGTTAACGCGCTGCCTATTTCATGCATTTAGGCCTCAAAAGTAGGACCCAATTGGCAACACAATGGGATCCTACTTTTGAGGCCTAAATGCATGAAATAGGGAGTGCGTTAACGCGCTGCCTATTTTAGGCATTTAGGCCCTAAAAGTAGCACCCCGCATATTTGGACTTGCATATCCAAATGGGGTCATGTCATATATCAAATCGAATGGCAAGATCCAATTTAGATGGTTTTCATGTCCATTTTCTCCATCAACTAAAACGATATTCATCAAATAATGTTGTTTATCAATTTTTAGCATACCTCCCCCAAAATCAAGTCCCCCATTGCAAAGAAAGGTAAGGAACACAAGTGCTTGTTCTTATGCTCATGAGACAACAAAATGCATGAAATAGGCAACCAATGGGGTCCTAATTTTGCTGTATGTATGTAATTATGTATATACGTATGTATATACATACATATATACCTATATGTGTATATATGTGTGTGTGTGTGTGTGTGTGTGTGTGTGTGTGTGTACGTGTGTATGTATGTATGTATGTATGTATGTATATATATATATGTGTGTGTGTGTGTGTGTGTGTGTCTGTGTGTGTGTGTGTGTGTGTGTGTGTATGTATATGTTGATGTATATATGTATATATTGATGCATATAATTTTGATATATGGAGAAAATGGACATGAAAACCATCTAAATTGGCTCTTGTCGTTCGATTTGATATATGACATGATCCCATTTGGATTTGTAAGTCCAAAGATATGGGGTCCTACTTTTAGGGCCTGAATGCCTAAAATAGGCAGCGCATTAACGCGCTACCTATTTCATGCATTTAGGCCTCAAAAGTAGGACCCCATTGGCAACACAATGGGGTCCTAGTTTTGAGGCCTAAATGCATGAAATAGACAGCGCGTTAACGCGCTGCCTATTTTAGGGATTCAGGCCCTAAAAGTAGTACCCCGTATCTTTGGACTTGCATATCCAAATGGGGTCATGTCATATATCAAATCGAATGGCAAGATCCAATTTAGATGGTTTGCATGTCCATTTTCTCCATCAACTAAAACTATATTCATCAAATAATGTTGTTGATCAATTTTTGGCATACCCCCCCAAAATCAAGACCCCCATTGCAAAGAAAGGTAAAGACCACAAGTGCTTGTTCTTATGCTCATGAGACAACAAAATGCATGACCACGGAAACCAATGGGGTCTTACTTTTGATGTTTGTATGTATGTATGTATATATATGCATGTACATACATACATACATCTATATATATATATATATATATATATGTATGTATGTATATGTTGATGCATATATGTATATATTGATGCATACAATTTTGATATATGGAGAAAATGGACATGAAAACCATCTAAACTGGCTCTTGCTGTTTGATTTGATATATGACATGACCCCATTTGGATATGCAAGTCCAAAGATACGGGGTCCTACTTTTAGGGCCTGAATGCCTGAAATAGGCAGCGCGTTAATGCGCTCCCTATTTCATGCATTTAGGCCTCAAAAGTAGGACCCCATTGGTGTTAGCGCGTTAACGCGCTGCCTATTTCAGGCATTCAGGCCCTAAAAGTAGGACCCCGTATCTTTGGACTTGCATATCCAAATGGGGTCATGTCATATATCAAATCGAACGGCAAGATCCACTTTAGATGGTTTTCATGTCCATTTTCTCCATCAACTAAAACTATATTCATCAAATAATGTTGTTGATCAATTTTTGGCATACCCCCCCAAAATCAAGTCCCCCATTGCAAAGAAAGGCAAAGAACACAAGTGCTTGTTCTTATGCTCATGAGACAACAAAATGCATGACATGGGAAACCAATGGGGTCTTAGTTTTGATGTTTGTATGTATGTATGTATGTATATATATGCATGTACATACATACATACATACATACATACATACATACATACATATATATATATATATATATATATGTATATATGTATGTATGTATGTATGTATATGTTGATGCATATATGTATATATTGATGTATATATTGATGCATACAATTTTGATATATGGAGAAAATGGTCATGAAAATCATCTAAATTGGCTCTTGTTGTTTGATTTGATATATGACATGACCCCATTTAGATTTGTAAGTCCAAATATATGGGGTCCTACTTTTAGGGCCTGAATGCCTGAAATAGGCAGCACGTGTGACACGCTGCCTTTTTCATGCATTTAGGCCTCAAAAGTAGGACCCCATTGTGTTGCCAATGGGGTCCTACTTTTGAGGCCTAAATGCATGAAATAGGCAGCGCATTAACGCACCGCCTATTTTAGGCATTCAGACCCTAAAAGTAGCACCCTGTATCTTTGGACTTGTATATCCGAGTGGGGTCATGTCATATATCAAATCGAATGGCAAGATCCAATTTAGATGGTTTTCATGTCCATTTTCTCCATCAATTAAAACTATATTCATCAAATAATGTTGTTTATCAATTTTTGGCATACCCCCCCCCAAAATCAAGACCCCCATTTTGTTGTATGTATGTATGTGTATATGTATGTATATACATACATATATATCTATATGTGTATATATATGTGTGTGTGTGTGTGTGTTTGTGTGTATACACACACACATGTATGTATGTATATATATATATATATATATATATATACATACATACATATGTATATATTGATGCATATATTGATGCATATCTTGATGTATATATTTATGCATATAGTTTTGATTGATGGAGAAAATAGGCATGAAAACCATCTAAATTGGCTCTTGCCGTTCGATTTGATATAGGACATGATCCCATTGGGATTTGTAAGTCCAAAGATACGGGGTCCTACTTTTAGGGCCTGAATTCCTAAAATAGGTAGCTTGTCAATGTGCTACCTATTTCGTGCATTTAGGCCTCAAAAGTAGGACCTCATTTGGTCCTACATGGGGTCCTACTTTTGAGGCCTAAATGTATGAAATAGGCAACGCATTGATGCGCTGCCTATTTCAGGCATTCAAGCCCTAAAAGTAAGACTCCGTATCTTTGGAATTACAAATCCAAATGGGATCATGTCATACATCAAATCAAATGGCAAGAGCCAATTTAGATATTTTCATGCCTATTTTATCGATTTAATAAAACTATATGCATCAAATAATGTTGTTTATTAATTTTTGGCATACACCCCCAAAATCAAGACCCCCATTGGAAAGAAAGGTAAGGAACACAAGTGCTTGTTCTTATGTTCAGGAGACATTAAAAAAGAGGCGTGCTAGCCCAAAAATGGCAGCGCATCAATGCGCTATCATTTTTGGATTGGCAGGTCTCTTTTTGTTGTCTCACGAGCATACATATGGAGGTTATTATACAATATAACTAAGAAGTAGTATTGAAGGGCATACATATGGGGCCTCATGATGTCTCTGGATACAGAATATGAGATTGCTTGATGCTTGGATTGCAGCTGGAAATGTTGCGTGGGCAAAGCCACTATATGCCTCAAGTGTTGGAAATTGATGTATGGCTCAAGTGCTAGAATGTGCAAATCATGGCCAAAATCAAGACCCCTTAGAGATTCCATGAGGGCTATCCTTTTACTACTACACACGTCACCTTTAGTCGAGGGCAGAACCATTCGTCATCATAGGCAGCAAGTTCATGGGACCCCATCCCATGATCCAAGGCATTATTCAAAGACAAAGTATTTTTGACCATTCCCAAATTGAGTTTGCCAATTCCTTATCTGATTGATTTCATTTACTGGACTTGCAATGCTTGCAAAGCCCTTGCTTAAGCTTGAATGAGCCTCTTGATTTTGGGGGTATAATGGTCAAAAATGGCTTAACACGCCCAAAATCAAGAGGCTCATTCAAGCTTAAGCAAGGGATTTGCAGGTCTTGTTTTTGGGTGGCAAAAGCACGAAAAATGACAGTGCATTAAGGTGTTGCCATTCTTATGCTTCCCCCCTCCAAAAACAAGACCCCCAAGCTATTCATTGGAGACACCAAAATGAGGAGAAGGATGACGTGAGGAGTAGAGGAGCTGGCCAATGAGGGGAGGGACAGCCTTGGAATTGCCAGCAACAAGCATGATGCAAGGAGGTGAGAAGGCAAAGAAGCAAGGAGGTGAGGAGGTGAGGAAGCAAGGAGGCGAGGAGGCAAGAGGTAGTCTTGAAGGGCAACAAGAGGGTGGAGGTGGCCGAAAGAGTAAGCAGGAAAGGGAGGGATGGAGATTGCTTGTAGGAAATGCTTGGATTAATGCTACAAATGCCATTTTTTTGTTTGTGTTTTGCAGCATGAAATTTTTATGGCATTTTTCTTTTAAAAAATACAACATTGTTGTGATTAATTGCGCTACAAACAACTCAAGCGGTAAAGCACCATGGATTAAAACAACAATATACATCACAAATGGATGCATACACTCATATACATCACCGATGGATGCATACACTTATACTCACATCAATTTCCAATATTGTATTAGATGGACCCTTAGCATATATGTGTGCATAGAAGACCATTTCCTACATTGATCCCTGATTTCATAGTTAAATTATTCCCTTTCTCACATGCTAACATGTGAAGATTTAATGTACATGCATTATGGGCACATTATATTGCAGTTTATGACTAACTTTTTTTATGAATGCATGATACTTGTATATGTCAAGGAAGGTATATCATCATTTTTGAATGACAAGATTACTCTATGCTCCATTTTATCCTATATTAGAAACTATGATCACTAGATATTACATAAATGTATTGCTCCATTATATCCTATACTAAAAACTATTTTGACCCAAATACATAATGCCAATTGAGGTTAGTACTCATGACAAGTGATGAAAACAATCTAATGGTATGAATGAGATCTTATAAATTTTGGATATATAATATGGGTACTATGTTGATTGAGCTATTTTTCTAAGGGAATATTTTCAACTTAATTACTAAATACATACTTACAATGGTGACCTGATTCCCATCTATATGTATAATCAAGTTTTACTTTGTGTTAAAAAAAAAGCTTTTGCATAAGGTTAAAATTCGAATAGTATTTATATTTGTTTAGGACTACCCATTGAGCTGGTTCCTATCCTTATATTGAACATGATAATGTTCATAAAGATTTTATGAATACAAATAGATAGCATTGGCTCTCTTTTTTTAGTGGTTGGGAATGAACCCTAAAACGACTATGTATTCCCTTATTTGTAGCATGGAAGTGATCATGGTAGAGTGGCATAATCCCTATTTTTCTTTTTTCATAGGTTTTTTTGCTACTCATGGTTGGCGGATACACCACGGCATAGATCCAAATAGATATTTGGTTTTTTGCTTCAACTTGCTTGACTAGACTTTCCTTGATGATTGTTCGATTGTGCATCATGAGTAGCCACTGGCTTAATTGATGCATTAAGTGCAATGTTTTCCTTAAAGTTTTTCATACTACAGGATACAAGTTTGCTTATAGGGGTGGAAATAGAAGCTTGTTAACGCCTAGTGCATATTTTTCATTAGATGCAGCAGGATACTAGTTACAGAGTGTCAGCCAATTATTTCACTTGAATCATGCTCCTCTTATGCTTGAGTTTGTGGTCACGTATTGAGTTTAACATAATAGTCTACAGGATACTGGATGAGCATTCAACATAGTGGTTAGATGCATTCATTTCTAGTTCCGATAGAACTATCATTCAGACATTGGTCATAATAGAGTCATAATAGAAGTATGGAGGGCTAAAATCCTTTTTTGGCTCCCTAAGTCTTTAAAAGCATGGTATTGTCCAGATTACATAGGTATTTTCACTAAGCAAAATTAATCCTTATGATGAAAATGTGTTTTTTTTCTTTTGACATAGTTAGTTCTGTTTCCATGTTTTTGGATCGAATGTATGGATGATCTTCTGCAAGCATAAAAGACATGATATGTATATGTAGCACATGATCATGTTTACATATTTTTAGTCATATATTCTACCTTGTGATCTATCATTATCTTGCTGTGTGGATGTTCAATCTGAGTAGTGTTTGCTTTTTTTATCATAAATTTTATGTATTGTTATGTCTCTACCTCTCCACAACGACTCAAATTGATAGTATGGGGATGAAAGATAAGTTAATTGTGAGTTTCAGGCATGACTTCATGGTTGGAATATGTTTAATTTGCTTATGATCACATGAATTGTTCCAATGATATTGAGGGGAATAAGATGTTGGATGAGGTTCTCGCTCGCTTGAAACCTATTTAATCTTGCTCGCTTATTTGGGGCTGCTCGCTTTTCTCCACTCACTTTTTGGTAATCCTCCATCAAACCCATCATGTGAGCTGACAAATGACAAAAAACAGAAGGTCTCAGACAAACCCTTTTGTGCACTATCCGATTCATGGATAACACCCACAAACCTTCTATGCCAAAATTGAGCCTCTATCATTGCTTCCTTGAGATTTACCATCTCTATCATTGTCATAAATGATAGCAATACATACTGTGACGGAGTGGCAATGGTCTCCATCAAGCCACAGAGCAACTTCTTGAAGGCATCCTTATCCCAACACATGGCTTTGGCAGATCCCTCTGAGGTGTCAAGCACACACAAGCTGATTAGAAGTTGTTCCTTGGAGTGACGTGTTAGAAAGCTCTCCCCCTCCATCTCCATGTTCACTTGAATAATTGTCCAAGGAAAACAAGACTGCGATGTAGACTTGTTACCCTCTATTGAACTAATCACCCAATCAACATAGATTGACGCGGCTTCTGGGAAATCAGGTGTGGACTTGCCAACTTGCAACTTCTCTTTGACCCATGACTCACATGAACCCTTGAAGCTCTGATAAACAATTGAATCAATTTTGAAGTAATTTGCAAGGGTATCCCATGTTTGATGTTGGGGCAAAAGGTGACGTGAGTTGAACTCCTTAATGAGCACTTCTTTCAAGGCTCTATCATGCTTAATCTCCATTGCCCGTTGAGACATTTCAATGGAGTCCTTGTCTTTTCTTGACTTGACCAAGACTATTTCTTTAGACTCAATCTCTGCTTGAAGTGCACGTACATCTTCGTCTTCCAATCCTAGCAGACACCTCATATATGTTATTGTAGGATTTCGACCCTCAATATCACCCTGCTTCACCAATGTCAAAATCCTAATCCATTGTTCATAGATGTCATCATCGTATGTGACCATGTGCGTGTCCTTGGTAGCAAAGTTTGGGCCCATCGATACGCTTGCAACTCCTACAAAATTCTATATAAAAAAATCAAAATCATCTTAGACATTCTTCTAATCCAAATCATGTAATAGAGATAATAATGACACTAGTGCGATTCTCCCATTACCATGTCAAAAGCATGACTTGGTAACTAGAAGAATGGCACTAGTGCCATTCTCACATCAGGGAATTGACACTACTATCATTTCTTTTACAAAGCCATAAACATTCTTGAAATAAAAAATGCATACAAAACAAAGTTTATTACTCACATCCCAACTTTGTCGATCTTTATGCCCTTTGACAAGGCCTTGGGCTGGTTTCTTTGGTTGTCCGAATGCAATCCACTGCGCCCTTAGTGTTGTAAGATATCGATATATGGTTGATTTTTCAAAACGGTATGTGCCTCCATGTTGGCCATTGATGATATCTTACAACTTGCTTCAACTGGTGCATTGACAACAATTCTTGCCTTCCTCCATGTATAGAAACCTTTTTGTTGATTGAAGGCTTCTCCACGTGCTTTAGTTATAAACATCCTTGTAGCATAAATCGAATGGTGCCTTGCGAGAATCCAATAATTATACTCCTTTAACTTTTCCACCTTTATCTCTTCCTTGCACATCGGAGTATTTGTGCCTGTGTGGTAAGGCATAAGATATGCACATGTTGTAGGAGGTCGTGCATTCATTGCAAAACTCTTGACCAAGTCACTGACATAGCTGAGGGTCAATGTCCTGTACACATATTGGCTTGGTGCTCTAAAGCAATTCATCATTGGGATCAACACCTCAAACTCCAAACCAAATGGGAAGTACTCTACGTACTCCATCAAGCCTGTCATACTTGTGTCCTTCCTTTCCAATTTCTTTTGTAGTGACTTAAAGTCAACATCTGGCTAGATTTTCTTATACAGGATGATAGTTGCTTCAGATGATTTCTCACCTTGTCTTGTTATATGTGTCTCACCACTCCCCATTGCATCACCTTCACTTCCAGCTCCATCAGTGACTATTCCCGTACCTCCTTGTTTTCCTCCTAAAGTTGTCTTTTTGTCTTTAGCCTCCAGTTTATCCCCAATGCTTGTTTTTCCATCTGACCTTATTTCCTTCTCACCTATTGTTTCCTCCTCATCGGTCTCTCTAGCCTTCTCTTTCAATGTGTTCTGAGACACTTGAGAGCTTGATCCCTCAACATCACTTTTCTTGGTTCTTTTCGAAACTTTTCTACTCTTTTTTATATCTTGCTTTATCCCTTTTGTTACCAAATCAAAGCTCTCTAATATCTGTTGGTTGGTATAATTTTTTGGCTCATTAATCCAACCCCTAGATATCATCGTGTCCTCCCCAGTAGCATTCATCCTCGCATGATCAAGACAAGTAGGATCCAATTGATACACATTGCCTCCTAATGTATGAATTTTGAGACAAGGAACGTTGTCTTTCTCGGTATCCTCCATCTCTTTAACTTGTCCAACATCTTCAAAAGTTGTTCCTTGGATGTTCACAAAACAATGCACTTTATGGAGTTCTTGGAGTTCGTTATTGTATATATCCAAAAACCATCCTCTTCCAGAACTAACTCCATCATAAACTGACACCTCTCGAACTTTCTCTTTCCCTTGCTAGCCATTCTTGCAATGTTCTGTTAACAAAAGAACCAAGGACACAATGAAATGTATAATATAAAATCATAACTGTAGTAGGAAATATTACAACCACAATGCAACTTCTATTAACAAACTAACCAAGGCGAAGCAACTTATATATGCATTATGAAAAACTACACCAACACAGTAAGCAAATATACACAATATCAAAGTTAAGATGGTTATAATAAAGAATGGTATTCGTGCCATTCTCCAACATAATATGATGTTAGAAGAGTGTCACAAATGCCATTGAACACATGGATTGTGGGTTTGTTCAAAACGGCACAAGTGCCATCCTCCGTGAGAGTTTGAGGATAATGCCACTGGTGCCATCCTCCATGATGTTAAGGAGAATGGTAGAAGTTCAATTCATCACATGGATTGCAGAGAATCAGAGAATGGCACCAGTGCCATTCTACTTATGTGAAGGTTATCACATGAGAGTTTTCTCACCTGACCTTCTAGAGAAGGGCACTGATGCTAATAAGAATGCACATGTGATTTTAGGCTTCTCAATGCCATTTTCTAGGGCCTAATAAGAGACTAGCACCATTGCCATTCTCCACTTGTACAAATGTCTACCCTACTATTCTAGGAGGGGTACTCTAGGAGAGTGATGTCCAATTCCAATCCACATGTGAGTTTTATGATCTCAGTGTGATTATGTAGGTTTCAGCATGAGATTGGCATCACTCCCATTCTCCACGAGTGGTAGTCTAGACATTCCACTAATTATATTGGCTACAGTAGGATAATGGCAAAAGTGCCAATGCACATGTGAGTTTGGAATTCCTTGTGCATGTTTTCAAGTCATGGTATGAGATTGGCACCATTGCCATTCTCCACAGAGATTGACACAAATCCATATGATCTCTACACAGCAGAGATAGTGATCACTACATAAAAGAATGCACATGTGAGTTTAGGCTTCTCAATGCCATTTTGATGGGCCTAATAAGAGATTGCCACCACTGCCATTCTCCACTTGTACAAATGTTTACCCTACTATTGTAGGAGGGGTATTCGAGTGATCATAGGAGAGTGGTGTCTGATTCCAATCCAAATGTGAGTTTGATGATCTTAATGTCATTATATAGTTGCCATCATGAGATTGGCATCACTGCCATTCCCCACTAGTGATAGTCTAGACAAACTAAACCTATAGATTGACATTCCAGGGCCTAATAAGAGATTGACACAATTCCATATGATCTCTACACAGCGGAGACAGTGATCAATACATAGAAGAATGCACATGTGAGTTTAGGATTCTCAATGCCATTTCTTAGGGCCAGCATGAGTTTGGCATCACTGCCATTCTCCACTAGTGGTAATCTAGACAAACTAAACCTATAGATTAACATTCCACTAATTTTATTGGCTGCAATAGGATAATGGCAAAAGTGCCAATGCACATGTGAGTTTAGGATTCCTTGTGCATGTTTTCAGGTCATGGTATGCGTTTGGCACCACTACCATTCTCCACTGGTGGCATTCTCCATAGAGATTGACACAAATCCATATGATCTCTATACAGCGGAGACAGTGATCACTACATAGAAGAATGCACATGTGAGTTTAGGCTTCTCAATGCCATTTCTTAGGCCTAATAAGAGATTGGCACCACTACCATTCTCCACCTGTACAAATGTTTACCCTATTATTCTAGGAGGGGTATTCCAGTGATCATAGGAGAGTGGTGTCCGATTCCATTCCACATGTGAGTTTGATGATCTCAGTGTCATTATGTAGTTGCCAGCATGAGATCGGCATCACTGCCATTCTCTGCTAGTGGTAATTTAGACAAACTAAACCTATAGATTCACATTCCACTAATTTTATTGGCTGTAGTAGGATAATGGTCAAAGTTCAAATGCACATGTGGGTTTAGGATTCCTTGTGCATGTTTTCAGGTCATGGTATGAGATTAGCACCACTGCCATTCTCCACTGGTGGCATTCTTCACAGAGATTGACACAATTCCATATGATCTCTACACAGTGGAGACAGTGATCACTACATAGAAGAATGCACATTTGAGTTTAGGATTCCTTGTGCATGTTTTCAGGTCATGGTATGAGATTGGCACCACTGCCATTCTCCTCCATAGAGATTGACACAAATCCATATGATCTCTGCACATGTGCGTTTAGGCTTCTCAATGCCATTTCTTAGGGCCTGATGGCACCACTGCGATTCTCGACTTGTACAAATGTTTACGCTACTATTCTAGGAGGGGTTCCAGTGATCATAGGAGAGTGGTGTCCTATGCCATTCCACATGTGAGTTTGATGATCTCAGAGATTGACACAATTCCATATGATCTCTACAGAGTGGAGACAGTGATCACTACATAGAAGAATGCACATGTGAGTTTAGGATTCTTTGTGCATGTTTTTAGGTCATGGTATGAGATTGGCACCAGTACCATTCTCCACTGGTGGCATTCTCCACAGAGATTGACATAATTCCATATGATCTCTACATAGTGGAGACAGTGATCACCACATAGAAGAATGCACATGTGAGTTTAGGATTGCTTGTGCATGTTTTCAGGTCATGGAATGAGATTGGCACCACTACCATTCTCCACTGGTGGCATTCTCCATAGAGATTGACACAATTCCATATGATCTCTACATAGCGGAGACAGTGATCACTACATAGAGGAATGCACATGTGAGTTTAGGATTCCTTGTGCATGTTTTCAGGTCATGGTATGAGATTGGCACCACTGCCATTCTCAACTGGTGGTATTCTCCATAGAGATTGACACAAATCCATATGATCTCTGCACATGTGAGTTAGGCTTCTCAATGCCATTTCTTAGGGCCTAATAAGAGATTGGCACCACTGCCATTCTCCACTTGTACAAATGTTTACCCTACCATTCTAGGAGGGGTATTCTAGTGATCATAGAAGAGTGGCATCCTATTCCATTCCACATGTGAGTTTGATGATCTCAGTGTGATTATGTAGTTGCCAACATGAGATTGGCATCACTGCCATTCTCCGCTAGTGGTAATGTAGACAAATTGCACCTATAGATTGACATTCCACTAATTTTATTGGCTACAAAAGGATAATGGCAAAAGTGAGTTTAGGATTCCTTGTGCATGTTTTCAAGTCATGGTATGAGATTGGCACCACCGCCATTCTCCACTGGTGGCATTCTCCCCAGAGATTGACACAATTCCATATGATCTCTACACAGTGGAGATAGTGATCACTACATAGAAGAATGCACATGTGAGTTTTGGCTTCTCAATGCCATTTCTTAGGGCCTGATAAGAGATTGGCACCACTGCCATTCTCCACTTGTAGAAATGTTTACCCTACTATTCGAGGAGGGGTCTTCCAGTGATCATAGGAGAGTGGTGTCCGATTCCATTCCACACTAGTGGTAGTCTAGACAGCATGAGATTGGCATCACTGCCATTCTCCGCTAGTGGGAATCTAGACAAACTGAACCTATAGATTGACATTCCACTAATTTTATTGGCTGCAGTAGGATAATGGCAAAAGTGCCAATGCACATGTGAGCTTAGGATTCCTTGTGCATGTTTTCAGGTCATGTTATGAGATTGGCACCACTACCATTCTCCACTAGGTGCATTCTCCACAAAGATTGACACATTTCCATATGATCTCTACTCAGCGGAGACAGTGATCACTACATAGAAGAATGCACATGTGAGTTTAGGCTTCTCAATGCCATTTCTTAGGGCCTAATAAGAGATTGGCACCACTGCCATTCTCCACTTGTACAAATGTTTACCCTACTATTCTAGGAGGGGTATTCCAGTGATCATAGGAGAGTGGTGTCCGATCCCAGTCCAAACGTGAGTTTGATGATCACAATGTCATTATATAGCTGCCATCATGAGATTGGCATCACTGCCATCCCCCACTAGTGGTAGTCTAGACAAAATAAACCTATAGATTGACATTCCAGGGCCTAATAAGAGATGGACACAATTCCATCTGATCTCTACATCACGGAGACAGTGATCACTACATAGATTAATGCACATGTGAGCTTAGGATTCTCAATGCCATTTCTTAGGGCAAGCATGAGATTGGCATCATTGCCATTCTTTGCTAGTGGTAATCTAGACAAACTGAACCTATAGATTGACATTCCACTAATTTTATTAGCTGCAATAGGATAACGGCAAAAGTACCAATGCACATGTGAGTTTAGGATTCCTTGTGCATGTTTTCAGGTCATGGTATGAGATTGACAGCACTGCCATTCTCCAATTCTATAGATTGACATTCCAGGGCCTAATAAGAGATTGACACAATTGCATATGATCTCTACACAGCGGAGACAGTGATCACTACATAGAAGAATGCACATGTGAGTTTAGGATTCTCAATGGCATTTCTTAGGGCAAGCATGAGATTGGCATCACTACCATTCTCCGCTAGTGGTAATCTAGAAAAACTAAACCTATAGATTGACATTCCACTAATTTTATTGGCTACAATAGGATAATGGCAAAAGTGCCAATGCACATGTGAGTTTAGGATTCCTGGTGCATGTTTTCAGGTCATGGTATGAGATTGGCACCACTGCCATTCTCCACTGGTGGGATTCTCCAGACAGATTGACACAATTCCATATGATCCCTACACATCGAAGACTGTGATCACTACATAGAAGAATGCACATCACCACTAGTGTAGAATGGCAGTAGGATAATGCCAAAAGTGCCAATGCATGTTTTCAGGTCATGGTATGAGATTGGCACCACTGCCATTCTCCATAGAGATTTGTATCAATCGTTGTGGAGAATCCATAGAAGAATGCACATGTCAGTTTACGCTTCTCAAGCCATTTCTTAGGGCCTAATAAGAGATTGGCACCACTGCCATTCTCCACTTGTACAAATGTTTACCCTACTATTCTAGGAGGGGTATTCTAGTGATCATAGAAGAGTGGTGTCCGATTCCATTCCACATGTGAGTTTGATGATCTCAATGACATTATGTAGTTGCCAGCATGAGATCGGCATCACTGCCATTCTCCACTAGTGGTAATCTAGTCAAAATAAACTTATGAATTGACATTCCACTAATTTTATTGGCTGCAGTAGGATAATGGCAAAAGTACAAATGCACATGTGAGTTTAGGATTCCTTGTGCATGTTTTCACGTCATGGTATGAGATTGGCACCACTGCCATTCTCCACTGGTGGCATTCTCCATAGAGATTGGCACAAATCCATATGATCTCTACAAAGGGGAGACAATGATCACTACATAGAAGAATGCACATGTGAGTTTAGGCTTCTTAATGCCATTTATTAGGGCCTAATAAGAGATTGGCACCACTTCCATTCTCCACTTGTACAAATGTTTACCCTACTATTCTAGGAGGGGTATTCTAGTGATCATAGGAGAGTGGTGTCCGATTCCAATCCAAATGTGAGTTTGATGATCTCAATGTCATTATATAGTTACCAGCATGAGATTGGCATCACTGCCATTCCCCGCTAGTGCTAGTCTAGACAAACTAAACCTATAGATTGACATTCCAAGGCCTAATAAGAGATTGACACAATTGCATATGATCTCTACATAGCGGAGACAGTGATCACTACATAGAAGAATGCACATGTGAGTTTAGGATTCTCAATGCCATTTCTTAGGGCAATGATTAGATTGGCATCACTGCCATTTTCCGCTAGTGGTTATCTAGACAAACTAAACCTATAGATTGACATTCCACTAATTTTATTGGCTACAGTAGGATAATGGCAAAAGTGCCAATGCACATGTGAGTTTAGGATTCCTTGTGCATGTTTTCACGTCATGGTATGAGATTGGCACCACTGCCATTCTCCACTGGTTGCATTCTCCAGAGAGATTGACACAAATCCATATGATCTCTACACATCGAAGACTCTGATCACTACATAAAAGAATGCACATTACCACTAGCGGAGAATGGCAGTAGGATAATGGCAAAGGTGCCAATGCACATGTGAGTTTAGGATTCCTTGTGCATGTTTTTAGGTCATGGTATGACATTGGCATCACTGCCATTCTCCACTGGTGGCATTCTCCACAGAGATTTACACAAATCCATATGATCTCTACACAGTGGAGACAGTGATCACTACATAGAAGAATGCACATGTGAGTTTGGGCTTCTCCATGCCATTTATTAGAGCCTAATAAGGAGATTGGCACCACTACCATTCTCCACTTGTAGAAATGTTTACCCTACTATTCTAGGAGGGGTATTCCTATGCTAATCCAAATGTGAGTTTGATGATCTCAATGTCATTATGTAGTTGCCAGCATGAGATTGGCATCACTGCCATTCCCCACTAGTGGTAGTCTAGACAAACTAAACCTATAGATTGACATTCCAGGGCCTAAAAGAGATTGACACAATTCCATATGATCTCTACACAGTGGAGACAGTGATCATTACATAGAAGAATGCACATGTGAGTTTAGGATTCTCAATGCCATTTCTTAGGGCAAGCGTGAGATTGGCATCACTACCAATCTCCGCTAGTGGTAATCTATACAAACTAAACCTATAGATTGACATTCCACTAATTTTATTAGCTGCAGTAGGATAATGGCAAAAGTGCCAATGCACATGTGAGTTTAGGATTCCTTGTGCATGTTTTGAAGTCGTGGTATGAGATTGGCACCACTGTCATTCTCCACAGAGATTGACACAATTCCATATGATCTCTACACAGCAGAGACAGTGTTCACTACATAGAAGAATGCACGTGTGAGTTTAGGCTTCTTAATGCCATTTTCTAGGGCCTAATAAGAGCTTGGCACCACTGCCATTCTCCACTTGTACAAATGTTTACCCTACTATTCTAGGAGTGGTATTCCGGTGATCATAGGAGAGTGGTGTCCAATTCAAATCCAAATCTGAGTTTCATGATCTCAATGTCATTATATAGTTGCGAGCATGAGATTGGCATCACTGCCATTCCCCACTAGTGGTAGTCTAGACAAACTCAACCTATAGATTGACATTCCAGGGCCTAAAATTTAGGATTCTCAATGCCATTTCTTAGGGCAAGCATGAGATTGGCATCACTGCCATTCTCTGCTAGTGGTAATCTAGACAAACTAGACCTATAGATTGATGTTTACCCTACTATTCTAGAAGGGGTATTCCAGTGATCATAGGAGAGTGGTGTCCGATTCCAATCCAAATGTGAGTTTGATGATCTCAATCTCATTATATAGTTACCAACATGAGATTGGCATCACTACTATTCCCCACTAGTAGTCTAATTTTATTGGCATTCTCCACACAGATTGACACAATTCCATATAATCTCTACACAGTGGAGATAGTGATCACTACATAGAAGAATGCACATGTGAGTTTAGGCTTCTCAATGCCATTTCTTAGGGCCTAATAAGAGATTGGTACCACTACCATTCTCCACTTGTACAAATGTTTACCCTACTATTCTAGGAGGGGTATTCCAGTGATCATAGGAGAGTGGTGTCCGATTCCAATCCACATGTGAGTTTGATGATCTCAGAGATTGACACAATTCCATATGATCTCTACATAGCAGAGACAGTGATCACTACATAGAAGAATGCACATGTCAGTTTCAGATTCCTTGTGCATGTTTTCAGGTCATGGTATGAGATTGGTACCACTACCATTCTCCAGAGAGATTGACACAACTCCATATGATCTCTGCACAGCGGAGATAGTGATCACTACATAGAAGAATGCACATGTGAGTTTAGGATTTCTTATGCATGTTTTCAGGTCATGATATGAGATTGGCACCACTACCATTCTCCACAGAGATTGACACAATTCCATATGATCTCTACATAGCAGAGACAGTGATCACTACATAGAAGAATGCACATGTGAGTTTAGGATTCTCAATGGCATTTCTTAGGGCAAGCATGAGATTGGCATCACTCCCATTCTCCGCTAGTGGTAATCTAGACAAACTAAACCTATAGATTGACATTCCACTAATTTTATTGGCTGCAGTAGGATAATGGCAAAAGTACCAATGCACATGTGAGTTTAGGATTCCTTGTGCATGTTTTCAGGTCATGGTATGAGATTGGCACCACTACCATTCTCCAGTGGTGGCATTCTCCACAAAGATTGACACAATTCCATATGATCTCTACACATTGGAGACTGTGATCACTACATAGAAGAATGCACATTACCACTAGCGGAGAATGGCAGTAGGATAATGCCAAAAGTGCCAATGCATGTTTTCAGGTCATGGTATGAGATTGGCACCACTGCCATTCTCCACAGAGATTTGTGTCAATCTCTGTGGAGAATACATAGAAGAATGCACATGTCAGTTTACGTTTCTCAATGCCATTTCTTAGGGCCTAATAAGAGATTGGCACCACTGACATTCTCCACTTGTACAAATGTTTACCCTACATGAGATTGGCATCACTGCCATTCCCCACTAGTGGTAGTCTAGACAAACTAAACCTATAGATTGACATTCCAGGGCCTAAAAGAGATTGACACAATTCCATATGATCTCTACACAGAGGAGACAGTGATCTTTACATAGAAGAATGCACATGTGAGTTTAGGATTCTCAATGCCATTTCTGTGAACCATTCCTGATGATTTGTCATATGAGATGATGCACCGCTGTCGATGTACCAAGGATCCTGTTCCACTTGGTCGACTTGATAGCTAAAATCCTCTTTGGGATTGAAATCAGTGTCTAGGTGCATTGTATCAGTCTGATGCAATTCTTCACTTGCAAGAAACATATTGCCATGTTCATTTGCAAAATGACTGTGACTAGAATGTCCACCACGATGATTTCCTCTTCCTCGGGAATTCCCTCGATTACTGCTGGATTGATTGCCTTGATCATACTGCTTCTTGCGGCAATCTCTTTCATAGTGTCCAAACTTGTGATAGTAGTTGCACTGGATGTTTGACACATTGGTGGATGCATTCCCTCGTCCTTGAAATCTTCCTCGGTTGGAATGATTTCCTCTTTGCTGATTCTGATGTTGCTGAGGATGATGCTGATGCTGATGTTGATTTTGACTTTGATTTTGTTGATGATAACCACTTTTCTGATATGATCTACCTCTGTTTCTACCTTTGCCTCTGCTTCTATCTGAAGCTGTGAATGCTTGATCATTAGAATGACCTTTACGTGCTTGAATGGCCTGAGTCCTAAGTTCTTCACCAAGTAGAACTGACTGAAGTCCTTCTAGTGTTGGAATTTGCCGTTGGATGGCAATACTCTGGACTAGATTCTCATATCCTTTTCCTAGTCCATTCAGCATTACTTGAACCATTTCTGCGGGATTCATAGTCTCTCCTGCTGCTGCAAGTTGATTGTTGTAGTCTTTGATGCAGAGTACATAAGCATGACCGGTTTCACTGCTGTTGCGGAAACTCTGGTTGATCTGGTTTCTCAGGGTGAGAATCCTGGACGTGTTCTTGGACTCATAGAGAGCTACGAACATATCCCATGCTTCTTTTGATGTCTTGACTGTGTTGAGCTGTTCTAGCATGACATCTTGCACATTCTGCTTGATCAGGTGATAGGCATACTTGTCTTTCTTATCCCATTCTACTTGAGCTCGGGCAATGGTAGGATCTGCTACTGGTGCGGAAACTGTTTGTGTAGATGTAGATCCCGATGTAGATCCCGTTGCTGGTGTTGTGACAACAGATGGAGTAGAGCTACTGGTGGCTGGATCGACCAATGGTCTAGGTATAGATCCATCGACATACTCCCATTTGTCCTGAAGCACAAGAATGGTCTCCATTCGATATTTCCATGTACCATAATTGGAGTTGTCTAACTTAGCAGATGCCTCTAGATTGAGGTTGCTAGTCGACATGGTGCAAACAATGTACTCAAAAAGTGTCCTAGAAAACTCTGTATGAATCAACTGCAAATACACTGAAGATGCCAAGTGAAATCTCTGTACCGTCGGTGAAGATAGAACTGCAGTAAATAAGATCTGACCTGTGTTACAAGGCTTGTGGCAATGATGCCGGGAATAGCCAAGAGGCTTTACAAGGCTAAAAAATGATGTGCACGATGCCGTGAGATAGCCAAATAGGCTTTACAATGGTGGCATGTGTGTGTGAAATCAAATGATATCTGCCCACTAAATCAATCTGCAATGCCTCTGAACTCTGAAGTCTGCTCACTGAACTGATGAACGTAAGGTTTCAGGTAATGTAATGATGTGAAATCGGATGTGAGCGTATGGACTGACTCCGAGTAGGTACTAGTTGGGAATTTCGGGCATGGCTTAGATTGGCAACTTGGGGAAATTCAAAGCGTCCCCTCTATGGCGATCTAGTCTACTCTGATCTAGATCTAAACCAACTGTCGATCGATGAAAGAACAGCAAATAATTCCTTTTCTTTTGTTCTTTTTAAGTGCTGGGTCAGATGCATCGATGTAGAGGCAAATGTGCGTGAAGGAAGTGGTTTTGTCGGCGAGGCACAAATGTGAGTGTAACTTGCGCCGAAATGTGTGTGTGATGTAACGAGCACGTAGAGCACAAAAAAACGAGCGACTTTTCTTTTTGGAGCACCCTCAAATTCTTCCTGAATCAAGAGATATGACTTGATCTAGGTGGAGGGGCAAAAGGAGTGCAAATGGTGCTCAATGATGATGTGTCACTGTGAGTCACATGCAGTGATGATGTGGCATTGTGCTTAGCAAGAGGTGTGCCAGTGAAGCTCTGTGCTGAGGTGGTAGGAGTGTGCACATGCAGTGTGTGCACAGTGTGCTTGGCAAGGGACTGTGCCTACAGAGGGTCAGTGCTGACTGGACTCTGCTGAGGTGGCACTGCTGAGTTGGCACAGATGATGTCAATAGGGTGACGGGGCAATGCTGACATGGGATTGATGACATGTCCCTGATGATGTGGTAGGTGACGTGGCAGTCGGTGATGATGTGGCAGTCGATGATGATGTGGCCTGATGACATGGATTGTTGACGTGTCAATGCTGATGTGGTAGTGTGGATAGGGTGATGACATGGCAATGATGATGTGGCAGAGGATAAGACAGCTACACGTGGCACATCCGAGTGCCTGATGATGTGGCAATTGGAGATAAGGTTGCCACGTGGCAAAACTCTATCTGCCACATGTCGAAATGCGAGGCACCAGAATCTATCCAAGATTCTGATGGAATCTTGGAGATTTCGTCGTCTTCTCCGTTGATGGAGGCAGCCGGGCACTGGCCGTCGAGGTGCCTTCGGAGGTGGTTGTGAAGCCGTCAGGCTTGTGGCTATGCAGTCCCGTTTGGAGAGGCTGTCGATCGGAGATGAAGAAGGTGCTAGGCGCTGGTCCGTCGTGATCGTTGATGGGATGAGGCATTGGCGACGCTATGGAAGCCCGTTGGTGGAGTTGCTGGTGCTGTGGGGAGCCACTTTGTGAAGCGGGTTGGAGAGCTCTCAGACAGCATTGCTAGAGCCTGTAGAGCCCGTGGAAGAGGAGGCTGGGCCAGAGCGTTGCTCTTTGGTTTGGGAGTCGAAGGTTCGCTATGGAGCAGCCCGATTGTTCGAAGGTCGTTGGTGTTGTTGATGCATTTAGCACCTCTCCAGATGCTCTTTGTTGCATAGATGGCTCGTTGTTAGGAGCAGTCGCCTTGCTTGTCGTAGAAGACAAGCAAGTCTTGGGTTTGTTAAAGGAGACCTTCGGGTTGACATGACTTTAGTAGCCAGACTTGCTGCGCTCTATCTTGCTCTTCGCCATGAGGGGCTCCTCCAAAGTCATGGTAGGAAGGAGGATTCACAGTGGGCGTCGATGGCAGTGGAGGTCACCTTACTACATGAGTGCTATGCATGAGCTTTGCACTGGTCCGCCTTCGCTCATGAGCTCATGCTGCAGTCCGTTGAAGAGCGTTCGTTTGGAGCCTTGGAGCTGTTTGTTGAAGGCTCTGGCGGATGAAGCTGTGTGGACTTGGAGGAGTCGAAGCAATTGGAGCTCTCCAGTTACATGAGAGACTTGGAGTCTCACAGGACTTGAGCTCCAAACATAACTCTTTCTCTTCTCTCTTCGAAGAGAGATCTTACTAAAGCTTTACTTGTTCTTTGCAGAGATAAGACTCCCTATCTTTCCTTTCTTACTCCAAGTACAAAGGAAGCAGAACACTCTCTCTCACCGTAGATCTCTCAATCTTTCAAGAATAGAATTCTCTCGCAGAAGAACGAAAATCTTTCACAAACTCTTGAAGGAGATGAACAGAAATATCTCACCAAATGGACGGAATTTTCTCTCAACGGAAGTGAAGGGAAGGATCTCACAATCACTCAAGAGAACTCTCAATCTCACAATCTCTCTCACACTCTCAAGAATCTCAATGTCTCAGCGGAAGACAAGGAAGCTCTGATACCATGACAAAATATGAAGAGGGGAGAGGAGAAGAGTGGAGATGAGGAGAGAGGGCACAGCTAGAGAGCACACCACAAATGACTAACTGTACACTAGAATTAGTTGAAAAAATAGAATATATACAAACCCTTTTAGGGTTAGGGTTAGGGAATCTAACCCTTTCCTTTATAGCACTCTATAAGGTTAGTGCTATGCACATATGATCACGTGATGGTGCTATGCACACATGATCACATGATGTTGAGCGTGAACTCTCAACAAGTGTTGCCAATCTCATACCATGACCTGAAAACATGCACAAGGAATCCTAAACTCACATGTGCATTGGCACTTTTTCCATTATCCTATTGCAGCCAATAAAATTAGTGGAATGTCAATCTATAGGTTCAGTTTGTCTAGATTACCACTAGCAGAGAATGGTAGTGGTGCCAATCTCTTATTAGGCCCTAAGAAATGGCATTGAGAAGCCTAAAGTCACATGTGTAGAGATCATACGGATTTGTGTCAATCTCTATGGAGAATGCGACCAGTGGAGAATGGCAGTGGTGCCAATCTCATACCATGACCTGAAAACATACACAAGGAATCCTAAACTCACATGTGCATTCTTCTATGCAGTGATCACTGTCTCCGCTGTGTAGAGATCATATGGAATTGTGTCAATCTCTATGGAGAATGCACCAGTAGAGAATGGCAGTGGTGCCAATCTCATACCATGACCTAAAAACATGCATAAGGAATCCTAAACTCACATGTGCATTTGCACTTTTGCTATTATCCTACTGCAGCCAATAAAATTAGTGGAATGTCAATCTATAGGTTTAGTTTGTCTAGATTACCACTAGCAGAGAATGGCAGTGATGCCAATCTCATGCTGGCAACTACATAATGACACTGAGATCATCAAACTCACATGTGGAATAGAATCGAACACCACTCACATGTGCCAATCTCATGCCTCCTAGAATAATAGGGTAAACATTTGTACAAGTTGAGAATGGCAGTGGTGCCAATAGGCCTAAGAAATGGCATTGAGAAGCCTAAACTCACATCTGCATTCTTCTATGTAGTGATCACTATCTCCGCTATGTAGGGATCATATGGATTTGTGTCAATCTCTGTGGAGAATGCCACCAGTGGAGAATGGCAGTGGTGCCAATCTCATACCATGACCTGAAAACATGCACAAGGAATCCTAAACTCACATGTGCATTGGCACTTTTGCCATTATCCTACTGCCATTCTCCGCTAGTGGTAATATGCATTCTCCTATGTAGTGATCATTGTCTCCGCTGTGTAGAGATCATATGGATTTGTGTCAATCTCTATGGAGAGTGCCACCAGTGGAGAATGGCAGTGGTGCCAATCTCATACCATGACCTGAAAACTGTGGGGGTTAAAGGTCACTGTGCCTTTACCCCGGTTATGTACAATACTCAAACACATATATAAATGAATGAAAAAGAAGATTAGGGTGGTTCTGCACCCACCAAACTTGTCTGGCTCTGTGTCTCTCTCTCCTTCTTCCATCCTTGCTTCCGTTGAGAGCTCTCTCAACTGTTTTCAAAGAAAAAGTCGTTTTTTGAGCTTTTCCATGTTCCGTTCGATGACAGAGACTCCATATTGACTTGTAGAGGCAACTATTGCTTACTTTTGGTGTCCACATTACTTCAGGAGCTTGGAAACACCTTCATTCTTGAATCTGAGATCATTTCAGTGGATTTCTGACTCACTGTGTCAGTTCCTACGTTTTTTGCCCGGGTGTTGGAACTCAAGTTTGGAGCAACCATTTGCAGATCTGTCAGTTCTGGTGGACTCAAGAGGTCCTAAAACTTCTATGTTGCTCATCATTCGCACTCTGGTGGAGTTTACAAACAGCTCTGTTTCAAAAAACGTTTTTCAGCCCGTGTGTTGGACCCAGTGATTGAGACCACGGTTTCCAAAACCGTCTGTCCCATTATTGCGTTCCGGACGCCCAAAAACCCCTACCTGTCAGTTCTTGCGCAATTCGGTGGAGGATTTTCAGAGTTATAGATCTCTATGTATTCGATTTCGTCTCTCTGTTATGCATTTTTCATTCTAAGGTTTTGAAACCTTAGATTTATGCCACATGGCAGTGGATAAGTGTTGACTCCCATTTCTCACTCATCGGCGGTTGGGATTTTGGAGTTCTGGCAGAAGAGAGATATTTGCAGATTTTCTTGCTCATTCCGATTATGCAATGGCGCCCATGTTTTGAGGCATCTCAGGTTCTATTTTCAGTAGCGCTCATTACCGTGGGACTATGATTTCTTGAGCATACCTTATGCAGATCACTCTGGTTGCAGTTTGAGCAGTGTGCGCTCATTCGTGGTGTGCATTGGGTTGCAGTGGATGATTTATAGGCCATTTGGATGCATTGCGGTCCTTATTGGATGCGCTGATAGGCCCAAATTGCCTTGTGGGATGCTATTTTTATGGACGCTTTGCACATGGATGCTATTTTAAGCTGAGGGACAGCTTTGACACATTGCAGGTGATGCACTGATAGTGCTATGCTCTCTTGGATGAGATATTATTGATGCATGCGCCAGTGGACGGTGTTTATGCTTGAGTCATTTGGCACTTATTGGCATTTTCGTTTGGGCCAGATTTGCTCATATGGATGCATAGTATATGCACATGAGTCAGATGCATCTTTTGATGCTTTGAGCTTTGAATTTTGGTGATATTTCACTCTATTGTGGCATACACATTTGGGTGCACCTAGTATTTGGTGTGATTCTCTCTTGAGGCACTAGCATTTGGGATTTTGCTTTATTTGCATCATGGCATCCTCTTCCACGTCTGAAAAGGAGTTTTTCAGCATTAAAAAGTTTGATGGGACAAACTTTTCTTTGTGGAAAGAACAAATAAGGAATGTGCTTATTCAAAAGAAGCAGATTAAACCCTTGGCAGTGATTGAAGCTAAGCTTGGAAATATGTCTGAGGATGATTGGAATGAGTTGGATGCATTAGCAAAGTCTACTATTAGACTTCATCTTGTAGAGTCTGTTTATTTCACAGTAGTAAATGAGCAGACTACGGAAGATTTGTGGAAGAAACTGTGTGCCACTTATGAGAAGGAAACCGCCTCTAATAAAGTTTACCTCATGAAGAGGTTGTTTGAGCTGCAGATGAAGGAAGGGGTCTCCATTGCTTCTCACTTGAATGAATTCAATATTATTTTCAGCCAGCTTCAGGCTCAGAAAATGAATTTTGATGCGGAGACTAAGGCAATATTTCTCTTATGTTCATTGCCATCCTCATGGGATACCTTCCGTACAGCTGTCAGTAACTCTGCACCTGGTGGAGTACTGAAATTTGATGATGTTGTGGGTAGCTTGTTGGCCGAGGAGATTAGACGGAAGTCTATGGATGGCAACAAGCAAGATGCAGCCTTAAATGTGCAAAGGGGTAGATCACAGTTCAGGGGGAAGTCCCAAGAAAGAGGGAAGTCTCGTAGCAAAATCCAGGGCACGGAACATTGAGTGTTACCATTGTGGCAAGAAGGGCCATATGAAAAAGGATTGCTACAAGCTGAAAAGAGAGCAAAAGGATAAGAAAAAGAATGCAAATTGGGGTGCAAATAAAAAGGAAGAGAGTCCAAGGGACGACAAAGGAAAAGTGAAGATCGAGGAGATCAATGCAGTCACACATGATAGTGACAATGATGTTCTCTTCATGTCTACTTTATCTGCAGAGTTGCTTACCACTTCAGATGATGCATATTCCCAGGATTGGATTTTGGATTCTGGTGCTTCATTCCATGTTACTCCCCATAGGGAATGGTTCTCCACTTATGACAGTGGAAAGACAGGTTGTGTGCATCTTGGAAATGACTATGCATGTGACATAGTGGGAGCAGGTGACATAAAGTTTTTTTTTGCAAATGGGTCTGCATTTGTTTTGAAACATGTGAGACATGTGCCTAAGCTGACCAAGAGTCTTATTTCAGTGGGTCAACTAGATGATGCTGGTTTTCACACCACTTTTGGCTTTTAGAGTTGGAAAATTAAGAAGGGCTCTATGCTTTTGGCCAGGGGTGCCAAGTGTGGGACTTTGTATCCCTTATATGTATCAGGGGTATTTGATCATGTTGTTGCAATAATCGAGCAGCCAAGCACTTCTTTGTGGCATTGCAGGTTGGGGCACATGAGCCAGAATGGAATGAAACTCTTATGCCGTTTGGGTTATGTACCACATTTGAGTTTCTCTGATTTTGAATTTTGTGAGCATTGTCTCTATGGGAAGCAGACTAAATCAGCCCATAAAAGAAGGGGAAAGAAAGAGTTTGAAAAGCTTGACTTGGTGCATTCAGATGTATGTGGTCCCATGCCTACATGGTCATTAGGCGGGGCTGAATACTATGTGACATTCATTGATGATGCAACTAGGAAAATGTGGGCTTATGCTATAGCTCGGAAGAGTGATGTGTTCCAGGTATTTCAGAAATGGCTGGCCTTGGTTGAGAATCAGTCAGGTAGAATGCTTAAATGCCTACGGACTGACAATGGTGGAGAGTATCTCTCTCATGACTTTCAGCATTTCTGTGATACACGTGGGATTAAGAGGGAGCTCACATCCCCTCGTACTCTAGAGCAAAATCCAGTTGCAGAAAAGATGAACCGTACCATTCAAGAAAGGTTGCAACGCATGCTTTCCAATGCAAGTCTTTGGGCTGAGGCAATGAAAACTGCAGTGCATGTGATCAATAGATCACCTAGTAAGAGTTTGGATGGTGGTATTCCTGAAGAGGCATGGAGTGGCAAGAAGCCCTCTTACTCTGATTTGCGTATATTTGGGTGTGAGGCATATGCACATGTGCCAAAAGAGCTTCGAAAGAAGCTAGATCCTAAGTCTAGGAAATGCATCTTTCTGGGTTATGGTGAAAGTGGAGAGATGGGCTATCGTCTCTGGGATCCAAAAGCAAAGAAGATCATACGTAGCCATGATGTGGTCTTCAATGAGAAGAAGATGCATAAGGCACCCATGAGGGATGTGGAAATGAGGAGAACCACTTTCCAGGATGTGAATCCACCTGCATATGTTGATAGACAGCAAGCTATCCATGCACCAAATGTGCAAGAAATGGTACAACCAAGTACTCCCATAGGTATACAATCAAGGGTAGATGATGGATCATCTATTGGTGGAAATGATGAGCCAAATGTGGCTGATATGCAAGTGGGACAGCAAGCTGAAATGCCCTTGAGAAGATCATCTAGAGTGTCTAGACCGCCTGATAGGTTTGTTCCAGGGGTAGACTATGTGATGCTTACTGATTGCGGGGAGCCTTCTTGCTACAAAGAGGCTATGATGCGTGAGGATCAATGCAAGTGGGAGTATGCTATGCAATCAGAGATGAGTTCACTTATGAAGAATAAGACTTGGGACTTGGTTTCTTTGCCACATGGAAAGAAAGCATTGCCATGTAAATGGGTCTACAAAATGAAGGTCACAAGTGATGATGTGCCTAGGTACAAGGCCCGTTTGGTTGCTAAAGGGTTCAAGCAAGAGAAGGGTGTGGACTTTGATGAGATATTCTCTCCAGTTGTGAAGATGACCACACTTAGATGCATGCTTGGACTAGTGGCAGTAGAGGATATGGAGCTTATGCAAATGGATGTCAAGACAACTTTCTTGCATGGGGATTTGCATGAGGAAATTTACATGGTGCAGCCGGAAGGCTTTGAAGAAAAGGGCAAAGAGCATTTAGTTTGCAAGCTGAAGAAGAGTCTCTATGGTCTTAAGCAAGCACCTAGAGAATGGTATCAGAAGTTTGATGCTTTCATTCAGTCCCAGGGTTTTAGAAGGAGTGAAATTGATCACTGCCTCTACACTAAAAGGGCTAAGGATAATAGCCTGATAATCTTGGCACTATATGTGGATGATATGCTATTGGCTAGCAAGAATACTTATGAGCTAGATGCATTAAAGGCCAAGTTGCATGAGGCCTTTGATATGAAGGATTTGGGACTTGCAGGTCATATTCTTGGTATGTGCATCACGCGTGATCAGAGTAGGAAACTCCTTTGGCTTTCACAAAAAGAGTATGTTACCACTAGTGGGGAATGGTAGTGATGCCAATCTCATGCTGGCAACTATATAATGACATTGAGATCATCAAACTCACATTTGCATTGGAATCGGACACCACTCTCCTATGATCACTAGAATACCCCTCCTAGAATAGTAGGCTAAACATTTGTACAAGTGGAGAATGGCAGTGGTGCCAATCTCTTATTAGGCCCTAATAAATGGCATTGAGAAGCCTAAACTCACATGTGCATTCTTCTATGTAGTGATGACTGTCTCCACTTTGTAGAGATCATATGGATTTGTGTCAATCTGTGTGGAGAATGCCAGTAGTGGAGAATGGCAGTGGTGCCAATCTCATACCATGATGTGAAAACATGCACAAGCAATCCTAAACTCACATGTGCATTTGTACTTTTGCCATTATCCTACTGCAGCGAATAAAATTAGTGGAATGTCAATCTATAGGTTTAGTTTGTCTAGATTACCACTAGTGGAGAATGGCAGTGATGCCAATCTCATGCTGGCAACTACATAATTTCATTGAGATCATCAAACTGACATGTGGAATGGAATCGGACACCACTCTTCTATGATCACTAGAATACCCCTCCTAGAATAGTAGGGTAAACATTTGTACAATTGGAGAATGGCATGTGGTGCCAATCTCTTATTAGGCACTAAGAGATGGCATTGAGAAGCATAAACTGACATGTGCATTCTTCTATGTATTCTCCATAGAGATTGACACAAATCTCTATGGAGAATGGCAGTGGTGCCAATCTCATACCATGACCTGAAAACATGCGTTGGCACTTTTGCCATTATCCTACTACCATTCTCACAAGGACATTAAAATATTGGCTCATTATGAGAAACCTCATCATGGCCATATAGAAATATATAGAGGAGTGTAGAATTTGCAAATAGGAGAGCAAGCATCTTGAGCCACTATCAATATTGTCACATCCAAATGAAAAAAATCATTCTTTTAATAAAAAGTGGTCATATCCCCCAGGCACTTGCTATGGTTTGTTACATCCATATGTATAAGAGTGTTCTATTCAAAAGCAGCCATAATTTTTTGTATATCAATCCAATTTTCTTCTCCATCGTCAATAAAATGTACTACGAACTTTCCGATATACGGACGTAGTAAATCGTTCATAAGCATGACGAAGGTCGCTGGAGCATTGGTAAGTCCGAAGGGCATTACCAAAAACTCATAATGACCAGTGTAGAGAGGTGAACCTTTTAGATGCAAACTTGTCCATTTTCCTTCATTTGTATCCAAAGTAATTACAAATTTATGACCCCCTTAACTTGTGATTGATTGTTGAAGGTCTTCTACATTGAATTTGAACATTTGGAGTTATAGCGCAAAAGTTATAGCTATTTTACTATTCTCTTAATATTCCATGCAATTAAGTTCTATTACTTGTATATATGTTTTTGTAAAATTAATTTAGGAAAATATAATGAATATTTCAATGTGACAATTTAGGCCATTCAGTACATAGAAGAATGCACATGTGAGTTTAGGATTCTCAATGCCATTTCTTAGGGCAAGCATGAGATTGGCATCACTGCCATTCTCCGCTAGTGGTAATCTAGACAAACTAAACCTATAGATTGACATTCCACTAATTTTATTGGCTCCAGTAGCATAATGGCAAAAGTACCAATGCACATGTGAGTTTAGGATTCCTTGTGCATGTTTTCAGGTCATGGTATGAGATTGGCACCACTGCCATTCTCGACTGGTGGCATTCTCCAGAGAGATTGACACAATTCCATATGATCTCTACACATCGAAGACTGTGATCACTACATAAAAGAATGCACATTACCAAACCTCATCCCAGACCCTGTGAAGATAAGTAACCGTCTGGAAGATGGCATCAACCTGAAGTGGTGTCATGGCAACTTTGCCACTGTGTAGAGATCATATGCAATTGTGTCAATCTCTTATTAGGCCCTGGAATTTCAATCTATAGGTTTAGTTTGTCTAGACTACCACTAGTGGGGAATGGCAGTGATGCCAATCTCATGCTGGCAACTATATAATGACATTGAGATCATCATACTCACATTTGGATTGGAATAGGACACCACTCTCCTATGATCACTAGAATACCCCTCCTAGAATAGTAGGGTAAACATTTGTATAAGTGGAGAATGGAAGTGGTGCCAATATCTTATTAGGCCTTAATAAATGGCATTAATAAGCCTAAACTCACATGTGCATTCTTCTACGTAGTGATCACTGTCTCCACTTTGTAGAGATCATATGGATTTGTGTCAATCTCTGTGGAGAATGCCACCAGTGGAGAATGGCAGTGGTGCCAATCTCATACCATGACGTGAAAACATGCACAAGGAATCCTAATCTCACATGTGCATTTGTACTTTTGCCATTATCCTACTGTACCCATAAAATTAGTGGAATGTCAATCTATAAGTCTAGTTTGTCTAGATTACCACTAGTGGAGAATGGGAGTGATGCCAATCTCACACTGGCAACTACATAATGTCACTGAGATCATCAAACTCACATGTGGAATGGAATCAAACACCACTCTTCTATGATCACTAGAATACCCCTCCTAGAATAGTAGGGTAAACATTTGTACAAGTGGAGAATGGTAGTGGTGCCAATCTCTTATTAAGCCCTAAGAAATGGCATTGAGAAGCGTAAACTAACATGTGCATTCTTCTGTGTATTCTCCACAGAGATTGACACAAATCTCTGTGGAGAATGGCAGTGGTGCCAATCTCATACCATGACCTGAAAACATGCAATTGCACTTTTGGCATTATCCTACTGCCATTCTTCGCTAGTGGTAATGTGCATTATTCTATGTAAGGATCACAGTCTCCAATGTGTAGATTTCATATGCAATTGTGTCAATCTCTGTGGAGAATGCCACCACTGCAGAATGGTAATGGTGCCAATCTCATACCATGACCTTAAAACATGCACAAGGAATCCTAAACTCACATGTGCATTGGTACTTTTGCCATTATCCTACTGCAGCCAATAAAATTAGTGGAATGTCAATCTATAGATTTAGTTTGTCTAGATTACCACTAGCGAAGAATGGCAGTGATGCCAATCTCATGCTTGCCCTAAGAAATGGCATTGAGAATCCTAAACTCACATGTGCATTATTCTATGTAGTGATCACTGTCTACGCGATGTAGAGATCAGATGGAATTGTGCCAATCTCTTATTAGGCCCTGGAATGTCAATCTATAGGTTTAGTTTTTCTGGACTACCACTAGTGGGGATAGGCAGTGATGCCAATCTCATGATGGCAACTATATGATGACATTGTGATCATCAAACTCACGTTTGGATTGGGATCGGACACCACTCTCCTATGATGACTAGAATACCCCTCCTAGAATAGTAGGGTAAACACTTGTACAAGTGGAGAATGGCAGTGGTGCCAATCTCTTATTAGGCCCTAAGAAATGGCATTCAGAAGCCTAAACTCACATGTGAATTCTTCTATGTAGTGATCACCGTCTCCACTGTGTAGAGATCATATGGAATTGTGTCAATCTCTGTGGAGAATGCCGCCAGTGGAGAATGGCAGTGGTGCTAATCTCATAACATGACCTGAAAACATGCACAAGGAATCCTAAACTCACATGTGCATTGGCACTTTTGCCATTATCCTACTGCAGCCAATAAAATTAGTGGAATGTCAATCTATAGGTTCAGTTTGTCTAGATTCCCACTAGCGGAGAATGGTAGTGATGCCAATCTCATGCTGTCTAGACTACCACTAGTGTGGAATGGAATCAGACACCACTCTCCTATGATCACTGGAAGACCCCTCCTAGAATAGTAGGGTAAACATTTGTACAAGTGGAGAATGGCAATGGTGCCAATCTCTTATTAGGCCCTAGGAAATGGCATTGAGAAGCCAAAACTCACATGTGCATTCTTCTATGTAGTGATCACTGTCTCCGCTATGGAGAGATCATATGGAATTGTGTCAATCTCTGTGGAGAATGCCACCAATGGAGAATGGCGGTGGTGCCAATCTTATACCATGACCTGAAAACATGCACAAGGAATCCTAAACTCACATGTGCATTGGCACTTTTGCCATTATCCTACTGCAGCCACTAAAATTAGTGGAATGTCAATCTGTAGGTGTAGTTTGTCTAGATTACCACTAGCGGAGAATGGCAGTGATGCCAATCTCATGTTGGCAACTACATAATGACACTGAGATCATCCAACTCACATCTGGAATGGAATAGGACACCACTCCTATGATCATTGGAATACCCCTCCTATAATGGTAGGGTAAACATTTGTACAAGTGGAGAATGGCAGTGGTGCGAATCTCTTATTAGGCCCTAAGAAATGGCATTGAGAAGCCTAAACTCACATGTGTGGAGATCATATGGATTTGTGTCAATCTCTTTGGAGAATGCCACCAATTGAGAATGGCAGTGGTGCCAATCTCATACCATGACCTGACAACATGCACAAGGAATCCTAAACTCACATGTGCATTCCTCTATGTAGTGATCACTGTCTCCGCTGTGTAGAGATCATATGGAATTTTGTCAATCTCTGAGATCATCAAACTCACATGTGGAATGGATTAGGACACCACTCTCCTATGATCATTGGAACCCCTCCTATAATAGTAGGGTAAACATTTGTACAAGTGGAGAATGGCAGTGGTGCCAATCTCTTATCAGGCCCTAAGAAATAGCATTGAGAAGCCTAAACTCACATGTGCAGAGATCATATGGATTTGTGTCAATCTCTGTGGAGGAGAATGGCAGTGGTGCCAATCTCATACCATGACCTGACAACATGCACAAGGAATCCTAAACTCACATGTGCATTCCTCTATGTAGTGATCACTGTCTCTGCTGTGTAGAGATCATATAGAATTGTGTCAATCTCTGTGGAGAATGCCACCAGTGGAGAATGGTAATGGTGCCAATCTCATTCCATGCCTGAAAACATGCACAAGCAATCCTAATCTCACATGTGCATTCTTCTATGTAGTGATCACTGTCTCCACTGTGTAGAGATCATATGGAATTTTGTCAATCTCTATGGAGAATGCCACTAGTGGAGAATGGTAGTGGTGCCAATCTCGTACCATGACCTGAAAACATGCACAAGGAATCCTAAACTCACATGTGCATTCTTCTATGTAGTGATCACTGTCTCCGCTGTGTAGAGATCATATGGAATTGTGTCAATCTCTGAGATCATAAAACTCACATGTGGAATGGATTAGGACACCACTCTCCTATGATCATTGGAACCCCTCCTATAATAGTAGGGTAAACATTTGTACAAGTGGAGAATGGCAGTGGTGCCAATCTCTTATCAGGCTTTAAGAAATAGCATTGAGAAGCCTAAACTCACATGTGCAGAGATGATATGGATTTGTGTCAATCTCTGTGGAGGAGAATTGCAGTGGTGCCAATCTCATACCATGACCTGAAAACATGCACAAGGAATCCTAAACTCAAATGTGCATTCTTCTATGTAGTAAAAACTGTCTTCGCTGTGTAGAGATCATATGGAATTGTGTCAATCTCTGTGGAGAATGCCACCATTGGAGAATGGCAGTGGTGCCAATCTCACACCATGAGCTGAAAACATGCACAAGGAATCCTAAACTCACATGTGCATTAGCACTTTTGCCATTATCCTACTGCCATTCTCCGCTAGTGGTAATGTGCATTCTCCTATCTAGTGATCACTGTCTCCATCATATAAATTTGTGTCAATCTCTGTGGACAATGCCACCAGTGGAGAATGGGAGTGGTGCCAATCTCATACCATGTCCTGAAAGCATGCACAAGGAATCCTAAACTCACATGTGCATTGGCACTTTTGCCATTATCCTACTGCCATTCTCCGCTAGTGGTAATGTGCATTCTTCTATGTAGTGATCACAGTCTTCGATGTGTAGAGATCATATGGAATTGTGTCAATCTCTCTGGAGAATGCCACCAGTGGAGAATGGCAATGGTGCCAATCTCATACCATGACATTAAAACATGCACACGGAATCCTAAACTCACATTGCATTGGTACTTTTGCCATTATCCTACTGTAGCAAATAAAATTAGTGGAATGTCTATCTATAGGTTTAGTTTGTAGTAGTCTAGACAAACTAAACCTCTAGATTGACATTCCAGGGCCTAATAAGAGATTGACACAATTGCATATGATCTCTACACAGGGGAGACAGTGATCACTACATAGAAGAATGCACATGTGAGTTTAGGATTCTCAATGCCATTCTCCCCTAGTGGTAATCTTAGGGCAAGCATGAGATTGGCATCACTACCATTCTCCGCTAGTGGTAATCTAGACAAACTAAACCTATAGATTGACATTCCACTAATTTTATTGGCTGCAGTAGGATAATGGCAAAAGTGCCAATGCACATGTGAGTTTAGGATTCCTTGTGCATGTTTTCAGGTCATGGTATGAGATTGGCACCACTGCCATTCTCCACTGGTGGCATTCTCCATAGAGATTGACACAATTCCATATGATCTCTACATAGAGGAGATAGTGATCACTACATAGAAGAATGCACATGTGAGTTTAGGCTTCTCAATGCTATTTTCTAGGGCCTAATAAGAGATTGGCACCACTGCCATTCTCCACTTGTACAAATGTTTACCCTACTGTTCTAGGAGTGGTATTCCAGTGATCATAGGAGAGTGGTGGCCGATTCAAATCCAAATGTGAGTTTGATGATCTCAATGTCATTATATAGTTGCGAGCATGAGATTGGCATCACTGCCATTCCCCACTAGTGGTAGTCTAGACAAACTAAACCTATAGATTGACATTCCAGGGCCTAATAAGAGATTGACACAATTCCATGTGATCTCTACACACTGGAGACAGTGATCACTACATAGAAGAATGCACATGTGAGTTTAGGATTCTCAATGCCATTTCTTAGGGCCTAATAAGAGATTGGCACCACTGCCATTCTTTGTTAGTGGTAATCTAGATAAACTAAACCTATAGATTGATGTTTACGCTACTATTTATTGGTAAACTGAAAGGAAAGGAAAGAGTGGACACAAACTCAGAATACTTGCATTACTTGCTTGTAGAATGAAGAAGAGTGAGGTCCTTAAGTAGGCACCTCATACATGCTCACTGACATCACTGATGACTTCAGAGCTCCACAATCATCTCCTCAATCTGCTCCTAGATTCTCTCAATCATCCTATGTGGCTCTCCACCACCTAACTGTGCTTGTGGGCACCTAACTGTGCCTCTAGCACTCACACATAGAAACCAAGGTGTGCCTGATGCATGCACCTTGAGATATCCCATCAAACCCCCCCTCAAGGGAATGCCTCAGGCTATGTCAAGGATACATCTAGTCTCATAGTTTCTCATGCCATCTCATGGTGGTCAAGGATAAATCTATGGCTAGGTTCTCATGCTAGCAAGGGTTCCCATGGGTGTAAGGTAAACAAAAGGGATACAAAAAGACCTTCCAATGGTTATCTCCCCTGCATGTACATGCACACAATGTCTGCAAGAGGTACCATGGAGCAAAACATACACATGGCCTACATCATAAGGTGACCAGAGGTGTTTACAAAACACACAAAACACAATAATTTATTTCATTCATTTTGGAGGACTATCCAGGCTGAGTACCTTGACATAAAAAGAGAGATCTGGAGCATACATAGAGATGTTTTAAAATGCATAATCTTCAAAGGATGCCTCATCTTGTGGAGGCTCATCAACTGAAAGTAGATTTGATTTTTCTGTCTTTGCTTTGGCTCTGCAAAACTTCTCATTATGGTTGTTCTTGCCACAGTGCTTGCATGGATTAATTTTGAAGCAGTCCTTTGAAAGGTGATTTGTCTTTCCACAGTGATTGCAAGGGGTATACTTGCCCTTCTGGACTTTTATAGCATAAACAGTGTCATTGCCTTTCCTGAGCTCCATATGCCTTTCTTCTTCTTGGAGAGCAGAGATAATACCTTCAAGATTAGGATTAGGAAGATTTTTCAAAGTGGTAACTATGTGATCATAATCTTCAGGCATACTCTTAAGTAACACTGCCATAGCATCATCTGGAGTGATAGGAGAATTGATAGAAGCTAATTGAGTCATAAGACTCTGCATATAGTTGACATGAGCTGCCAAAGTAGTACCACTAACCATCTTCAATTCAAAGAAAGAGATTTTAAGTGATAGTTTAGAGATGTGAGAGCTAGCACCAAAAATCATGTCAAGCTTCTGCCAAGCTTCTGAAGGAGACTCCAAGTCAGAGATATGGTGAATATAATCATCTCCTAAAGCAAGAGCAATGATACCATATGCTTTTTCTTCTCTAGCTGGATCCCTTGAGGATTCTCCAGCATTGGAGGCCGTAGAAGAAGCGGTAGGAGTCGGTTTGACAAGTCCCCATAAGTTCTCCCTCATCAATGCAAATTTCACCTTCATCTGCCATGTGTGGAAGCCCTTTCCATTGAACTTCTCTAGATTCAATAGGGTAGCCATGAGAGGGTCTAACCCAGATATTGGGCAGTGTCTATCTCTCTTACAAGGCAAAAAAATAACTGAAAGACTTCCAAAATATGAGCACTTGATGTAGCAAAGACTAGTGACCAATATTCAATCAATGATGCTTCTGCTTACATGCTTCATAGAAGTGGCTAAAATGAATACTTTCCAATCAAAACCAGGTCTAGCAATTCAAAACAAAACTGAAGCCACACTTGTACTGAAGTTATTGAAAGTTTCAAAAAACCAGAAATGCTAGAGTAGCATTTTATGTAGCATCATCTTCAAAAACTTGTCCAAAACTATCAAAACTAAAAGGCTGAACTTGGAGGGCTTGTAGCTCACTCTTCAAAGCAAGGAAAAGAGGGCTTTCTGAAGCAAAATAAAGCTCATATACCAGAGAGGGTCCAGCATAGAGGTTGGACGAAATGGTGTGCACTTTTGCCCGAGAGAGTTGCTACAGGCTGAACCTGAGTTTTGATGATTTCTCCCTCGTTACTAAACCAAATGAGCTGAAAAATGGCTCAAAATCTTTGTCTTGAGGTCGCCCATCTACTCCTAAGAGGGCTCAGGCAAGGGCTCAGGCAATGGCAAAGCAGGCAGGGAGTATTGAGCAGTATAAGAAATGGTGAACAATGCGCTGTTTGGGGAATGGCAGCCACCACAGACGTTTTTTCTTCAATTTCTTGCAGGTGGAAGTTCGCCCATACTAGAGGAGTTTCTAGCTCAGAGGGTTTGGGCAATGGTCGTTTGTAGGTGGAGAACCAAGCTCTCAAAGATTTTGGGAAGAAAGAGGAAAATGGAGAAGAAGAAGATGAAGAAGAAGAAGATGATGTGGTAGAAATGGGCTCAAGGGGGATCAAAGGGCTCTGATACCATGTTGGTAAACTGAAAGGAAAGGAAAGAGTGGACACAAACTCAGAATACTTGCATTACTTGCTTGTAGAATGAAGAAGAGTGAGGTCCTTAAGTAGGCACCTCATACATGCTCACTGACATCACTGATGACTTCAGAGCTCCACAATCATCTCCTCAATCTGCTCCTAGATTCTCTCAATCATCCTATGTGGCTCTCCACCACCTAACTATGCTTGTGGGCACCTAACTGTGCCTCTAGCACTCACACATAAAAACCAAGGTGTGCCTGAGGCATACACCTTGAGATATCCCATCACTATTCTAGGAGGGGTATTCCACTGATCATAGGAGAGTGGTGTCCGATTCCAATCCAAATGTGAGTTTGATGATCTCAATGTCATTATATAGTTACCAGCATGAGATTGGCATCACTGCCATTCCCCACTAGTGGTAGTCTAATTTTATTGGCATTCTCCATAGAGATTGACACAATTCCATATGATCTCTACACAGCGGAGACAGTGATCACTACATAGAAGAATGCACATGTGAGTTTAGGCTTCTTAATGCCATTTCTTAGGGTCTAATAAGAGATTGGCATCACTGCCATTCTCCACTTGTACAAATGTTTACCTACTATTCTAGGAGTGGTATTCCAGTGATCATAGGAGAGTGGTGTCCGATTCAAATCCAAATGTGAGTTTGATGATCTCAATTTCATTATATAGTTGCGAGCATGAGATTGGCATCACTACCATTCCCCACTAGTGGTAGTATAGACAAACTAAATGTATAGATTGACATTCCAGGGCCTAATAAGAGATTGACACAAATCCATGTGATCTCTACACAGCGGAGACAGTGATCACTACATAGAAGAATGCACATGTGAGTTTAGGATTCTCAATGCCATTTGTTAGGGCAAGCATGAGATTGGCATCACTGCCATTCTCCGTTAGTGGTAATCTAGACCGTTAGTGGTAATCTAGACAAACTAAACCTATAGATTGATGTTTACCCTACTATTCTAGGAGGGGTATTCCACTGATCATAGGAGAGTGGTGTCCGATTCCAATCCAAATGTGAGTTTGATGATCTCAACGTCATTATATAATCACCAGCATGAGATTGGCATCACTGCCATTCCCCACTAGTGGTAGTCTAATTTTATTGGCATTCTCCATAGAGATTGACACAATTCCATATGATCTCTACACAGTGGAGACAGTGATCACTACATAGAAGAATGCACATGTGAGTTTAGGCTTCTCAATGCCATTTCTTAGGGCCTAATAAGAGATTGGTAGCACTGCCATTCTCCACTTGTACAAATGTTTACTCTACTATTCTAGCAGGGGTATTCCAGTGATCATAGGAGAGTGGTGTCCGCTTCCAATTCCAATCCACATGTAAGTTTGATGATCTCAGAGATTGACACAATTCCATATGATCTCTACACAGCAGAGACAGTGATCACTACATAGAAGAATGCACATCTCAGTTTCGGATTCCTTGTGCATATTTTCAAGTCATGGTATGAGATTGGCACCACTACCATTCTCCATAGAGATTGCCACATCTCCATATGATTTCTACACAGCGGAGATAGTGATCACTACGTATAAGAATGCACATGTGAGTTTAAGATTCCTTGTGCATGTTTTCAGGTCATGGTATGAGATTAGCACCACTGCCATTCTCCACATAGATTTGTGTCAATCTCTGTGGAGAATACATAGAAGAATGCACATGCAAGTTTGGGCTTCTCAATGCCATTTCTTAGGGCCTAATAAGAGATTGGCACCACTTCCATTCTCCACTTGTACAAATGTTTACCCTACTATTCTAGGAGGGGTATTCCACTGATCATAGGAGAGTGGTGTTCGATTCCATTCCACATGTGAGTTTAGGATTCCTTGTGCATGTTTTTAGGTCATGGTATGAGATTGGCACCATTGCCATTCTCCACTGGTGGCATTCTCCACAGAAATTGACACAATTCCATATGATCTCTACATAGCAGAGACAATGATCACTACATAGAAGAATGCACATGTGAGTTCAGGCTTCTCAATGCCATTTTTTAGGGCCTAATAAGAGATTGGCACCACTGCCATTCTCCACTTGTACAAATGTTTACCCTACTATTCCAGCAGGGGTATTCCAGTGATCATAGGAGAGTGGTGTCCGATTCCAATCCACATGTGAGTTTGATGATCTCAGAGATTGACACAATTCCATATGATCTCTACATAGCAGAGTCAATGATCACTACATAGAAGAATGCACATGTGAGTTTAGGATTCCTTGTGCATGTTTTCAGGTCATGGTATAAGATTGGCACCACTACCATTCTCCACTGGTGGCATTTTCCGCAGAGATTGCCACAATTCCATATGATCTCTACACAGCGGAGACAGTGATCACTACATAGAAGAATGCACATGTGTGTTTAAGATTTTTTATGCATGTTTTTAGGTCATGGTATGAGATTGGCACCGCTACCATTCTCCTTTGGTGGAATTCTCCACAGAGAATGACACAATTCCATATGATCTCTACACAGTGGAGACAGTGATCACTACATAGAACAATGCACATGTGAGTTTAGGATTCCTTGTGCATGTTTTCAAGTCATGGTATGAGATTGGCACCACTGCCATTCTCCACTGGTGGCATTCTCCACAGAGATTGACACAAATCCATATGATCTCTGCACATGTGAGTTTAGGCTTCTCAATGCCATTTCTTAGGGCCTAATAAGAGATTGGCACCACTGCCATTCTCCACTTGTACAAATGTTTACCCTACTATTCTAGGAGGGGTATTAGAGTGATCATAGGAGAGTGGTGTCCTATTCCATTCCACATGTGAGTTTGATGATCTCAGTGTCATTATGTAGTTACCAACATGAGATTGGCATCACTGCCATTCTCCGCTAGTGGTAATCTAGACAAACTGAACCTATAGATTGACATTTCACTAATTTTATTAGCTGCAGTAGGATAATGGCAAAAGTGCCAATGCACATGTGAGTTTAGGATTCCTTGTGCATGTTTTGAGGTCATGGTATGAGATTGGCACCAATGCCATTCTCCACAGAGATTGACACAATTCCATATGTTCTCTACATAGCGGAGATAGTGATCACTACATAGAAAAATGCACATGTGAGTTTAGGCTTCTCAATGCCATTTCTTAGGGCCTAATAAGAGATTGGCATTATTGCCATTCTCCACTTGTACAAATGTTTACCCTACTATTCTAGGTGGGGTATTCCAGTGATCATAGGAGAGTGGTGTCCGATTCCAATCCAAACATGAGTTTGATGATCTCAATGTCATTATATAGCTGCCAGCATGAGATTGGCGTCACTGCCATTCCCCACTAGTGGTAGTCTAGACAAACTATAACTATAGATTGAAATTCCAGGGCCTAATAAGAGATTGACACAATTCCATATGATCTCTACACAGCGGAGATAGTGATCACTACATAGAAGAATGCACATGTGAGTTTAGGATTCTCAATGCCATTTCTTAGGGCCAGCATGAGTTTGGCATCACTCCCATTCTCCGCTAGTGGTAATCTAGACAAACTAAACCTATAGATTGACATTCCACTAATTTTATTGGCTGCAGTAGGATAATGGCAAAACTGCCAATGCACATGTGAGTTTAGGATTCCTTGTGCATGTTTTCAGGTCATGGTATGAGATTGGCACCACTGCCTTTCTCCACTGGTGGCATTCTCCACAGAGATTGACACAATTCTATATGATGCATACACAGCAAAGACAGTGATCACTATACAGTGATCACTACATAGAAGAATGCACATTACCACTAGCGGAGAATGGCAGTAGGGTAATGGTAAAAGTGCGAATGCACATGTGAGTTTAGGATTCCTTGTGCATGTTCTCCACAGAGATTGACACAAATCCATATGATCTCTACACATGTGAGTTTAGGCTTCTCAATGCCATTTTCTAGGGCCTAATAAGAGATTGGCACCACTGCCATTCTCCACTTGTACAAATGTTTACCCTACTATTCTAGGAGTGGTATTCCAGTGATCATAGGATAGTGGTGTCCGATTCAAATCCACATGTGAGTTTGATGATCTCAGTGTCATTTTGTAGGTGCCAGAGTTTGGCATCACTGCCATTCTCCACTAGTGGTAGCCTATACAAACTAAACCTATAGATTGACATTCCACTAATTTTATTGGCTGCAGTAGGATAATGGCATAAGTGCCAATGCAGATGTGAGTTTAGGATTCCTTGTGCATGTTTTTAGGTCATGGTATGAGATTGGCACCACTGCCATTCTCCACTGGTGGCATTCTCCACAGAGATTGACACAATTCCATATGATCTCTACACAGCGGAGACAATGATCACTACATAGAAGAATGCACATGTGAGTTTAGGCTTCCCAATGCCATTTCTTAGGGCCTAATAAGAGATTGGCACCACTGCCATTCTCCACTTGTACAAATGTTTACCCTACTATTCTAGGAGGGGTATTCTAGTGATCATGGGGGAGTGGTGTCCGATTCAAATCCACATGTGAGTTTAATGATCTTAGTGTCATTATGTAGGTGCCAGCATGAGTTTGGCATCACTACCATTCTCCACTAGTGGTAGTCTAGACAAACTAAACCTATAGATTGACATTCCACTAATTTTATTGGATGCACATGTGAGTTTAGGCTTCACAGTGCAATTTTCTAGGGCCTAATTATGGAGGTTAAAGGTCATTGTGCCTTTACCTTGGTTATGTACAATACTCAAACACATATATAAATGAATGAAAAAGAAGATTAGGGTGGTTCTGCACCCACCAAAACTTGTGTGGCTCTCTGTCTCTCTCTCTCCTTGTTCCGTTCTTGCTTCCGTTGAGAGCACTCTCAACTGGTATCAGAGCGCGAGTGATCTAGCTGAGCATGTGTGAATGCTTGGAAGCTCAGCAGCTCTATGGGAGGAAGGAGAAGCTCTGTGGGAAGCTTTGTGGGTGACTTTACTTGCATCCGAGTGTGTAGAGACCTTGGAGGAACCTTTGGAAAAGTCACTTTGGTTTTGTGAAGTGGTTTTGAGAGCCTGTTAATTGTTTTTAAAAAAAAAGTCATTTTTTGATCTTTTCCCTGTTCCATATTGACTTATAGAGGCAACTATTGCTTGCTTTTGGTATCCACTTCACTTCAGGAGCTTGGAAACACCTTCATTCTTGAATCTGGGATCATTTCATTGGATTTCTGACTCACTGTGTCAGTTTCTATGTTTTTTGCCCGGGTGTTGAAACTCAAGTTTGGAGCAACCATTTGCAGATCTATCAGTTCCAGTGGACTCAAGAGGTCCTAAAACTTCTATGTTGCTCAACATCATTCGCACTCTGTTGGAGTTTACAAACAGCTCTATTTCCAAAAACGTTTTTCAGTCTGTGTGTTGGACCCAGTGATTGAGACCACGGTTTCCAAAACCGTCTGTCCCATTGCATTTCGGACGCCTAAAAACCCCTACCTGTCAGTTCTTGTACAATTCGGTGGAGGATTTTCAGAGTTATAGATCTCTGTTTATTCGATTTCATCTCTCTATTATGCATTTTTCATTCTAAGGTTTTGAAACCTTAGATTTATGCCACATGGCAGTGGATAAGTGTTGACTCCCATTTCTCATTCATCGGTTGGGATTTTGGAGTTCTGGCAGAAAAGAGATATTTGCATATTTTCTTACTGATTCCGATTATGCAATGGCGCCCATGTTTTGAGGCATCTCAGGTTCTATTTTCAGTAGCGCTCATTACCGTGGGACTATGATTTCTTGAGCATACCTTATGCAGATCACTCTGGTTGCAGTTTGAGCAGTGTATGCTCATTCGTGGTGTGCATTGGGTTGCAGTGGATGATTTATAGGCCATTTGGATGCATTGCGGTCCTTATTGGATGCACTGATAGGCCCAAATTGCCTTATGGGATGCTATTTTTTATGGACGCTTTGCACATGGATTCTATTTTATGCTGAGGGACAGCTTTGACACATTGCAGGTGATGCATTGATAGTGCTATGCTCTCTTGGATGAGATATTATTAATGCATATGCCAGTGGACAGTGTTTATGCTTGAGTCATTTGGCACTTATTGGCATTTTGGATTGCCATTGCAGTTGGCATTTTCTTTTGGGCCAGATTTGCTCATATGGATGCATAGTATATGCACATGAGTCAGATGCATCTTTTGATGCTTTGAGCTTTGAGTTTTGGTGATATTTCACTCTAATGTGGCATACACATTTGGGTGCACCTGGTATTTGGTGTGATTCTCTCTTGTATGCACTAGCATTTGGGATTTTGTTTTATTTGCATTATGGCATCCTCTTCCATGTCTAAAAAGGAGTTTTTCAACATTAAAAAGTTTGATGGGAAAAACTTTTCTTTGTGGAAAGGACAAATAAGGGATGTGCCTATTCAAAAGAAGCAGATTAAACCCTTGGTAGGGATTGAAGCTAAGCTTGCAAATATGTCAGAGGATGATTCAAATGAGTTGGATGCATTAGCAAAGTCTACTATTAAACTTCATCTTGCATATTCAGTTTATTTCACAGTAGTAAATGAGCAGACTACGGAAGATTTGTGGAAGAAACTGTGTGCCACTTATGAGAAGGAAACTGCCTCTAATAAAGTTTACCTCATGAAGAGGTTGTTTGAGCTGCAGATGAAGGAGGATGCATCAATTTTACGAGCAAAAACCTATGAGCAGGTTTATCCAAGCGTGTTTTCAGGTCATGGTATAAGATTGGCACCACCGCCATTCTCCACTGGTGGCATTCTCCACAGAGATAGTGATCACTACATAGAAGAATGCACATGTGAGTTTTGGCTTCTCAATGCCATTTCTTAGGGCCTAATAAGAGATTGGCACCATTGCCATTCTCCACTTGTACAAATGTTTACCCTACTATTCTAGGAGGGGTCTTCCAGTGATCATAGGAGAGTGGTGTCCGATTCCATTCCACACTAGTGGTAGTCTAGACAGCATGAGATTGGCATCACTGCCATTCTCCGCTAGTGGGAATCTAAAAAAACTGAACCTATAGATTGACATTCCACTAATTTTATTGGCTGCAGTAGGATAATGGCAAAAGTGCCAATGCACATGTGAGTTTAGGATTCCTTGTGCATGTTCTCAGGTCATGTTATGAGATTGGCACCACTACCATTCTCCACTGGGTGCATTCTCCACAAAGATTGACACATTTCCATATGATCTCTACTCAGTGGAGATAGTGATCACTACATAGAAGAATGCACATGTGAGTTTAGGCTTCTCAATGCCATTTCTTAGGGCCTAATAAGAGATTGGCACCACTACCATTCTCCACTTGTACAAATGTTTACCCTACTATTCTAGGAGGGGTATTCCAGTGATCATAGGAGAGTGGTGTCCGATCCCAGTCCAAATGTGAGTTTGATGATCACAATGTCATTATATAGTTGCCATCATGAGATTGGCATCACTGCCATCCCCCACTAGTGGTAGTCTAGACAAACTAAACCTATAGATTGACATTCTAGGGCCTAATAAGAGATTGACACAATTCCATCTGATCTCTACATCGCGGAGACAGTGATCACTACATAGATTAATGCACATGTGAGCTTAGGATTCTCAATGCCATTTCTTAGGGCAAGCATGAGATTGGCATCACTGCCATTCTCTGCTAGTGGTAATCTAGACAAACTAAACCTATAGATTGACATTCCACTAATTTTATTGGCTGCAATAGGATAACGGCAAAAGTACCAATGCACATGTGAGTTTAGGATTCCTTGTGCATGTTTTCAGGTCATGGTATGAGATTGACACCACTGCCATTCTCCAGTGGTATAGATTGACATTCCAGGGCCTAATAAGAGATTGACACAATTGCATATGATCTCTACACAGTGGAGACAGTGATCACTACATAGAAGAATGCACATGTGAGTTTAGGATTCTCAATGCCATTTCTTAGGGCAAGCATGAGATTGGCATCACTACCATTCTCCACTAGAGGTAATCTAGAAAAACCTCGGGGGGGTCACTCATCATATGTAACCCTATCACGTGAGTTCAACAGAAGGATATTTTTTATTTCTAAAATTTACAGAAATAAATATACATAAGGGACTATTTAAAATAGTTTTGGAAAAAATTTACAGATTTGTATAGAAAAGAGGTACATTTTATTAATGAAAAATTTACAGATAAGGGATTTTAGAAATAGGCCTTGAACGCACGTGGTATAGAGGGCTTATACATAGTGACCCCCCCGAGAGAAAAACTAAACCTATAGATTGACATTCCACTAATTTTATTGGCTACAATAGGATAATGGCAAAAGTGCCAATGCACATGTGAGTTTAGCATTCCTTGTGCATGTTTTCAGGTCATGGTATGAGATTGGCACCACTGCCATTCTCCACTAGTGGCAATCTCCAGACAGATTGACACAATTCCATATGATCCTTACACATCGAAGACTGTGATCACTACATAGAAGAATGCATATTACCACTAGCGGAGAATGGTAGTAGGATAATGCCAAAAGTTCCAATGCATGTTTTTACGTCATGGTATGAGATTGGCACCATTTCCATTCTCCACAGCGATTTGTGTCAATCGCTATGGAGAATACATAGAAGAATACACATGTCAATTTACGCTTCTCAATGCCATTTCTTAGGGCCTAATAAGAGATTGGCACCACTGCCATTCTCCACTTGTACAAATGTTTACCCTACTATTCTAGGAGGGGTATTCTAGTGATCATAGAAGAGTGGTGTCCGATTCCATTCCACATGTGAGTTTGATGATCTCAATGAGATTATGTAGTTGCCAGCATGAGATTGGCATCACTGCCATTCTCCACTAGTGGTAATCTAGACCAAAAAAACCAATAGATTGACATTCCATTAATTTTATTAGCTGCAGTAGGATAATGGCAAAAGTACAAATGCACATGTGAGTTTAGGATTCCTTGTGCATTTTTTCACGTCATGGTATGAGATTGGCACCACTGCCATTCTCCACTGGTGGCATTCTCCATAGAGATTGACACAAATCCATATGATCTTTACAAAGCGGAGACAATGATCACTACATAGAAGAATGCACATGTGAGTTTAGGCTTCTTAATGTCATTTATTAGGGCCTAATAAGAGATTGGCACCACTGCCATTCTCCACTTGTACAAATGTTTACGCTACTATTCTAGGAGGGGTATTCTAGTGATCATAGGAGAGTGGTGCCCGATACCAATCCAAATGTGAGTTTGATGATCTCAATGTCATTATATAGTTACCAGCATGAGATTGGCATGACTGCCATTCCCCACTAGTGCTAGTCTAGACAAACTAAACCTATAGATTGACATTCCAAGGCCTAATAAGAGATTGACACAATTGCATATGATCTCTACACAGCGGAGACAGTGATCACTACATAGAAGAATGCACATGTGAGTTTAGGATTCTCAATGCCATTTCTTAGGGTAAGCATGAGATTGGCATCACTGCCATTCTCCGCTATTTGTAATCTAGACAAACTAAACCTATAGATTGACATTCCACTAATTTTATTGGCTACAGTAGGATAATGGCAAAAGTGCAAATGCACATGTGAGTTTAGGATTCCTTGTGCATGTTTTCAGGTCATGGTATGAGATTGGCACCACTGCCATTCTCAACTGGTGGCATTCTCCAGAGACATTGACACAAATCCATATGATCTCTACACATCGAAGACTGTGATCACTACATAAAAGAATGCACATTACCACTAGCGGATAATGGCAGTAGGATAATGGCAAAGGTGCCAATGCACATGTGAGTTTAGGATTCCTTGTGCATGTTTTTAGGTCATGGTATGAGATTGGCACCACTGCCATTCTCCACTGGTGGCATTCTCCACAGAGATTTACACAAATCCATATGATCTCTACACAGCGGAGATAGTGATCACTACATAGAAGAATGCACATGTGCGTTTAGGCTTCTCAATGCCATTTCTTAGGCCTTACTAGAGATTGGCACCACTGCCATTCTCCACCTGTACAAATGTTTACCCTACTATTCTAGGAGGGGTATTCCAGTGATCATAGGAGAGTGGTGTCTGATTCTATTTCACATGTGAGTCTGATGATCTCATTGTCATTATGTAGTTGCCAGTATGAGATTGGCATCACTGCCATTCTCTGCTAGTGGTAATCTAGACAAACTAAACCTATAGATTGACATTCCACTAATTTTATTGGCTGCAGTAGGATAATGGCAAAAGTGCAAAAGTGCAAATGCACATGTGAGTTTAGGATTCCTTGTGCATGTTTTTAGGTAATGGTATGAGATTGGCACCATTGCCATTCTCCACTGGTGGCATTCTCCACAGAGATTGACACAATTCCATATGATCTCTACACAGTGGAGACAGTGATCACTACATAGAAGAATGCACGTGTGAGTTTAGGATTCCTTGTGTATGTTTTCAAGTCATGGTATGAGATTGGCACCACTGCCATTCTCCACTGGTGGCATTCTCCATAGAGATTGTCACAAATCCATATGATCTTTGCACATGTGACTTTAGGCTTCTCAATGCCATTTCTTAGGGCCTAATAAGAGATTGGCACCACTGCCATTCTCCACTTGTACAAATGTTTACCCTACTATCCTAGGAGGGGTATTCTAGTGATCATAGGAGAGTGGTGTCCTATTCCATTCCACATGTGAGTTTGATGATCTCAGTTTCATTATGTAGTTGCCAGCATGAGATTGGCATCACTGCCATTCTCTGCTAGTGGTAGTCTAGACAAACTGAACCTATAGATTGACATTCCACTAATTTGATTGGCTGCAATAGGATAATGGAAAAAGTGCCAATGCACATGTGAGTTTAGGATTCCTTGTGCATGTTTTCACGTCATGGTATAAGATTGGCACCACTGCCATTCTCCACTGGTGGCATTTTCCACAGAGATTAACACAATTCCATATGATCTCTACACAGCAGAGACAGTGATCACTACATAGAAGAATACACATGTGAGTTTAGGCCTCTCAATGCCATTTCTTAGGGCCTGATAAGAGATTGGCACCACTACCATTCTCCACTTGTACAAATGTTTATCATACTACTGTAGGAGGGGTATTCTAGTGATCATAGGAGAGTGGTGTCCGATTCCAATCCAAATTTGAGTTTGATGATCTCAATGTCATTATATAGTTGCCAGCATGAGATTGGCATCACTGCCATTCCCCACTAGTGGTAGTCTAGACAAACTAAACCTATAGATTGACATTCTAGGGCCTAATAAGAGATTGACACAATTCCATATGATCTCTACACAGCGGAGATAGTGATCACTATAGAGAAGAATACACATGTGAGTTTAGGATTCTCAATGCCATTTCTTAGGGCAAGCATGATGTTGGCATCATTGCCATTCTCCGCTAGTGGTAATCTAGACAAACTAAACCTTTAGATTGACAATCCACTAATTTTATGGCTGCAATAGGATAATGGCAAAAGTGCCAATGCACATGTGAGTTTAGGATTCCTTGTGCATGTTTTCAGGTCATGGTATGAGATTGGCACCAGTGCCATTCTCCACTGGTGGAATTCTCCTCAGAGATTGACACAATTCCATATGATCTCTACATAGCGGAGATAGTGATCACTACATAGAAGAATGTACATTACCACTAGCGGAGAATGGTAGTAGGATAATGGAAAAAGTGCCAATGCACATGTGAGTTTAGGATTCCTTGTGCATGTTTTCAGGTCATGGTATGAGATTGGCACCACTGCCATTCTCCACTAGTGGCATTCTCCACAAAGATTGACACAATACCATATGACCTCTACACAGCGGAGACAGTGATCATTACATAGAAGAATGCACATGTGAGTTTAGGCTTCTCCATGCCATTTATTAGAGCCTAATAAGAGATTGGCACCACTGCCATTCTCCACTTGTACAAATGTTTGCCCTACAATTCTAGGAGGGGTATTCCTATGCCAATCCAAATGTGAGTTTGATGATCTGAATGTCATTATGTAGTTGCCAGGCTAAGATTGGGATCACTGCCATTCCCCACTAGTGGTAGTCTAGACAAACTAAACCTATAGATTGACATTCCAGGGCCTAAAAGACATTGACACAATTCCATATGATCTCTACACAGCGGAGACAGTGATCATTACATAGAAGAATGCACATGTGAGTTTAGATTCTCAATGCCATTTCTTAGGGCAAGCATGAGATTGGCATCACTACCATTCTCCGCTAGTGGTAATCTAGACAAACTAAACCTATAGATTGACATTCCACTAATTTTATTGGCTGGAGTAGGATAATGGCAAAAGTGCCAATGCACATGTGAGTTTAGGATTTCTTGTGCATGTTTTCAGGTCATGGTATGAGATTGGCACCACTGCCATTCTCCACAGAGATTGACACAATTCCATATGATCTCTACACAGCAGAGACATTGATCACTACATAGAAGAATGCACGTGTGAGTTTAGGCTTCTTAATGCCATTTTCTAGGGCCTAATAAGAGATTAGCACCACTGCCATTCTCCGCTTGTACAAATTTTTACCCTACTATTCTAGGAGTGGTATTCCAGTGATCATAGGAGAGTGGTGTCCAATTCAAATCCAAATCTAAGTTTCAATGTCATCATATAGTTGCGAGCATGAGATTAGCATCACTGCCATTCCCCACTAGTGGTAGTCTAGACAAACTAAACCTATAGATTGACATTCCAGGTCCTAAAATTTAGGATTCTCAATGCCATTTTTTAGGGCAAGCATGATATTGGCATCAATGCCATTCTCTGCTACTGGCAATCTAGACAAACTAAACCTATAGATTGATTTTTACCCTACTATTCTAGGAGGGGTATTCCAGTGATCATAGGAGAGTGTTGTCTGATTCCAATCCAAATGTGAGTTTGATGATCTCAATCTCATTATATAGTTACCAGCATGAGATTGGCATCACTGCCATTCCCGACTAGTAGTCTAATTTTATTGGCATTCTCCACAGAGATTGACACAATTCCATATAATCTCTACACAGCGGAGACAGTGATCACTACATAGAAGAATGCACATGTGAGTTTAGGCTTCTCAATGCCATTTCTTAGGGCCTAATAAGAGATTGGTACCACTGCCATTCTCCACTTGTACAAATGTTTACCCTACTATTCTAAGAGGGGTATTGCAGTGATCATAGGAGAGTGGTGTCTGATTCCAATCCACATGTGAGTTTGATGATCTCAGAGATTGACACAATTCCATATGATCTCTACACAGCAGAGACAGTGATCACTACATAGAAGAATGCACATGTCAATTTCGGATTCCTTGTGCATGTTTTCAGGTCATGGTATGAGATTGGCACCACTACCATTCTCCAGAGAGATTGACACATCTCCATATGATCTCTACACAGCAGAGATAGTGATCACTACATAGAAGAATGCACATGTGAGTTTAGGATTTCTTGTGCATGTTTTCAGGTCATGGTATGAGATTGGCACCACTACCATTCTCCACTGGTGGCATTCTCCATAGAGATTAACACAATTCCATATGATCTCTACACAGCAGAGATAGTGATCACTACATAGTAGAATGCACATGTGAGTTTAGGATTCCTTGTGGATGTTTTCAGGTCATGGTATCAGATTGGCACCACTGCCATTCTCCACTGGTGGCATTCTCCACAGAGATTGACACAATTCGATATGATCTCTACACAGCAGAGACAGTGATCATTACATACAAGAATGCACATGTGAGTTTAGGATTCCTTGTGCATGTCTTCAGGTCATGGTATGAGATTGGCACCACTGCCATTCTCCATAGAGATTTGTGTCAATCTCTGTGGAGAATACATAGAAGGATGCACATGCGAATTTGGGCTTCTCAATGCCATTTCTTAGGGCGTAATAAGAGATTCGCACCACTGCCATTCTCCACTTGTACAAATGTTTACCCTACTATTCTAGGAGGGGTATTCCAGTGATCATAGGAGAGTGGTGTCCGATTCCATTCCACATGTGAGTTTGATGATCTCAGTGACATTATGCAGTTCCTAGCATGAGATTGGCATCACTGCCATTCTCCACTAGTGGTAATCTAGACAAACTAAACCTATATATTAACATTCCACTAATTTTATTGGCTGCAGTAGGATAATGGCAAAAGTGCAAATGCACATGTGAGCTTAGGATTCCTTGTGCATGTTTTCAGGTCATGGTATGAGATTGGCACCACTGCCATTCTCCACTGGTGGCATTCTCCACAGAAATTAACACAATTCCATATGATCTCTACATAGCGGAGACAGTGATCACTACATAGAAGAATGCACATGTGAGTTCAGGCTTCTCAATGCCATTTCTTAGGGCCTAATAAGAGATTGGCACCACTGCCATTCTCCACTTGTACAAATTTTTACCCTACTATTCTAGGAGGGGTATTCCAGTGATCATAGGAGAGTGGTGTCCGATTCTAATCCACATGTGAGTTTGATGATCTCAGAGATTGACACAATTCCATATGATCTCTACATAGCAGAGACAGTGATCACTAGATCGAAGAATGCACATGTGAGTTTAGGATTCCTTGTGCATGTTTTCAGGTCATGGTATGAGATTGGCACCACTACCATTCTCCACTGGTGGCATTCTCCACAGAGATTGACACAATTCCATATGATCTCTACACAGTGGAGACAGTGATCACTACATAGAAGAATGCACATGTGTGTTCAAGACTCCTTGTGCATGTTTTCAGGTCATGGTATGAGATTGGCACCACTACCATTCTCCACTGGTGGTATTCTCCACAGAGATTGACACAATTCCATCTGATCTCTACATCATGGAGACAGTGATCACTACATAGAATAATGCACATGTGAGCTTAGGATTCTCAATGCCATTTCTTAGGGCAAGCATGAGATTGGCATCACTACCATTATCCGCTAGTGGTAATCTAGACAAACTAAACCTATAGATTGACATTCCACTAATTTTATTAGCTGCAGTAGGATAATGGCAAAAGTACCAATGCACATGTGAGTCTAGGATTGCTTGTGCATGTTTTCAGGTCATGGTATGAGATTGGCACCACTACCATGCTCTAGTGGTGGCATTCTCCACAGAGATTGACACAATTCCATATGATCTCTACACATTGTAGACTGTGATCACTACATAGAAGAATGCACATTACCACTAGCGGAGAATGGCAGTAGGATAATGTTAAAAGTGCCAATGCATGTTTTCAGGTCATGGTATGAGATTGGCACCACTGCCATTCTCCACAGAGATTTGTGTCAATCTCTGTGGAGAATCCATAGAAGAATGCACATGTCAGTTTACGCTTCTCAATGCCATTTCTTAGGGCCTAATAAGAGATTGGCACCACTGCTATTCTCCACTTGTACAAATGTTTACCCTACTATTCTAGGAGGGGTATTCTAATGATCATAGAAGAGGGGTGTCCGATTCCATTCCACATGTGAGTTTGATGATCTCAGTGACATTATGTAGTTAGCAGCATGAGATTGGCATCACTACCATTCTCCACTAGTGGTAATCTAGAAAAACTAAACCTGTAGATTGACATTCCACTAATTTTATTGGCTGCAGTAGGATAATGGCAAAAGTACAAATGCACATGTGAGTTTAGGATTGCTTGTGCATGTTTTCACGTCATGGTATGAGATTGGCACCACTACCATTCTCCACTGGTGGAATTCTCCATAGAGATTGACACAAATCCATATGATCTCTACAAAGCGGAGACAGTGATCACTACATAGAAGAATGCACATGTGAGTTTAGGCTTCTCAATGCCATTTATTAGGGCCTAATAAGAGATTGGCACCACTTCCATTCTCCACTTGTACAAATGTTTACCCTACTATTCTAGGAGGGGTATTCTAGTGATCATAGGAGAGTGGTGTCCGATTCCAATCCAAATGTGAGTTTGATGATCTCAATGTCATTATTTAGTTGCCAGCATGAGATTGGCATCACTGCCATTCCCCACTAGTGGTAGTCTAGACAAACTAAGCGTATAGATTGATATTCCAGGGCCTAATAAGAGATTGACACAATTGCATATGATCTCTACACAGGGGAGACAGTGATCACTACATAGAAGAATGCACATGTGAGTTTAGGATTGTCAATGCCATTCTCCCCTAGTGGTAATCTAGACAAACTAAACCTATAGATTGACATTCCACTAATTCTATTGGCTAGAGTAGGATAATGGCAAAAGTACCAATGCAATGTGAGTTTAGGATTTCTTGTGCATGTTTTAATGTCATCGTATGAGATTGGCACCACTGCCATCCTCCACTGGTGGCATTCTCCAGAGAGATTGACACAATTCCATATGATCTCTACACATCGAAGACTGTGATCACTACATAGAAGAATGCACATTACTACTAGCGGAGAATGGCAGTAGGATAATGGCAAAAGTGCCAATGCACATGTGAGTTTAGGATTCCTTCTACATGTTTTCAGGACATGGTATGAGATTGGCACCACTGCCATTCTCCATTGGTGGCATTCTCCACAGAGATTGACACAAATCCATATGATCTCTCCATAGCGGATTGGCACCACTCCCATTCTCCACTGGTGGCATTCTCCACAGAGATTGACACAAATCCATATGATCTCTACATAGCAGAGATAGTGATCACTACATAGGAGAATGCACATTACCACTAGCAGAGAATGGTAGTAGGATAATGGCAAAAGTGCCAATGCACATGTGAGTTTAGGATTCCTTGTGCATGTTTTCAGGTCATGGTGTGAGATTGGCACCACTGCCATTCTCCACTGGTGGCATTCTCCACAGAGATTAACACAATTCCATATGATCTCTACACAGCGAAGACAGTGATCACTACATAGAAGAATGCACATTTGAGTTTAGGATTCCTTGTGCATGTTTTTAGGTCATGGTATGAGATTGGCACCACTGCCATTCTCCTCCACAGAGATTGACACAAATCCATATGATCTCTGCACATGTGAGTTTTGTTGAGATATCAAGCTCTATCCCCGACATATCTCCTGGATGACTATCATTTATGTCACCGCCTATGTTAGTTGTACTCGTGGTGTAGTTAGACTACCACGTATGTTTTTGGTTTGGGTTCACATATGAACCATGTATTCTAGGTTTTGACATATAGGGTATTTCCCTCTTCTATTGTATTGTTGTTGTGTGCAAAAGTGAAGAAAGGCTTCACCCTCCAACCTTGTGTCCTCTCTCTATTGTATGTTGTGAAGAAAGCTGAACTTGAGTCTCCTATCTCTCTCCCTTATTCTTTACATGGTATCAGAGCCTTGTTCGTGGTAAGGAGCTCAAGAAAGCAAGCCAAGTTTGTGGTGTCCTGGTAAGAGGACCAGTGTTGCTTTCCTATTTCGAGTTTGGGAGCAAATCTCTGCAGGTAGCACAGCCAGAAGTGCAGGAGTGCACTGTTTCAGATTGAGAGGCCCTTCGCGGTGTGACTTTATTTTTTTGATTTGAGGCCGTTTCGGGGCCCGTTTTGAAGGCAGAAGTTCTTCGCAGGCACTCAGAAAAAAGGCCCTGTTTTTCGCTGTGCGACCACTGTGCGGCTAGTCAGTGGAAAGGTGCCACAGAAATTGCATCGTATGCCTGTGTGCAGAGATATTGGGAGTTGCAGATTCATGCCTGTTGCCTGTTGATGCAAAATCGTCACTAGGAAGTGACTGTGTGGTGAAATACCACTTTCGTCAGTGTTGCAGATCTGTCCCTGTGAGGCTTTTCGCAGAAGTTTTGCTATTTGCCCTTGTGAGGCATTTGCTGTGTTTACAGGTTGCTGTTGCAATTCGTGATTTGTAAAATGTCTGAGAATCTATCTACCATTGTCAGTGAGAAGCTTGACAAGAACAACTTCCAAGCATGGAAGTTCAGGATGACAAACTTCCTTATGGGAAAGGGAGTTTGGGAGTACATCAGTGGTGAAACTACAGAACCAGTTCTGGGTGCTGCTCCCACTCCTGCTGAATTGAAGGCCTTTAAAGAATGGCATGAAAAAGCCAGAAAATGCCTGTATTGGCTGTCTGTTAGCATTTTAGATTCTATGATTGTGCATATACAGGATGTAGAGACGCCTAAGGAGGCATGGGATACATTGGTGAAGCTGTATAGCACAAATACCAAAGCACGAAAGATGCAGCTAAAGCAGGAGTTGCACAATGTGCAAAGGAAAAATATGAATATAAATGAGTATTCCTTGAAGGTGAAAGGCCTTGCAGATTCTCTTGCCTCCATTGGAGCACCTGTTGATGATGAGGACTTAGTGTCCGTGACCTTGAATGGTCTTGGGAAAGATTATGCACAGTTTCGGACATCCATTGGAGTCCGTGAAACATTTCCTGATTTTCAGGAACTTATTGCTCTCTTGCTAAGTGAAGAGCAAAGGAATGGTGGTCCAGCCACCTCAACTTCTCAAGAGACTGCTTTCTACTCGAATACAGGTAGAGGCAGGGGTAGAGGAAGAGGCCATTTTGGTGGCCGTGCAGGAAATCAGAACCAGCAGCAACAACAGGAAAACCAGTCCTATGGAGGGGGACGTGGTAGTTCTAGAGGTAGGGGGAGCCAAAGAGGCCGTGGTTCATGGCAAAGGAACCAGCAAGTAAATAGCAGCATAGAATGCTATTATTGTGGAAAGCCTGGACACAAGGAGAATACATGCTATAAAAAACAGAACGACATCAAAAGTGGGAAGTTGCAGCAAAGCAACTATGCATCATCAAGTGGGCATGGTGACGACAGAAATAAGCACCTTTTTGTGATGCAGCATATGGTTAACTCCATGTCAGGAGATGCTGCAGCTTGCAATGATGTTTGGTATGTTGATTCAAGTGCCTCTAACCACATGACCAGTCATGGTGAGTGGTTTCATGATGTTAGAAATTTGGATAAGCCAGGTTATGTTGAAACAGGTGATGATACTGCGCACCCAATTACGCAGGTTGGTAAAGTGCCATTGGCTATGCAGGATGGCAAAACGAAGTACTTGGCAGATGTACTTCATGTTCCAAAAATCACTAAGAACCTGGTTTCAGTTGGCCAGATGGTTGAGCAAGGTCTGCAGGTTAGATTTAATCTTGATGGATGCTTTGTTGAGGACTTGAAAAATAAGTGCCGCTTGGTTGCGAAAGGCAACAAAAATGGCAGAATGTTCACCTTGGATGTTGATATGCCTGAGGTGAAAGCTGCTATGTTTGCGCATGGGAGAGGTGTCATTGCAGATATTGAGATATGGCACAAGCGGATTGGGCACGTGAATATACAAAGGCTGAAATCTATGCAAACGAAAAACATTGTTGCAGGTTTGCCTAAATTCAGAGTTGAGGGAATGCAAAAGGTATGTGAAGCATGCCAAATGGGTAAGCAGGCCAGACATGCATTTCCCAAAAATGCTAAGGTGAGCAGAAGACCTTTGGAAGTGATCCATTCAGATGTTTGGACAACCAAAGCTGCTTCTATTGGTGGATGCCATTATTATGTGACGTTTATTGATGACTACACTAGGAAGGTGTGGATTTACTTTATGAAGCACAAAAGTGAAGTGTTCAGCCATTTCAAGGCTTTTAAGGCCATGGTTGAAAAAGAGAAAGGTGTGCATATTAAAGTGCTAAGATCTGATGGAGGGGGAGAGTACTTTTCAGAAGAATTTTGTGAATATCTGAAAGAACAGGGAATTCAAAGGAAGTACTCATGCAGGTCTACCCCTCATCAGCAGAATGGGGTTGCAGAAAGGAAGAACAGGCATATTGCAGAAGTAGGACGGGCGATCCTAAATGAGAAAAACATGCCTGATTATTTTTGGGCTGAAGCAGTAGCAACTGCTGTTTATATTATGAACAGAACCCCCACTGCAGCTGTCCATGGCATGACGCCTGAAGAAATGTATACAGGCCAAAAACCAGATATTTCTCACTTGAAGGTATTTGGTTGCATAGCTTATGTTCATGTTCCTGATGAGAAGAGAACAAAGCTGGATCCAAAGGCAGAAAAATGCATCTTTATTGGATATGCTCAGTACCAGAAAGGGTATCGCTATTATAACCCTTCCACCCGCAAAATGCAAGTGAGCAGAGATGTTGTTTTTGATGAAATGAGCAGCTGGTATGCACCAACTGTTATGGTAGGAGATGCAGATGCAGGAAATGGGAATGCTGCAATAAATGCAGAGCAGCAATCTCAAGCCTTGAGTGGACCCAGAGAGTCCTCTACTAGTGGATCTAATGCATGGACAGGGAGATTGAGATCTAGTGAATCGTCACATGGCAGTCCTGATAGTGTTGTGCAGGTATCACATAAGGGAAAAGAAAAAGTGGACCATGCTCCAGTGTTTGATGTGTCTGCTGGTAGCTCTCATGTTGATGGAGAGTCAAGTGGCTCTGAAATGAGCCTTGATGAGGAACTTGGGATTCCTTCTGTTGTTACACCTGGTGCAAGGAAAAGCAGGCATGATTTAAAGACTCCTGCAACTGATCCAGTTGTACGGAGGTCCACTCGTATTAAGTATCCAGTTGACAGGCTGAGATATGATGGGTATACAGCACATCACTATGCTTATATGTTCAAGGTTCTAGAGGAGCCAGAGCCCACATGTTTTGAGGATGCAGTAGGGCATAAAAATTGGGAAGCAGCTATGGATGAAGAGATGGCTGCCTTGGATGCAAACCACACTTGGGATTTGATGCCTTTGCCTCATGATAAGAAGGCTATTGGCTGCAAGTGGGTTTACAAAGTAAAGCACAATGCTGATGGGTCTGTTAGCAGGTACAAGGCAAGATTGGTTGCCAAAGGTTTTGCACAGACATATGGAATTGACTATGAGGAAACTTTCAGCCCAGTTGCAAGGATGGCAACCGTGAGAGCAGTAATTGCTATGGCTGCTACAAAGGGATGGTCTTTGCATCAGATGGATGTGAAAAATGCCTTCTTGCATGGTGATTTGCAGGAAGAGGTTTATATGATGCAGCCAGAAGGTTATGAGGATAATTCACACCCCGATTTTGTATGCAGGTTGCGCAAAGCCTTGTATGGCTTAAAACAGGCGCCGAGGGCATGGTCAGACAAGATAGGGCAATATCTTGTCACTATTGGATTTCAGATTTCCAATTCAGATTTTTCACTTTATGTGAAAAGGACAAACAGAGGGATTGTGCTTATAGTCATCTATGTTGATGACTTGATTATTACAGGTGATAGTGATGCAGACATTAATGAAGTGAAGCTGCTGTTGAAGCAGAAATTTGAGATGAAGGATTTGGGAGAGCTGCGTTACTTCTTGGGCATTGAGGTTATTAGATCCCCGAGTGGGATATGGCTGTTACAAAGGCAATACGGTTTGGACATGCTGTCCAAATATGGGATGACAGGCTGTAAGCCTATTTCTGCTCCATTGGAGCAGAATGTGAAGCTCAATGCAGAGACAGGTGAGCTTCTTGAAGATATTACTATGTACAGGTGCATAGTAGGTAGCTTGATTTACATGACTATAACCAGACCAGATTTGAGCTATGCTGTGGGGCTGGTGAGTCAGTTTATGCAGGCACCGAGGAAGCCACATTTGGATGCGGCTAGGCGCATACTGCAGTATGTGAAGTCCACATTGCATTATGGACTGTTTTATGAAGCTGGGTGTGCATTACAGGTACATGGATACACAGATGCTGACTGGGCTGGTAGTGTCTCAGATAGGAGATCTACTAGTGGTTTTATGTTTTCCCTTGGGAGTGGTGCCATCAGTTGGAGCAGCAAGAAGCAGCCAACAGTTGCCTTGTCAAGCACAGAGGCTGAGTACAGGGGTGCAGCAATGGCTGCATGTGAGGTAGCTTGGTTACGGAAGCTACTTGCAGATATGGGACAGTCAGTTCATGCAGCAGTTGTCATTCATTGTGACAACATTAGCAGCATCATGCTTGCTAATAACCCAGTTTATCATGCTAGAACGAAGCACATTGAGGTGCATTATCACTTTGTGAGAGAGAAGGTTCTAGCTGGTGAGATTGATCTTGTCTATGTCAGCACTGAGGAGCAGGTGGCTGATATCTTTACGAAGGCATTGGGTACCGAGAAGCTTCGCAGATTTAGGAGCTTGCTTGGTGTACGTGAGATGGATTTGAGCTTGAGGGGGAGTGTTGAGATATCAAGCTCTATCCCCGACATATCTCCTGGATGACTATCATTTATGTCACTGCCTATGTTAGTTGTACTCGTGGTGTAGTTAGACTACCACGTATGTTTTTGGTTTGGGTTCACATATGAACCACGTATTCTAGGTTTTGACATATAGGGTATTTCCCTCTTCTATTGTATTGTTGTTGTGTGCAAAAGTGAAGAAAGGCTTCACCCTCCAACCTTGTGTCCTCTCTCTATTGTATGTTGTGAAGAAAGCTGAACTTGAGTCTCCTATCTCTCTCCCTTATTCTTTACAAGTTTAGGGTTCTCAAGGCTATTTCTTAGGGCCTGATAAGAGATTGGCACCACTGCCATTCTCCTTTGTACAAATGTTTACCCTACTATTCCAGGAGGGGTTCCAATCATCATAGGAGAGTGGTGTCCTAATCCATTCCACATGTGAGTTTGATGATCTCAGAGATTGAAACAATTCCATATGATCTCTACACAGCGGAGACAGTGATCACTATATAGAAGAATGCACATGTGAGTTTAGGATTCCTTGTCCATGTTTTCAGGTCATGGTATGAGATTGGCACCACTACCATTCTCCACTAGTGGCATTCTCCATAGAGATTGACAAAATTCCATATGATCTCTACACAGTGGAGACAGTGATCACTACATCGAAGAATGCACATGTGAGATTAGGATTGCTTGTGCATGTTTTCAGGTCATGGAATGAGATTGGCACCATTACCATTCTCCACTGGTGGCATTCTCCACAGAGATTGACACAATTCTATATGATCTGTACACAGCGGAGACAGTGATCACTACATAGAGGAATGCACATGTGAGTTTAGGATTCCTTGTGCATGTTGTCAGGTCATGGTATGAGATTGGCACCACTGCCATTCTCAACTGGTGGCATTCTCCATAGAGATTTACACAAATCCATATGATCTCTGCACATGTGAGTTTAGGCTTCTCAATGCCATTTCTTAGGGCCTAATAAGAGATTGGCACCACTGCCATTCTCCACTTGTACAAATGTTTACCCTACCATTCTGAGAGGTATTCCAATGATCATAGGAGAGTGGTGTCCTATTCCATTCCACATGTGAGTTTGATGATCTCAGTGTCATTATGTAGTTGCCAACATGAGATTGGCATCACTGCCATTCTCCGCTAGTGGTAATCTAGACAAACTACACCTATAGATTGACATTCCACTAATTTTATTGGCTGCAGTAGGATAATGGCAAAAGTGCCAATGCACATGTGAGTTTAGGATTCCTTGTGCATGTTTTTAGGTCATGGTATAAGATTGGCACCACCGCCATTCTCCATTGGTGGCATTCTCCACAGAGATTGACACAATTCCATATGATCTCTCCATAGCGGAGACAGTGATCACTACATAGAAGAATGCACATGTGAGTTTTGGCTTCTCAATGCCATTTCTTAGGGCCTAATAAGAGATTGGCACCACTGCCATTCTCCACTTGTACAAATGTTTACCCTACTATTCTAGGAGGGGTCTTCCAGTGATCATAGGAGAGTGGTGTCCGATTCCATTCCACACTAGTGGTAGTCTAGACAGCATGAGATTGGCAAGCATGAGATTGGCATCACTGCCATTCTCCGCTAGTGGGAATCTAGACAAACTGAACCTATAGATTGACATTCCACTAATTTTATTGGCTGCAGTAGGATAATGGAAAAAGCGCCAATGCACATGTGAGTTTAGGATTCGTTGTGCATGTTTTCAGGTCATGTTATGAGATTGGCACCACTGCCATTCTCCACTGGTGGCATTCTCCACAGAGATTGACACAATTCCATATGATCTCTACTCAGTGGAGACAGTGATCACTACATAGAAGAATGCACATGTGAGTTTCGGCTTCTCAATGCCATTTCTTAGGGCCTAATAAGAGATTGGCACCACTGCCATTCTCCACTTGTACAAATGTTTACCCTACTATTCTAGGATGGGTATTCCAGTCATCATAGGAGAGTGGTGTCCGATCCCAATCCAAACGTGAGTTTGATGATCACAATGTCATCATATAGTTGCCATCATGAGATTGGCATCACTGCCATTCCCCACTAGTGGTAGTCCAAACAAACTAAACCTATAGATTGACATTCCAGGGCCTAATAAGAGATTGACACAATTATATCTGATCTCTACATCGCGTAGACAGTGATCACTACATAGAATAATGCACATGTGAGTTTAGGATTCTCAATGCCATTTCTTAGGGCAAGCATGAGATTGGCATCATTGCAATTCTCCGCTAGTGGTAATCTAGACAAACTAAACCTATAGATTGACATTCCACTAATTTTATTGGCTGCAGTAGGATAATGGCAAAAGTACCAATGCACATGTGAGTTTAGGATTCCTTGTGCATGTTTTCAGGTCATGGTATGAGATTGGCATTCTCCACAGATATTGACACAAATCCATATGATCCCTACAAAGTGGAGACAGTGATCACTACATAGAAGAATGCACATGTGAGTTTAGGCTTCCCAATGCCATTTATTAGGGCCTAATGAGAGATTGGCACCACTGCCATTCTCCACTTGTACAAATGTTTACCCTACTATTCTAGGAGGGGTATTCTAGTGATCATAGGAGAGTGGTGTCCGATTCCAATCCAAATGTGAGTTTGATGATCTCAATGTCATTATATAGTTGCCAGCATGAGATTGGCATCACTGCCATTCCCCACTAGTGGTAGTCTAGATAATCTAAACCTATAGATTGACATTCCAGGGCCTAATAAGAGATTGACACAATTGCATATGATCTCTACACGGTGGAGACAGTGATCACTACATAGAGGAATGCACATGTGAGCTTAGGATTCTCAATGCCATTTCTTAGTGCAAGCATGAGATTTGCATCAATACCATTCTCCGCTAATGGTAATCTAGACAAACTAAACCTATAGATTGACATTCCACTAATTTTATTGGCTACAGTAGGATAATGGCAAAAGTGCCAATGCACATGTGAGTTTCGGATTTTTTGTGCATGTTTTCAGGTCATCGTATGAGATTGACACCACTGCCATTCTCCACTGGCGGCATTCTCCACTGGCAGCATTCTCCAGAGAGATCGACACAATTTCATATGATCTCTACACATCGAAGACTGTGATCACTACATAGAAGAATGCACATTACCACTAGCGGAGAATGGCAATAGGATAATGGCAAAAGTGCCAATGCACATGTGAGTTTAGGATTCCTTGTGCATGTTTTCAGGTCATGGTATGAGATTGGCACCACTGCCATTCTCCACTGGTGGCGTTCTCCACAGAGATTGACACAAATCCATATGATCTCTACACAGCGGAGACAATGATCACTACATAGGAGAATGCACATTACCACTAGCGGAGAATGGCAGTAGGATAATGGCAAAAGTGCCAATGCACATGCGAGTTTAGGATTCCTTGTGCATGTTTTCAGGTCATGGTATGAGATTGGCACCACTGCCATTCTCCACTAGTGGCATTCTCCATAGAGATTGACACAAATCCATATGATCTCTACACAGCGGAGATAGTGATCACTACATAGAAGAATGCACATGTGAGTTTAGGCTTCTCAATGCCATTTCTTAGGCCTAACTAGAGATTTGCACCACTGCCATTCTCCACTTGTACAAATGTTTACCCTATTATTCTAGGAGGCGTGAGATTGGCACATGTGAGTGGTGTTCGATTCTATTCCACATGTGAGTCTGATGATCTCAGTGTCATTATGTAGTTGCCAGCATGAGATTGGCATCACTGTCATTCTCTGCTAGTGGTAATCTAGACAAACTAAACCTATAGATTGACATTCCACTAATTTTATTGGCTGTAGTAGGATAATAGCAAAAGTGCAAATGCACATGTGAGTTTAGGATTCCTTGTGCATGTTTTCAGGTCATGGTATGAGATTGGCACCACTGCCATTCTCTGCTAGTGGTAATCTAGACAAACTTAACCTATAGATTGACATTCCACTAATTTTATTGGCTGCAGTAGGATAATAGCAAAAGTGCAAATGCACATGTGAGTTTAGGATTCCTTGTGCATGTTTTCAGGTCATGGTATGAGATTGGCACCACTGCCATTCTCCACTGGTGGCATTCTCCATAGAGATTGACACAATTCCATATGATCTCTACACAGCGTAGACAGTGATCACTACATAGAAGAATGCACATGTGAGTTTAGGATTCCTTGTGTATGTTTTCAGGTCATGGTATGAGATTGGCACCACTGCCATTCTCCACTGGTGGCATTCTCCATAGAGATTGACACAAATCCGTATGATCTCTACACATGTGACTTTAGGCTTCTCATTGCCATTTCTTAGGGCCTAAGAAGAGATTGGCACCACTGCCATTCTCTGCTAGTGGTAATCTAGACAAACTGAACCTATAGATTGACATTCCACTAATTTCATTGGCTGCAATAGGATAATGGAAAAAGTGCCAATGCACATGTGAGTTTAGGATTCCTTATGCATGTTTTGAGGTCATGGTATGAGATTGGCAACACTGCCATTCTCCACTGATGGCATTTTCCACAGAGATTAAAACAATTCCATATGATCTCTACACAGCACAGACAGTCATCACTACATAGAAGAATACACATGTGAATTTAGGCTTCTCAATGCCATTTCTTAGGGCCTAATAAGAGATTGGCACCACTGCCATTCTCCACTTGTACAAATGTTTACCCTACTATTATAGGAGGGGTATTCTAGTGAGCATACGAGAGTGGTGTCCGATACCAATCCAAACATGAGTTTGATGATCTCAATGTCATTATATAGTTGCCAGCATGAGAGTGGCATAACTGCCTTTCCCCACTAGTGGAAATCTAGACAAACTAAACCTATAGATTGACATTCCAGGGCCTAATAAGAGATTGACACAATTCCATATGATCTCTACACACAGCGGAGACAATGATCACCACAGAGAAGAATACACATGTGAGTTTAGGATTCTTAATACCATTTCTTAGGGCAAGCATGAGATTGGCATCAGTGCAATTCTCTGCTAGTTGTAATCTAGACAAACTAAACCTATAGATTAACATTCCACTAATTTTATTGGCTACAGTAGGATAATGGAAAAAGTGCCAATGCACATGTGCGTTTAGGATTCCTTGTGCATGTTTTCAGGTCATGGTATGAGATTGGCACCACTGCCATTCTCCACTGGTGGCATTCTCCTCAGAGATTGACACAATTCCATATGATCTCTACATAGTGGAGACAGTGATCACTACATAGAAGAATGCACATTACCACTAGCAGAGAATGGCAGTAGGATAATGGCAAAAGTGCCAATGCACATGTGAGTTTAGGATTCCTTGTGCATGTTTTCAGGTCATGGTATGAGAATGGCACCACTGCCATTCTCCACTGGTGGCATTCTCCACAGAGATTGACACAATTCCATATGATCTCTACACAGCAGAGACGGTGATCACTACTTAGAAGAATGCACATGTGAGTTTAGGCTTCTCCATGCCATTTATTAGAGCCTAATAAGAGATTGGCACCACTACCATTCTTCACTTGTACAAATGTTTACCCTACTATTCTAGGAGGGGTATTCCTATGCCAGTCCAAATGTGAGTTTGATGATCTCAATGTCATTATATAGTTGCTAGCATGAGATTGGCATCACTGCCATTCCCCACTAGTGGTAGTCTAGACAAACTAAACCTATAGATTGACATTCCATGGCCTAAAAGAGATTGACACAATTCCATATGATCTCTACACAGAGGAGATAGTGATCTTTACATAGAAGAATGCACATGTGAGTTTAGTATTCTTAATGCCATTTCTTAGGGCAAGCGTGAGATTGGCATCACTACCATTCTCCGCTAGTGGTAATCTAGACAAACTAAACCTATAGATTGACATTCCACTAATTTTATTGGCTGCAGTAGGATAATGGCAAAAGTGCCAATGCACATGTGAGTTTAGGATTCCTTGTGCATGTTTTCAGGTCATGGTATGAGATTGGCACCACTACCATTCTCCACTGGTGGCATTCTCCACAGAGATTGACACAATTCCATATGATCTCTACACAGCGGAGACAGTGATCACTACATAGAAGAATGCACATGTGAGTTTAGGCTTCTCAATGCCATTTTCTAGGGCCTAATAAGAGATTGGCACCACTGCCATTCTTCACTTGTACAAATGTTTACCCTACTATTCTAGGAGTGGTATTCCAGTGATCATAGGAGAGTGGTGTCATCCAAATGTGAGCTTGATGATCTCAATGTCATTATATAGTTGCGAGCATGAGATTGGCATCACTGCCATTCCCCACTAGTGGTATTCTAGACAAACTAAACCTATAGATTGACATTCCAGGGCCTAATAAGATATTGACACAATTCCATGTGATCTCTACACAGCGAAGACAGTGATCACTACATAGAAGAATGCACATGTGAGTTTAGGATTCTCAATGCCATTTCTTAGGGCCTAATAAGAGATTGGCATCACTGCCATTCTCCGTTAGTGGTAATCTAGACAAACTAAACCTATAGATTGATGTTTACCCTACTATTCTAGGAGGGGTATTCCACTGATCATAGGAGAGTGGTGTCCGATTCCAATCCAAATGTGAGTTTGATGATCTCAATGTCATTATATAGTTACCAGCATGAGATTGGCATCACTGCCATTCCCCACTAGTGGTAGTCTAATTTTATTGGCATTCTCCATAGAGATTGACGCAATTCCATATGATCTCTACACCGCGGAGATAGTGATCACTACATAGAAGAATGCACATGTGAGTTTAGGCTTCTCAATGCCATTTCTTCGGGCCTAATAAGAGATTGGCATCACTGCCATTCTCCACTTGTACAAATGTTTACCCTACTATTCTAGGAGTGGTATTCCAGTGATCATAGGAGAGTGGTGTCCGATTCAAATCCAAATGTGAGTTTGATGATCTCAAATTCATTATATAGTTGCGAGCATGAGATTGGCATCACTGCCATTCCCCACTAGTGGTAGTCTAGACAAACTAAACCTATAGATTTACATTCCAGGGCCTAATAAGAGATTGACACAAATCCATGTGATCTCTACACAGCGGAGACAGTGATCACTACAACTACATAGAAGAGTGCACATGTGAGTTTAGGATTCTCAATGCGATTTCTTAGGGCAAGCATGAGATTGGCATCACTGCCATTCTCCATTAGTGGTAATCTAGACAAACTAAACCTATAGATTGACGTTTACCCTACTATTCTAGGAGGGGTATTCCACTGATCATAGGAGAGTGGTGTCCGATTCCAATCCAAATGTGAGTTTGATGATCTCAACGTCATTATATAGTTACCAGCATGAGATTGGCATCTCTACCATTCTCCACTAGTGGTAGTCTAATTTTATTGGCATTCTCCACAGAGATTGACACAATTCCATATGATCTCTACACAGCGGAGACAAGGATCACTACATAGAAGAATGCACATGTGAGTTTAGGCTTCTCAATGCCATTTCTTAGGGCCTAATAAGAGATTGGTACCACTGCCATTCTCCACTTGTACAAATGTTTACTCTACTATTCTAGGAGGGGTATTCCAGTGATCATAGGAGAGTGGTGTCCGATTCCAATCCACATGTGGGTTTGATGATCTCAGAGATTGACACGATTCCATATGATCTCTACACAGCAGAGACAGTGATCATTACATAGAAGAATGCACATGTTAGTTTCGGATTCCTTGTGCATATTTCCAAGTCATGGTATGAGATTGGCACCACTACCATTCTCCACAGAGATTGACACATCTCCATATGATTTCTACATAGCGGAGATAGTGATCACTACATAGAAGAATGCACATGTGAGTTTAGGATTCCTTGTGCATGTTTTCAGGTCATGGTATGAGATTGGCACCACTGCCATTCTCCATATAGATTTGTGTCAATCTCTGTGGAGAATACATAGAAGAATGCACATGCAAGTTTGGGCTTCTCAATGCCATTTCTTAGGGCCTAATAAGACATTGGCACCACTGCCATTCTCCACTTGTAGAAATGTTTACCCTACTATTCTAGGAGGGGTATTGCACTGATCATAGGAGAGTGGTGTTCGATTCCATTCCACATGTGAGTTTGATGATCTCAGTGACATTATGTAGTTGCGAGCATGAGATTGGCATCACTGCCATTCTCCACTAGTGGTAATCTAGAAACACTAAACCTATAGATTGACATTCCACTAATTTTATTGGCTACAGTAGGATAATGGCAAAAGTGCAAATGCACGAGTGTAGGATTCCTTGAGCATGTTTTTAGGTCATGGTATGAGATTGGCACCATTGCCATTCTCCACTGGTGGCATTATCCATAGAAATTGACACAATTCCATATGATCTCTACATAGCGGAGACAGTGATCACTACATAGAAGAATGCACATGTGAGTTCAGGCTTCTCAATGCCATTTCTTAGGGCCTAATAAGAGATTGGCACCACTGCCATTCTCCACTTGTACAAATGTTTACCCTACTATTCTAGCAGGGGTATTCCAGTGATCATAGGAGAGTGGTGTCCGATTCCAATCCACATGTGAGTTTAATGATTTTAGAGATTGACACAATTCCATATGATCTCTACACAAATGATCTCTACACAGCAGAGATAGTGATCACTACATAGAAGAATGCACATGTGAGTTTAGGATTCCTTGTGCATGTTTGCAGGTCATGGTATGAGATTGGCACCACTACCATTCTCCACTGGTGGCATTCTCCACAGAGATTGACACAATTCCATATGATCTCTACACAGCGGAGACAGTGATCACTACATAGAAGAATGCACATGTGTGTTTAGGATTCCTTATGCATGTTTTCAGGTCATGGTATGAGATTGGCACCACTACCATTCTCCATTGGTGGCATTCTCCACAGAGATTAACACAATTCCATATGATCTCTACACAGCGGAGACAGTGATCACTACATAGAAGAATGCACATGTGAGTTTAGGATTCCTTGTGCATGTTTTCAAGTCATGGTATGAGATTGGCAGCACTTCCATTCTCCACTGGTGGCATTCTCCATAGACATTGACACAAATCCATATGATCTCTGCACATGTGAGTTTAGGCTTCTCAATACCAATTCTTAGGGCCTAATAAGAGATTGGCACCACTACCATTCTCCACTTGTACAAATGTTTACCCTACTATTCTAGGAGGGGTATTCCAGTGATCATAGGAGAGTGGTGTCCTATTCCATTCCACATGTGAGTTTGATGATCTCAGTGTCATTATGTAGTTGCCAGCATGAGATTGGCATCACTGCCATTCTCCGCTAGTGGTAATCTAGACAAACTGAACCTATAGATTGACATTCCACTAATTTTAATGGCTGCAGTAGGATAATGGCAAAAGTGCCAATGCACATGTGAGTTTAGGATTCCTTGTGCATGTTTTCAGGTCATGGTATGAGATTGGCACCACTGCCATTCTCCATAGAGATTGACACAATTCCATATGTTCTCTACACAGTGGAGACAGTGATCACTACATAGAAGAATGCACATGTGAGTTTAGGCTTCTCAATGCCATTTGTTAGGGCCTAATAAGAGATTGGCACCACTTCCATTCTCCACTTGTACAAATGTTTACCCTACTATTCTAGGTGGGGTATTCCAGTGATCATAGGAGAGTGGTGTCCGATTCCAATCCAAACGTGAGTTTGATGATCTCAATGTCATTATATAGCTGCCAGCATGAGATTGGCATCACTGCCATTCCCCACTAGTGGTAGTCTAGACAAACTAAACCTATAGATTGACATTCCAGGGCCTAATAAGAGATTGACACAATTCCATATGATCTCTACACAGCAGAGATAGTGATCACTACATAGAAGAATGCACATGTGAGTTTAGGATTCTCAATGCCATTTATTAGGGCCAGCATGAGTTTGGCATCACTCCCATTCTCTGCTAGTGGTAATCTAGACAAACTAAACCTATAGATTGACATTCCACTAATTTTATTGGCTGTAGTAGGATAATGGCAAAAGTACCAATGCACATGTGAGTTTAGGATTCCTTGTGCATGTTTTCAGGTCATGGTATGAGATTGGCACCACTACCTTTCTCCACTGGTGGCATTCTCCACAAAGATTGACACAGTTCAATATGATCCATACACAGCGGAGACAGTAATCACTACATAGAAGAATGCACATTACCACTAGCGGAGAATGGCAGTAGGGTAATGGCAAAAGTGCCAATGCACATGTGAGTTTAGGATTCCTTGTGCATGTTCTCGATAGAGATTGACACAAATCCATATGATCTCTGCACATGTGAGTTTAGGCTTCTCAATGCCATTTCTTAGGGCCTAATAAGAGATTGGCACCACTGCCATTCTCCACTTGTACAAATGTTTACCCTACTATTCTAGGAGTGGTATTCGAGTGATCATAGGAGAGTGGTCTCCGATTCAAATCCACATGTCACTTTGATGATCTCAGTGTCATTATGTAGGTGCCAGAGTTTGGCATCACTGCCATTCACCACTAGTGGTAGTCTATACAAACTAAACCTATAGATTGACATTCCACTAATTTTATTGGCTGCAGTAGGATAATGGCATAAGTGCCAATGCAGATGTGAGTTTAGGATTCCTTGTGCTTGTTTTTAGGTCATGGTATGAGATTGGCACCACTACCATTCTCCACAGAGATTGACACAATTCCATATGATCTCTACACAGCGGAGACAATGATCACTACATAGACGAATGCACATGTGAGTTTAGGCTTCCCAATGCCATTTCTTAGGGCCTAATAAGAGATTGGCACCACTGCCATTCTCCACTTGTACAAATGTTTACCCTACTATTCTAGGAGGGGTATTCTAGTGATCATCGGGGAGTGGTGTCCGATTCAAATCCACATGTGAGTTTGATGATCTTAGTGTCATTATGTAGGTGCCAGCATGAGTTTGGCATCACTACCATTCTCCACTACTGGTAGTCTAGACAAACTAAACCTATAGATTGACATTCCACTAATTTTATTGGATGCACATGTGAGTTTAGGCTTCACAGTGCAATTTTCTAGGGCCTAATTATGGAGGCTAAAGGTCACCGTGCCTTTACCCCGGTTATGTACAATACTCAAACACATATATAAATGAATGAAAAAGAAGATTAGGGTGGTTCTGCACCCACCAAAACTTGTGTGGCTCTCTGTCTCTCTCTCTCCTTCTTCTGTTCTTGCTTCCGTTGAGAGCACTCTCAACTGGTATCAGAGCGCGAGTGATCTAGCTGAGCATGCATGAATGCTTGGAAGCTCAGCAGCTTTGTGGGAGGAAGGAGAAGCTCTGTGGGAAGCTTTGTGGGTGACTTTACTTGCATCCGAGTGTGTAGAGACCTTGGAGGAACCTTTGGAAAAGTCACTTTGGTTTTGTGAAGTGGTTTTTAGAGCCTGTTAAGTGTTTTAAAAAAAAAAGTCGTTTTTTGAGCTTTTCCCTGTTCCATTCGATGACAGAGATTCCATATTGACTTGTAGAGGCAACTATTGCTTGCTTTTGGTGTCCACTTCACTTCGGGAGCTTGGAAACACCTTCATTCTTGAATCTAGGATCATTTCATTAGATTTCTGACTCACTGTGTCAGTTTCTGCGTTTTTTTCCCGGGTGTTGAAACTCATGTTTGGAGCAACCATTTGCAGATCTGTCAGTTCCAGTGGACTCAGAAGGTCCTAAAACTTCTATGTTGCTCATCATTCACACTCTGGTGGAGTTTACAAATAGCTCTATTTCCAAAAACGTTCTTTAGTCCGTGTGTTGGACCCAGTGATTGAGACCACGGTTTCCAAAACCATCTGTCATTTCTTAGGGCCAGCATGAGTTTGGCATCACTCCCATTCTCTGCTAGTGGTAATCTAGACAAACTAAACCTATAGATTGACATTCCACTAATTTTATTGGCTACAGTAGGATAATGGCAAAAGTGCGAGAGCACATGTGAGTTTAGGATTCCTTGTGCATGTTTTGAGGTCATGGTTTGAGATTGGCACCACTACCTTTCTCCACTGGTGGCATTCTCCACAGAGATTGACACAATTCCATATGATCCATACACAGCGGAGACAGTGATCACTACATAGAAGAATGCACATTACCACTAGCGGAGAATGGCAGTAGGGTAATGGAAGAAGTGCCAATGCACATGTGAGTTTAGGATTCCTTGTGCATGTTCTCCACAGAGATTGACACAAATCCATATGATCTCTACACATGTGAGTTTAGGCTTCTCAATGCCATTTCTTAGGGCCTAATAAGAGATTGGCACCACTGCCATTCTCCACTTGTACAAATGTTTACCCTACTATTCTAGGAGTGGTATTCGAGTGATCATAGGAGAGTGGTGTCTGATTCAAATCCACATATGAGTTTGATGATCTCAGTGTCATTATGTAGGTGCCAGAGTTTGGCATCACTGCCATTCTCCACTAGTGGTAGTCTATACAAACTAAACCTATAGATTGACATTCCACTAATTTTATTGGCTGCAGTAGGATAATGGCATAAGTACCAATGCAGATGTGAGTTTAGGATTCCTTATGCATGTTTTTAGGTCATGGTATGAGATTGGCACCACTGCCATTCTCCACTAGTGGCATTCTCCATAGAGATTGACACAATTCCATATGATCTCTACACAGCGGAGACAATGATCACTACATAGAAGAATGCACATGTGAGTTTAGGCTTCCCAATGCCATTTCTTAGGACCTAATAAGAGATTGGCACCACTGCCATTCTCCACTTGTACAAATGTTTACCCTACTATTCTAGGAGGGGTATTCTAGTGATCATGGGGGAGTGGTGTTCGATTCAAATCCACATGTGAGTTTGATGATCTTAGTGTCATTATGTAGGTGCCAGCATGAGTTTGGCATCACTACCATTTTCCACTAGTTGTAGTCTAGACAAACTAAACCTATAGATTGACATTCCACTAATTTTATTGGATGCACATGTGAGTTTAGGCTTCACAGTGCGATTTTCTAGGGCCTAATTATGGAGGTTAAAGGTCACTGTGCCTTTACCCTAGTTATGTACAATACTCAAACACATATATAAATGAATGAAAAAGAAGATTAGGGTCGTTCTACACCCACCAAAACTTGTGTGGCTCTCTGTCTCTCTCTCTCCTTCTTTCGTTCTTGCTTCTGTTGAGAGCACTCTCAACTGGTATCAGAGCGCGAGTGATCTAGCTGAGCATGCGTGAATGCTTGGAAGCTCAGCAACTCTATGGGAGGAAGGAGAAGCTCTGTGGGAAGCTTTGTGGGTGACTTTACTTGTATCCGAGTGTGTAGAGACCTTGGAGGAACCTTTGGAAAAGTCACTTTGGTTTTGTGAAGTGGTTTTTAGAGCCTGTTAAGTGTTAAAAAAAAAAAAGTCGTTTTTTGAGCTTTTCCCTGTTCCGTTCGATGACAGAGACTCCATATTGACTTGTAGAGGCAACTATTGCTTGCTTTTGGTGTCCACTTCACTTCAACAGCTTGGAAACACCTTCATTCTTGAATCTAGGATCATTTCATTGGATTTCTGACTCACTGTGTCAGTTTTTGCGTTTTTTGCCCGGGTGTTGAAACTCAAGTTTGGAGCAACCATTTGCAGATTTGTCAGTTCCAGTGGACTCAGGAGTCCTAAAACTTCTATGTTGCTCATCATTCGCACTGTGGTGGAGTTTACAAACAGCTCTGTTTCCAAAAACGTTTTTCAGTCCGTGTGTTGAACCCAGTGATTGAGACCACGGTTTCCAAAACCATCTGTCATTTCTTAGGGCCAGCATGAGTTTGGCATCACTCCCATTCTCTGCTAGTGGTAATCTAGACAAACTAAACCTATAGATTGACATTCCACTAATTTTATTGGCTGCAGTAGGATAATGGCAAAAGTGCCAATGCACATGTGAGTTTAGGGATCCTTATGCATGTTTTGAGGTCATGGTATGAGATTGGCACCACTGCCTTTCTCCACTGGTGGCATTCTCGACAGAGATTGACACAATTCCATATGATCCATACACAGCGGAGACAGTGATCACTACATAGAAGAATGCACATTACCACTAGCGGAGAATGGCAGTAGGGTAATGGCACTCTGGTGGAGCAACCATTTGCAGATCTGTCAGTTCCAGTGGACTCAGGAGGTCCTAAAACTTCTATGTTTCTCATCATTCACACTCTGGTGGAGTTTACAAACAGCTCTGTTTCCAAAAACGTTTTTTAGTCCGTGTGTTGGACCCAGTGATTGAGACCACGGTTTCCAAAACCGTCTATCCCATTGCGTTTCGGATGCCCAAAAACCCCTACCTGTCAGTTCTTGTGCAATTCGGTGGAGGATTTTTAGAGTTATAGATCTCTGTGTATTCGATTTCGTCTCTCTATTATGTGTTTTTCATTCTAAGGTTTTGAAACGTTAGATTTATGCCACATGGCAGTGGATAAGTGTTGACTCCCATTTCTCATTCATCGGTTGGGATTTTGGAGTTCTGGCAGAAGAGAGATATTTGCAGATTTTCTTGCTGATTCCGATTATGCAATGGCACCCATGTTTTGAGGCATCTCAGGTTCTATTTTGAGTAGCGGTCATTACCGTGGGACTATGATTTCTTGAGCATACCTTATGCAGATCACTCTGGTTGCAGTTTGAGCAGTGTGCGCTCATTCGTGGTATGCATTGGGTTGTAGTGGATGATTTATAGGCCATTTGGATGCATTGCGGTCCTTATTGGATGCGGTGATAGGCCCAAATTGCCTTATGGGATGCTATTTTTTATGGACACTTTGCACATGGATGCTATTTTATGCTAAGGGACAGCTTTGACACATTGCAGGTAATGCATTGATAGTGCTATGCTCTCTTGGATGAGATATTATTAATGCATATGCCAGTGGACGGTGTTTATGCTTGAGTCATTTAGCACTTATTGGCATTTTGGATTGCCATTGTAGTTGGCATTTTCTTTTGGGCCAGATTTGCTCATATGGATGCATAGTATATGCACATGAGTCAGATGCATCTTTTGATGCTTTGAGCTTTGAGTTTTGGTGATATTTCACTCTATTGTGGCATACACATTTGGGTGCACCTGGTATTTGGTGTGATTCTCTCTTGTATGCACTAGCATTTGGGATTTTGTTTTATTTGCATTATGGCATCCTCTTCCATGTCTGAAAAGGAGTTTTCCAACATTAAAAAGTTTGATGGGACAAACTTTTCGTTGTGGAAAGAACAAATAAGGGATGTGCTTATTCAAAAGAAGCAGATTAAACCCTTGGTAGGGATTGAAGCTAAGCCTGCAAATATGTCAGAGGATGATTCGAATGAGTTGGATGCATTAGCAAAGTCTACTATTAGACTTCATCTTGCAGAGTCAGTTTATTTCATAGTAGTAAATGAGTAGACTATGGAAGATTTATGGAAGAAACTGTGTGCCACTTATGAGAAGGAAACTGCCTCTAATAAAGTTTACCTCATGAAGAGGTTGTTTGAGCTGCAGATGAAGGAGGATGCGTCAATTTTACAAGCAAAAACCTATGAGCAGGTTTATCCAAGCGTGTTTTTCAAGAGATTTAAAAAATAGTATTTCTTTAGGAAACATGGTATTTTCACTTTTATTTTATACAGACTAGTCACTCATTCATTTTTACATAACATAAATCTTCTTATTCATAGACATCCATTTGTACCCTTGTTATTACCTTAAAAAAGTGTTGAAAAATAATTCCTTTAAGATCACTCTCAATGTAATAATATTATACATAAATAATTACTTATTAAACACATTTATATCATATGGCAATATCTTTTTTATAGTATTAATAACAAGATATTTATGGACATGTTTTTAAAGAAGTTTAAATTACTATAAACAAGTATTAACTTGGGCTTAAATATCAATTTCATAAAATACATGTAATATTTAATACTATATATGCAATATTTTCCAAAATATAACCACATAGATGTCCTCAAATGGGGTTTTCCGATCAATTTGAGTGGCTGAATGACTATATTTGGACATTGGATGTGAAAGTTATGTCACTTTTAAAAGTGCTGTCCAAGGTAGTTTCGCCAACGAAACTACCTTGGAAGACTACTTCAAAGGGGTTTCGTTGGTGAAACTACCTTGATGGCTTGCTTCAATGACTTTTATTTAGAGAAGCCCTTTCATGAAGATAGGTTGAGAGAGATTTTTGAATGTCACCCCCTATTAAGTAAAAGTTGTAAGAAGGATCATAAGGGAATTTTCATGGAGAAGTCTACTCTACATGTGGGTTTCTTCAAAAGCCATCTCATTCTGTTCTCACCATTCCCAAAGATTCACGTAAAGATTCGTGTATAAAATAGGTATTGCTATAATACTTTGCATATTTCTAAGTGAAACTATGTTTACTTTCGATCCCTTTTTGCCATATTTTTGCAGAGTTGGAAGCTTTTTTTTTCCTTCGCTCGGAGGCTCAGAAGATTTTGCTCAAAAAATGCTCGTCCCCCAGATGAAGGAAGGGGTCTCCATTGCTTCTCACTTGAATGAATTCAATATTATTTTTAGCCAGCTTCAGGCTCAGAAGATGAATTTTGATGTGGAGACTAAGGTAATATTTCTCTTATGTTCATTGCCATCCTCATGGGATACCTTCCGTATAGCTGTTAGTAACTCTGCACCTAGTGGAGTACTAAAATTTGATGATGTTGTGGATAGCTTGTTGGCCGAGGAGATAAGACGGAAGTCTATGGATGGCAACAAGCAGGATGCAGCCTTAAATGTGCAAAGGGGAAGATCACAGTTCAGGGGGAAGTGCCAAGAAAGAGGGAAGTCACGTAGCAAATCCAGGGCACGGAACATTGAGTGTTACCACTATGGCAAGAAGGGCCATATGAAAAAGGATTTCTACAAGCTAAAAAGAGAGCAAAAGGATAAGAAAAAGAATGCAAATTGGGGTGCAAATCAAAAGGAAGAGAGTCCAAGGGAGGACAAAGGAAAAGTGAAGATCGAGGAGATCAATGCAGTCACACATGATAGTGACAATGACGTTCTCTTCATGTCTAGTTTATCTGCAGAGTTGCTTACCACTTCAGATGATGCATATTCCCAGGATTGGATTTTGGATTCTGGTGCTTCATTCCATGTTACTCCCCATAGGGAATGGTTCTCCACTTATGACAGTGGAAAGACAGGTTGTGTGCATCTTGGAAATGACTATGCATGTGACATAGTGGGAGCAGGTGACATAAAGTTTTTTTTTGCAAATGGGTCTGCATTTGTTTTGAAACATGTGAGACATGTGCCTAAGCTGACCAAGAGTCTTATTTCAGTGGGTCAACTAGATGATGCTGGTTTTCACACCACTTTTGGCTTTTAGAGTTGGAAAATTAAGAAGGGCTCTATGCTTTTGGCCAGGGGTGCCAAGTGTGGGACTTTGTATCCCTTATATGTATCAGGGGTATTTGATCATGTTGTTGCAATAATCGAGCAGCCAAGCACTTCTTTGTGGCATTGCAGGTTGGGGCACATGAGCCAGAATGGAATGAAACTCTTATGCTGTTTGGGTTATGTACCGCATTTGAGTTTCTCTGATTTTGAATTTTGTGAGCATTGTCTCTATGGGAAGCAGACTAAATCAGCCCATAAAAGAAGGGGAAAGAAAGAGTTTGAAAAGCTTGATTTGGTGCATTCAGACGTATGTGTTCCCATGCCTACACAATCATTAGGCGGGGATGAATACTATGTGACATTCATTGATGATGCAACTAGGAAAGTGTGGGCTTATGCTATAGCTCGGAAGAGTGATATTTTAGAAATGGCTGGCCTTGGTTGAGAATCAGTCAGGTAGAACGCTTAAATGCCTATGGGCTGACAATGGTGGAGAGTATCTCTCTCATGACTTTCAGCATTTCTGTGATACACGTGGGATTAAGAGGGAGCTCACATCCCCTCGTACTCCAGAGCAAAATCGAGTTGCAGAAAAGATGAACCATACCATTCAAGAAAGGTTGCAATGCATGCTTTCCAATGCAAGTCTTTCTGGTGGTTTTTGGGCTGAGGTAATGAAGACTGCAGTGCATGTGATCAATAGATCACCTAGTAAGAGTTCGGATGGTGGTATTCCTGAAGAGGCATGGAGTGGCAAGAAGCCCTCTTACTCTCATTTGTGTATATTTGGGTGTGAGGCATATGCACATGTGCCAAAAGAGCTTTGAAAGAAGCTAGATCCTAAGTCTAGGAAATGCATCTTTTTGGGTTATGGTGAAAGTGGAGAGATGGGCTATCGTCTCTGGGATCTAGAAGCAAAGAAGATCATACGCAGCCATGATGTAGTCTTCAATGAGAAGAAGATGCATAAGGCACCATGAGGGATGTGGAAATGAGGAGAATCACTTTCCAGGATGTGAATCCACCTGCATACGTTGATAGAAAGCAAGCTGTCCATGCACCAAATGTGCAAGAAATGGTACCACCAAGTACTCCCACAGGTATACAATCAAGGGTTGATGATGGATCATCTATTGGTGGAAATGATGAGTCAAATGTGGCTGATATCCAGGTGGGACAGCAAGTTGAAATGCCCTTGAGAAGATCTTCTAGAGTGTCTAGACCGCCTGATAAGTTTATTCTAGGGGTAGACTATGTGATGCTTACTAATTGCGGGGAGCCTTCTTGCTACAAAGAGGCTATGATGCGCGAGGATCAACGCAAGTGGGAGTATGCTATGCAATCAAAGATGAGTTCACTTATGAAGAATAAGAATTGGGACTTGGTTTCTTTGCCACATGGAAAGAAAGCATTGCCATGTAAATGGGTCTACAAGATGAAGGTCACAGGTGATGACGTGCCTAGGTACAAGGCCCGTTTGGTTGCTAAAGGGTTCAAGCAAGAAGGGTGTGGACTTCGATGAGATATTCTCTCCGGTTGTGAAGATGACCACACTTAGATGCATGCTTGGACTAGTGGCAGTAGAGGATATGGAGCTTATGCAGATGGATGTCAAGACAGCTTTCTTGCATGGGGATTTGCATGAGGAAATTTACATGGTGCATGCGGAAGGCTTTGAAGAAAAGGGCAAAGAGCATTTAGTTTGCAAGCTAAAGAAGAGTCTCTATGGTCTTAAGCAAGCGCCTAGAGAATGGTATCAGAAGTTTGATGCTTTCATTCAGTCCCAGGGTTTTAGAAGGAGTGAAATTGATCATTGCCTCTACACTAAAAGGGCTAAGGATAATAGCCTGATAATCTTGGCACTACATGTGGATGATATGCTATTGGCTAGCAAGAATACTTACGAGCTAGATGCATTAAAGGCCAAGTTGCATGAGGCCTTTGATATGAAGGATTTGGGATTTGCAAGTCATATTCTTGGTATGCACATCACGCGTGATCGGAGTAGGAAACTCCTTTGGCTTTCACAAAAAGAGTATGTTACAAAAGTATTGCACCATTTCAATATGGAGGGGGGGAAGGCAATGAGTACTCCATTGCCTCCATATGTGAAACTGAGTCATACAGATAGTCCCAAATCAGATGAGGAGAGGGCCATGATGGCCAAGGTTCCTTATGCATCAGCAATTGGGAGTCTTATGTATGCTATGATAGCTACTAGACCAGACATTGCATTTGCAGTGGGAGTTGTTAGCCGGTATATGGCTAATCCAGGAAAGAGGCATTGGGAGCCAGCTAAGTGCATCATGAGGTACATGAAGGGTACCAAGGAGATGTGCATCTGCTTTGGTAGAGGAGACATGCGTGTACTTGGGTACAAACTATGCAGGGCATGTGGATAGTAGGAGATCCACTTCTGGTTATGTGTTCACCTTTGCAGGTGGTGCAGTGTCGTGGATGTCTCGTGCACAGAAGTGCGTTGCTTTGTCTACCACAGAGGCCGAGTATGTTGCAGCCATAGAGGGTCGCAAGGAGGCTATATGGCTTGATCGGCTAGTGGGAGATTTGGGGATTCATACTTGAGGACAAGCGCATAGAGCTTGTCAAGGTTCATACAGATGATAACCCTGCCGATATGCTGACGAAGAGTCTACCTAGTCAGCGGTTTGAGTATTGTCATGTATTGATGGGCATTGGATAGTATGCTCACTAGTTGTTCTCCCTTAAAGGCACATTGTCCTTTAAGTGGGAGGTTGTGGGGGTTAAAGGTCACTGTGCCTTTACCCAAGTTATGTAAAAAGAATGAAAAAGAATATTAGGGTGGTTCTGCATCCACCAAAACTTGTGTGGCTCTCTGTCTCTCTCTCTCCTTCTTCCGTTCTTGCTTCCGTTGAGAGCACTCTCACTAATAAGAGATTGGCACCATTGCCATTCTCCACTTGTACAGATAATTACCCTAATATTCTAGGAGGGGTATTCCAAGGATCATAGGGGTATTCCACATGTGAGATTGGCACCACTGCCATTCTCCACTGGTGACATTCTCCACTGGTGGCATTCTCCACAGAGATTGACACAATTCCATATGATCTCTACACAGTGGAGACTGTGATCACTACATGGAAGAATGCACATGTGATTTTAGGCTTCTCAATGCCATTTTCTAGGGCCTAATAAGAGATTGGCACCACTGCCATTCTCCACTTGTACAAATGTTTACCGTACTATTCTAGGAGGGGTATTCTAGTGATCATAGGAGAGTGGTGTTCGATTCCATTCCACATGTGAGTTTGATGATCTCAGTGTCATTATGTAGTTGCCAGCATGAGATTGGCATCACTGCCATTCTCCACTAGTGGTAATCTAGAAAAACCAAACCTGTAGATTGACATTCCACTAATTTTATTAGATGCACTAGGATAATGGCAAAAGTTTCAATGCACATGTGAGTTTGATGATCTCAGTGTCATTATGTAGTTGCCAACATGAGATTGGCATCACTGCCATTCTCCACTAGTGGTAGTGCCAATGCACATGTGAGTTTAGGATTCCTTGTGCATGTTTTTAGGTCATGGTATGAGATTGGCACCACTGCCATTCTCCATAGATATTGACACAATTCCATATGATATCTACACAGCGGAGATGGTGATCACTACATAGAAGAATGCACATGTGAGTTTAGGCTTCTCCACTAGTGGTAATCTAGACAAACTAAACCTATAGATTCACATTCCACTAATTTTATTGGCTGCATATGTGAGTTTAGGCTTCACAGTGCCATTTTCTAGGGCCTAATAAGAGATTGGCACCACTGGCATTTTCCGCTTGTACAAATGTTTACCCTAATATTCTAGGAGGGGTATTCCAAGGATCATAGGAGAATGGTGCCCGATTCCAATCCACATGTGAGTTTGAGGATCTCAGTGTCATTATGTAGTTGCCTGCATGAGATTGGCATCACTTCAATTCTCCACTGGTGGCAGTCTAGATAAACTAAAATTGTAGACTGACATTCCACACATTTTATTGGCTGCAATAGTATAATGGCAAAAGTGCCAATGCAGATGTGAGTTTAGGATTCCTTGTGCCATTTTTAAGGTCTTGGTATGAGATTGGCACCACTGCCATTCTCCACTGGTGGCATTCTCCACAAAGATTGACACAAATCCATTCTCAAGTGGTGCCAATCTCTTATTAGGCCCTAGAAAATGGCATTGAGAAGCATGCACATGTGACTTTAGGCTTCTCAATGCCATTTTCTAGGGCCTAATAATAGCTTGGCACCTTGCCATTCTCCACTTGTACAAATGTTTACCCTACTATTCTAGGTGGGGTATTCTAGTGATCATAGGAGAATGGTGTACGATTCCAATCCACATGTGAGTTTGTTGATCGTAGTGTCATTATGTAGGTGCCTGCATGAGATTGGCATCACTGCCATTCTCCACTAGTGGTAATCTAGACAAACTAGACCTATAGATTGACATTCCACTAATTTTATTGGTTGCAGTAGGATAATGGCAAAAGTGCCAATGCTCATGTGAGTTTAGGATTCCTTGTGCATGTTTTAGAGAATGGCACCACTGCCATTCTCCACCTGTGGAACATAGAAGAATGGAATGTGAGTTTAGGCTTCTCAGTGCCATTTTCTAGGGCCCAATAAGAGATTGGCACCACTACCATTCTCCCTCAGTATAGTTGTTTACCCTAATATTATAGGAGGGGTATTCCAGTGATCATAGGAGAATGGTGCTAGGTTCCAATACACATGTGAGTTTGGGGATCTAAGTTCCATTATGTAGATCCCAATGGAAATCTACACAAACTCAACATGTAGATTGACATTCCACTAATTTTATTGGCTGTAGCAGGATAATGGTCAAAGTGCAAATGCACATGTGAGTTTAGGATTCCTTGTGCATGTTTTCAGGTCATGGTATGAGATTAGCACCACTGCCATTCTCCCCACTGGTGGCATTCTCTACAGAGATTGACACAATTCCATATGATCCATACATAGCAGAGACAGTGATCACTACATAGAAGAATGCACATTACCACTAGTAGAGAATGGCAGTAGGATAATGGCAAAAGTGCTAGAGTTTAGGCTTGACAAAATATGAAGAGGGGAGAGGAGAAGAGTGGAGATGAGGAGAGAGGGCACAGCTAGAGAGCACACCACAAATGACTAACTGTACACTAGATTTAGTTGAAAAAATAGAATATATACAAACCCTTTTAGGGTTAGGGTTAGGGGATCTAACCCTTTCCTTTATAGCACTCTATAAGGTTAGTGCTATGCACATATGATCACGTGATGGTGCTATGCACACATGATCACATGATGTTTAGCATGAACTCTCAACACCTTCCCTCAAGATCAACATCATGAAGTAGGCCTTCCGTCAAGATGATGATTCTGGGGAATCGAAGAAGGACTGAGCATTACATTCCATCACACCCCTTTAATGGGAATGTCCTTCCTCTGCATCAAACCAAGAGCTAGTTGGTGTTTCTCGAATAGCTCTTTACCGAGTGGTTTGGTAAAGATGTCTGCAACATTTTCTTTGCTATCACAATGCTGCAGTGTGATGTCACCAAGTAACGCTCTTTCTCTGATGAAGTGCTCTCTCACATCAATGTGCTTTGTCCTGGAGTGATATACTGGATTTTTGGCCAATGCTTGAGCCGATTGATTATCACAATATATTGTTGTTGGCTTTAACTCATCAAAGTAATCTGTTTCTGACAATAGTCTTCTGAGCCATATAGCCTCACATGCACCTGTAGTGAGTGCCCTATATTCTGCTTCAGTCGAAGACAAAGAAACAATTGGTTGTTTGTTTGACAACCATGATATAGCACCTTGACCGGAAAAATGCATATCCCTATGTCGATCTCCTGGTCTCATGATCTCTAGCATAGTCACTGTCATAGTATCCATGCAACCGTGGATGACTTCCTCTGTATTCTATCCCAAACTGTCTTGTACCTCTGATGTATCTCAAGACTCTTTTGGCTGCATTCCAGTGAGACTGTTTTGGATTTGCCATAAACTGTGCTAGTGAGCTTACTGCATAACAAATATCTGGCCGTGTGATTGTCAGATATATAAGAGATCCAATGAGCTACCTGTAGTATCTGTCATTGACTATAGGCTTTTCTGAATCTTTAGTAAGTTTCAAACTCTGCTCCATGGAAGTGGCTGCAATCTTGCAATTTGCCATATGAAACTTCTTCAGGAGACCGTCAACATACTTGAGCTGACTCATAAATGTGCTATCTGAATCTTTCCAAAACTCAATTCCAAGACAATAGTGCATAAGTCCAAGATCTTTCATGTCAAACTCTACAGATAAGTCTTGTTTTAGTTTTCTGATGAAGCTATCCTTGCTTCCTGTCACAATCAGATCATCTACGTACAAGAGTGCAATAGTAATTTCTTCCCCTTGAACTTTGTAGTAGAGAGTATGATCTGCATTGGACTTCATGTATCCCAGATCAACAAAAGACTTGTCAATTCTGCTGTACCAACTTCTGGGTGCTTGCTTTAAGCCGTAGAGACTTTTCTTAAGATGGCAAACCTTGTTCTCTTTTCCTGGTTCAACATAACCTGCTAGTTTTTGCATGTAGACTTCCTCGTCTAGATAACCATTGAGAAATGCATTCTTGACATCGAGCTGATACACATTCCATTTGCTGAGTGTCGCTAGTGATATCAAGAACCGTATGGAATCCATCTTTGCTACTGGAGCATAAGTCTCATCATAGTCTTGACCATATTGTTGTGCAAATCCTTTTGCAACTAATCTGGCTTCATATCTTTGAATACTGCCATCTGGATTGTACTTCACTTTGTATACCCATTTGTTGGCTATGGCCGCCTTTCCTGGTGGAAGTTCGCATAATTCCCAAGTGTTATTTTTATACAAAGCATCCATTTCTTCATTCATAGCAGTTTGCCATTCTGGCTTATCTACTGCGTCTTTGAAGTACACTAGCTCTTCTGTAGCCATGATGGTAGTCATAAGAGCATAGTTGGTGGTTTCCACCTGAATTGCTTTGCCTTTCTGAGCATATGTTAATATGACTGGTGGTCTGCTTTCCCTAGTAGACCGTCTGAGTTGTTGTGGTGCTGCTTGGGGTGTTGCTGGCAATTCTTGCTCTTCTTCATCAACCTGTTCTGTAGATGACTGTGAAGTCGATGCTTCTATCTCCTGTGTAGGTGAGGTTTTCCATTCTGATTCCTCATCGAAGATTACATCTCTAGAGATAATGACTTTGCGGATGATGGGATCATACAATTTGTATGCTTTGCTTTCTTCACTGTAGCCAACCATGATGCATTTGCGTGACTTCGCATCCAATTTCCTACGATGATCATCATGTATGTGGGCATATGCTATGCAACCAAATATGCAGAGATGCCCAATGCATGGCTTGTGTCTAGTGAATGCTTCATAAGGAGTCATACCTTGTATTGGTTCGGTAGGAAGCCGATTAAGCAAATAGTTAGCTGTAGCTATTGCTTCTGCCCAATACTGATTCGGAAGATGCTTTTCACTAAGCATTGCTCTAGCACTGTCTGCTAAAGTCCCATTCTTCCTTTCAGCTCTTGCATTTTGCTGAGGAGTATCTGCACATGTGAATTGTCTTCGTATGCCGTGATTTTTGCAAAAGTTCATGAATGCTGAAGACATGTATTCACCTCCTCTATCTGATCTCATGACCTTGATCTTTCTGCCTGTTTGGTTTTCTACCATGGCTTTGAATTCTTGAAATCTGGAAAACACTTCAGATTTTTCTTTCAGAAAGTAGACCCAACAATATCTGCTATAGTCATCGATGAAGGTCAAGTAATAAAGTGAACCATTAATGCTGCGGGTTTGGGCATAACCCCATACATCTGTATGTATCAAATCAAGAATACCTCGTGCACGAGAGGTACTTCTAACAAAGTTGGTTCACTTTTGTTTGTCGAAGCAGCATGCTTCACAAACCTTTCCAAGAAACTGTAGCTTCGGAATCCCAATTGCCATATTCTGATTCCTGAGGTCTAACAAGTACTTGAAGTTGACATGACCATATCTCTTGTGCCATTTTGCAGATAGTGGCATCTGTTGCATTTGAGCTGACATGGCATGCTTATCTGGTACTGTAGCTAGCATCCTGTATAAGCGTCCTTCCTTGACACCTTTTGCTACTAGCTTACCTCTTTTGAATTTGTCTCTGATAGTGCATTCATCACCGTCGAAGATGACTTTGTAGTTGTGTTCCATCATTTGACCTACTGACAAAAGGTTCTTGCTGAGCTTTGGAACATAGAGCACATCTTTGACTAATCCTTTTGTACCAGTGAAATTGTTCATAGGGATAACACCTGTCCCTTGAACCGGATTTGGTGTATTGTCTGCTGTGTAGATGACATTCTTTTGAACTTCTAATGGCTTCATTTCTGTGAACCATTCCTGATGATTTGTCATATGAGATGATGCACCGTTGTCGATGTACCAAGGATCCTGTTCCACTTGGTCGACTTGATGGTTGAAATCCTCTTTGGGATTGAAATCAGTGTCTAGGTGCATTATATCAGTCTGATGCAATTCCTCACTTGCAAGAAACATATTTCCATGTTCATTTGCAAAATGACTGTGACTAGAATGTCCACCACGATGATTTCCTCTTCCTCGGGAATTCCCTCGATTACTGCTGGATTGATCGCCTTGGTCATACTGCTTCTTGCGGCAATCTCTTTCATAGTGTCCAAACTTGTGACAGTAGTTGCACTGAATGTTTGACACATTGGTGGATGCATTCCCTCGTCCTTGGAATCTTCCTCGATTGGAATGATTTCCTCTTTGCTGATTTTGATGTTGCTGAGGATGATGATGATGCTGATGCTGATTTTGACTTTGATTTTGTTGATGATGACCACTTTTTTGATATGATCTACCTCTGTTTCTGCCTTTGCCTCGGCTTCTATCTGAAGCTATGAAAGCCTGATCATTAGAATGACCTTTACGTGCTTGAATAGCCTCAGTCCTGAGTTCTTCACCAAGTAGAATTGACTGAAGTTCTTCCAGTGTTGGAATTTGCCGTTGGATGGCAATACTCTGGACTAGATTCTCATATCCTTCTCCTAGTCCATTCAGGATTACTTGAACCATTTCTGTGGGATTCATAGTCTCTCCTACTGCTACAAGTTGATTGTTGTAGTCTTTGATGCGGAGTATATAAGCATGACCAGTTTCATTGCTGTTGCGGAAACTCTGGTTGATTGGGTTTCTCAGGGTGAGAATCCTGGATGTGTTCTTGGACTCGTAGAGAGCTGCGAACATATCCCATGCTTCTTTTGATGTCTTAACTGTGTTGAGCTGTCCTAGCATGACATCTTGCACATTCTGCTTGATCAGGTGATAGGCATACTTGTCTTTCTTATCCCATTCTGCTTGAGCTCGGGCAATGGCAGGATCTGCTACTGGTGCGGAAACTGTTTGTGTAGATGTAGATCCCGATGTAGATCTCGTTGTTGGTGCTGTGACAATAGATGGAGTAGAGCTACTGGTGGCTGGATCGGCCAATGGTCTAGGTATAGATCCATCGACATACTCCCATTTGTCTTGAAGCACAAGAATGGTCTCCATTCGGTATTTCCATGTACCATAATTGGAGTTGTCTAACTTAGCAGATGCCTCTAGATTGAGGTTGCTAGTCGACATGGTGCAAACAATGTACTCAGAATGTCCTGAAAAACTCTGTATGAATCAACTGCAAATACACTGAAGATGCCAAATGAAATCTCTGTACCGTCGGTGAAGATAGAACTGCAGTATATAAGATCTGATCTGTGTTACAAGGCTTGTGGCAATGATGCCGGGAATAGCCAAGAGGCTTTACAAGGCTGAAAATGATGTACACAATGCCGTGAGATAGCCGAATAGGCTTTACAATGGTGGCATGTGTGTGTGAAATCAAGTGCTATCTGCCCACTGAATCAATCTGCAATGCCTCTAAACTCTGAAGTCTGCTCACTGAACTGATGAACGTAAGGTTTCAGGTAATGTAATGATGTGAAATCGGATGTGAGTGTATGGACTGACTCCGAGTAGGTACTAGTCGAGAATTTTGGGCATGGCTTAGATTGGCAACTTGGGGAAATTCAAAGCGTCCCCTCTATGGCGATCTAGTCTACTCTGATCTAGATCGAAACCAACCGTCGATCGATGAAAGAACAGCAAATAATTCCTTTTCTTTTGTTCTTTTTAAGTGCTGGGTCAGATGCGTCGATGTAGAGGCAAATGTGCGTGAAGGAAATGGTTTTGTTGGCGAGGGTCAAATGTGAGTGTAACTTGCGCCGAAATGTGTGCATGATGTGACGAGCGCGTAGAGCACAAAAAAACGAGCGACTTTCCTTTTTGGAGCACCCTCAAATTCTTCCTGGATCAAGAGATACGTCTTGATCTAGGTAGAGGGGCAAAAGGAGTGCAAATGGTGCTCAATGATGATGTCACTGTGAGTCACATGCAATGATGATGTGGCACTGTGCTTAGCAAGAGGTGTGCTAGTGAAGCTCTGTGCTGAGATGGCAAGAGTGTGCACATGCAGTGTGTGCACAGTGTGCCTGGCAAGGGACTGTGCTTGTAGGGGACAGTGTTGAGGTGGCACTACTGACGTGGCAGAGGTGACGTGGCAGTGATGATGTGGCCTGATGATGTGGCTTGATGATGTGGCTTGGTGATGTGGCATTGATGATGTGGCTTGATGATGTGGCTTGATGATGTGGCTTGGTGACGTGGCTATCGGTGCTGACATGGCAGGATGACATGGCCTGCTTACGTGGCACTGATGATGTGGCACTATGGCTAAGGATGCCACATGGCAGAGGATAAGACAGCTACACGTGGCACATCTGGGTGCCTAATGACGTGGCAATTGGAGATAAGGTGATGACATGGTACCCGATGGTGATGTGGTGTGATTAGATGAGGTTGCCACGTGTCAACTACGTGAGGTGGTAGATAGACCTTAGGTGGCCCTCACCCTTGGAGCCTTACTGTGGTTAGGTAGGTACCCACTGCACAACCTCGGGTCATCGTAACCTTACCATGGGTAAATCCTATCCTCCACGTGGCCTCTTTGTTGAGACCTTAGGAAGAATGTTGCAGAGATGGCGACGTCCTGAATCGGTGAGCCAGACGCTATCGCCTTCTTACTCCATCCACACTGATCTTTGCCACTGAGAGCTGGCTTCGCCTTCCGAACTAGCTGCTCCGACTACTACAGTCGAGCCGGCTCTCACGCGCAGGCGTGCGCAGGCGTTCCTTGTCGGTTAGAAGCACGGCAGCGCCATCGTTCGACAAATACATCAACCATCAAGCGCTCAAAATCGAAGTAGGGAAGGACAATATGTTGGGAGGACTGAGTCCCCTCAGATCAGAAGCGACTCGTTGCAGCACCAAAGCCGGTCATTGGAGGATCCTTCGGAGATCGTCCGTTGGCTGGCTGTAGAAGGAGCCGTAGGCTAATGGCAGCCATTCGGTGGGCAATGGCTAATGGCAGCCATTCAGTGGGCTCTGCGCTATGAGAGCTAATGGCAGCCATTTGGTGGGCTGCGCTGGCCTTCGACTGGTTGCCCATTCATTTGGGTGGCTATGGAGACTTTGTAGAGGTGAGTCGATGAGCTAGGAGCGGCGCGTTAGGCAAAGGCAGCAGGAGGTCGGCAAAGGCTTTGGAGCCTTTGACTGTTGAGTCGCGCTGGATGCAGAAGCTCGTTGAGGAGGCTGAAGCTCCTAAGGATCGTTGATGGGCTTGCTTGAGCAGAGACCGTGAAGGAGCGTTTGTTGTAGACGCTGCTGGCTATGGAGAGCCAGGAATCCGAGTAGGTGGGCTGAGCCTTTGGAGCCTTGGCTAACTCAAACTCTCTGTCATAAGCATATCTCTCTCACGAAGAGCTCTCACAAACTCTAAATAGTCTCTGAAATCTCTCTTTTCTCTCAAATGAACTCTCCCTATATCCGAGCTTTGTAGTTCGGAGTAGCCGTCAATGGGCGACTTGTGGGAGTTGTTCACACCCAGGAGCTTGATGGAGCATGTTGGAGTTGTGTCCGAGGAGATGGAGCTGTGCTGAGTTTTGGAGTCTGCATCAACACCTCGTAGGTAGGTGCACTTTGGCAGCAGCGTTTGGCTGTGGAGCGTGACTCAGGAGCTCGCAGGGTTGATGCGCCTCAGGTATAGTCGTTGAGGGAGTCTAAGAACTCTTTCTCACAGATATCTCAAAACCTCTCTCTCTTTCACACAATCTCTCAGAGTGAATCTCTCTCAACCAAACCTCTCACAATAAGAATGTCTCACAAAATGAATTGAAATCCTCACAAGGAAATCTCAAGAAATGAATGGAAATCTCTTAAGCAATGATGGAAATTTTCTCTCAATGGACGGAAATTCTCTCTACGGAAGTGAAGGGAAAAATCTCACAATCACTCAAGAGAACTCTCAATCTCACAATCTCTCTCACACTCTCAAGAAGAATGGCACCTCAGCGGAAGGCAGAACCAAGCTCTGATACCATGACAAAATATGAAGAGGGGAGAGGAGAAGAGTGGAGATGAGGAGAGAGGGCACATCTAGAGAGCACACCACAAATGACTAACTATACACTAGATTTAGTTGAAAAAATAGAATATATACAAACCCTTTTAGGGTTAGGGTTAGGGGATCTAACCCTTTCCTTTATAGCACTCTATAAGGTTAGTGCTATGCACATATGATCACGTGATGGTGCTATGCACACATGATCACATGATGTTGAGCGTGAACTCTCAACAAGGCTTCACAGTGCAAGTTTTTAGGGCCTCATAAGAGATTGGCACCATTGCCATTCTCCACTTGTACAGATAATTACCCTAATATTCTAGGAGGGGTATTCCAAGGATCATAGGGGTATTCCACATGTGAGATTGGCACCACTGCCATTCTCCACTGGTGGCATTCTCCACAGAGATTGACACAATTCCATATGATCTCTACACAGCGGAGACTATGATCACTACATGGAAGAATGCACATGTGAGTTTAGGCTTCTCAATGCCATTTTCTAGGGCCTAATAAGAGATTGGCACCACTGCCATTCTCCACTTGTACAAATGTTTACCGTACTATTCTAGGAGGGGTATTCCAGTGATCATAGGAGAGTGGTGTTCGATTCCATTCCACATGTGAGTTTGATGATCTCAGTGTCATTATGTAGTTGCCAGCATGAGATTGGCATCACTGCCATTCTCCACTAGTGGTAATCTAGAAAAACTAAACCTGTAGATTGACATTCCACTAATTTTATTGGCTGCAGTAGGATAATGGCAAAAGTTTCAATGCACATGTGAGTTTGATGATCTCAGTGTCATTATGTAGTTGTCAGCATGAGATTGGCATCACTGCCATTCTCCACTAGTCGTAGTGCTAATGCACATGTGAGTTTAGGATTCCTCGTGCATGTTTTTAGGTCATGGTATGAGATTGGCAACACTGCCATTCTCCATTGATATTGACACAATTCCATATGATACCTACACAGCGGAGACGGTGATCACTACATAGAAGAATGCACATGTGAGTTTAGGCTTCTCCACTAGTGGTAATCTAGACAAACTAAACCTATAGATTGACATTTCACTAATTTTATTGGCTGCACATGTGAGTTTAGGCTTCACAGTGCCATTTTCTAGGGCCTAATAAGAGATTGGCACCATTGCCATTTTCCGCTTGTACAAATGTTTACCCTAATATTCTAGGAGGGGTATTCCAAGGATCATAGGAGAATGGTGCCCGATTCCAATCCACATGTGAGTTTGAGGATCTCAGTGTCATTCTGTAGTTGCCTGCATGAGATTGGCATCACTTCAATTCTCCACTAGTGGCCGTCTAGATAAACTAAACTTGTAGACTGACATTCCACACATTTTATTGGCTGCAATAGTATAATGGCAAAAGTGCCAATGCACATGTGAGTTTAGGATTCCTTGTGCCATTTTTAAGGTCTTGGTATGAGATAAGTACCACTGCCATTCTCCACTGGTGGCATTCTCCACAAAGATTGACACAAATCCATTCTCAAGTGGTGCCAATCTCTTATTAGGCCCTAGAAAATGGCATTGAGAAGCATGCACATGTGAGTTTAGGCTTCTCAATGCCATTTTCTAGGGCCTAATAATAGATTGGCACCTTGCCATTCTCCACTTATACAAATGTTTACCCTACTATTCTAGGTGGGGTATTCTAGTGATCATAGGAGAATGGTGTACGATTCCAATCCACATGTGAGTTTGTTGATCGTAGTGTCATTATGTAGGTGCCTGCATGAGATTGGCATTACTGCCATTCTCCACTAGTGGTAATCTAGACAAACTAGACCTATAGATTGACATTCCACTAATTTTATTGGCTGCAGTAGGATAATGGCAAAAGTGCCAATGCACATGTGAGTTTAGGATTCCTTGTGCATGTTTTAGAGAATGGCACCACTGCCATTCTCCACCTGTGGAACATAAAAGAATGGAATGTGAGTTTAGGCTTCTCAGTGCCATTTTCTAGGGCCCAATAAGAGATTGGCACCACTACCATTCTCCCTTGGTATAGTTGTTTACCCTAATATTATAGGAGGGGTATTCCAGTGATCATAGGAGAATGGTGCCAGGTTCCAATACACATGTGAGTTTGGGGATCTAAGTTCCATTATGTAGATCCCAGTGGAAATCTGCACAAACTCAACATGTAGATTGGCATTCCATTGATTTTATTGGTAGTGTATCATTGATATTTTTTATTTTGGTACCAAATTTTGCACATAAATCTTGACTAGTGTTGCAAGTCTTTCAATTTATCTCAAGGGATATTGGCACTAGTGCCACTCTCAAGGACTTCTTATGAAATCTTGGAGAATGGCACTAGTGCCATTCTCCATTTAAAATTAGAATTTCAATCTCTAAATTTGCCATTCAATTATGAAAATCAAAATTGAGATTGAAGTTTAACTTGAAATCAAAATTTGAAATCCACATTTGGTAGGATTTGGAAATCAGACTTAAAAAATGTAGCCCTTGTTTGCTAAGATGAGTGAATTCTCTAAATGTAGCTTGTGCAGCCTCAATTGGCAGCCACAAAAAGTCAAGATGAGCACAATTCACTGATGGAAGAGAGAAAGATGCATATTGTATGAGAGCCTAAAATCCTTGGAGGACAGTCCTACAATGACCACATACATTAGGGACTTTCTCAGGTTGGTAAGTACGTTACCATCATTGTACATCAAAGCCCACTCAACATTATCCCGAATAGTACAGTCATTCAAAGGGCCTTCTTACCCCAACACAAGGTGCCAAATACCTTACACGGCCTTTCGATGCTAAATTTCTCAAAGTACAACCTCTCCTCGCCAAGGACACAATGTTCCATAGGGATGGGATATTACTTCACACCGTCCTTAACCATCGCCTCAAGGAAGCAGCACAAGTCCTATCCACTATCCTGGGGGGGGTTAAGTGCGGTAATAATTGATCCCTTACACCCTGCACATTTGTTTTGCTGAGTAGGAAACTAAAGCAAGATTGGATCTAGCACTTAGTCATCTTCTTCACAAAAAACTAGATGGTTCATCAGGCCAAAAATGTAAAATTCCACACTAATTGGCTATAATCATAAAAAAAGAGCTATAGGGATGAGAAATGGCTCTGCCCCAATCACCAAAACCTTTTGAGGAGTTGGACATTCCCTTCTCACCAGTATGGGAGCCGTCACCAACTTCTCCTATTATCACATTGGCAAATGCAGATACCTCACAAGAAATGCCTATTCTAGAGGTCAGAATTGAGGAATTGCCCCACAAGATGCTATAACTTGGTGCACAACTGCAACCAATATATCTCTAATAACAGTAGCAACTAGATCCTGAGGCAGGATCGGCACCAAAGCCTGAGGCAAGATCGGCACCAGAGCCTGAAACCAGAGCCTGAGGCTACATCAGCACCAACATTGTGCCATGCTAGTCCATGAGCCACAAGGGGAGCTAGTGATAGAACAACAGTATGACTATTGTACCCAAGTGACTGAAATACCATTGAAATGACCCCCCACAACTACTACAGAATCATTAGTATGGCTATATGGGCATTAATTGTATTAGCAATATCGTGAGCATCATCACCGTCTGTCATTCTCCATCATCAAGCTAGCCAAATGATCCAAATGTACAAACTATTCACTAGCTTGGCCAATGAATAATATGCAAGAGAATTGGACAGATAGACTGCAATAGAAATCAAAAACCAATTCCAGCCAATTGCCATAGAGGTTAAGGCACTTTGAGTGCAAATAGATAAGAAGGAGGTTGAAGAACTGCGCATGAACCAAGCTTTCCAAGCTCAAGAGAAGGCAATGAGGGATGTGACCTCTAGCCTCCACCAAAGCCAAACATAGCTGACAGTAGCAGTACAAGCAACGGCAATCCTATAGACCTACTATAACTAGTTGACCTCCGCACATGCTCAGCAGATGGAGGCATTGGCACAAACTCGACTCATTCTAATTCACAAAGAAGAAGAGCTCCAAAATTACCAAGACCAGCTTGAAGACATGCAACACAGTCTTTGGCAATACGCATGTTCAGCATTGAAGAGCTTAGAAGGGAATCAAGCACAAGTCTTGGACCAATGTTCCAATAACACTAAAGACATTCCTCAACAGGCGAAGGTAACCTTGTAGATGAGAAAGCTTAAGGAGGCATATACATCCATCTACCATAAATACAAAGAAAAAATGGATGAGATGCAATCCCAAAAGATAATCATCTCTAAGCTTAAACTCCAATTGCTAGTGCACAACAATGAGGCAATGGAAAACAACACCAATGAAGCCCCACTACAATGCACAATAGTGGTGTACAAGAGCATGTGGTTGCTCTACAAGTGAAAGATCACCTCAATGCACAAGTGCTTATCCAATGGAAGAAACTCCAAATCAGGATCATATCTGCCGATCCAACAATCAAATGGGAACGTTCCATAGGGATCAAAACTCTGCACATAATTTGCCAAGACTTGTCCGAAGATGAGAAAAATATATTCTGGCTATCTACACATGCCGGGTTTATAGCACTCGAGACAGATGCTTGCATCGCATATGTATGCCTCATGGGTAGTCCTTCCCTTAGTGTTATTGCTATTTTATTGCCATTGCTACAAAGTCCATCACTATTATTTGCAAGGCATGACATAATCGACATCCCATCCTTGCAGTCGATGATCCCATCACACCAGCAAAAAGAAGCCTCGGAAGATGATAGGGCCTATCTCACATCCAACTTTCCATATCTAACCACTCTCTTTGCCAACCTCATAGTCTTACTTCCCCTTGCTGCTACCACCCTCTTCCCTAAGCTCCATCCTAACATCTATTCCCTTCATCGTCTCTTTGCTCATGCCTCTTACCATTTTCAACTAACACAACGGTTCACAAACTTATGAGCCTCACACCTAGCTTCTTCCCTTCCCTTGCTAATCCTACCCTCGAGGATTACCAAGCTGCTCAAACCATTTGCCCAATTCTTCCCCCCTCCCCTCTACTCCCCCTTCCACAACTAATACTCTTCCATATTTCTTCCCCATGTCCCCAAATTCTCTCCCTGCTCCATCATCACCTTTGACACTACTTGTGCTGCCATCAATAAAAAAAGACACAGTATTTGATTTTGAATATCAAGATCCAGATAATCCAATTCATACTCCCATGCCAAGTTCCAATGATGGTATGATTTTGATGAGATACCACTTCCCAATAACCCCATCAAGGAATTTTAGAGAAAATATCTTGATATGAAAACTCGAGGTGGATGGACCCTAGACAACTTCCCTACCAACCTTGGTCGGCGTCAAATTAGTGAAGATTGGATAAGTAAGTTGGATTCACAGAGCAAACATCCACACAACCCATTATGTCCTTCATACATTGATGTTTGGTGCTCTAGTAGTCGTGGCAGTCTCTTCAAAACCTACAGAGATCCTGTACATTATGTCGTGTGTTCCTTAGTCGCCCCTACTCCACTACTACCCTTCAACTTGGATCTCACCCAAGCCCATGCACTTGGACGTTGTACTTCACCTAGTCGCTATCATGTGCAATCTTCTCTTTTACATGAGCTAGCACAGAATCAATGTCCCCGATCACCCAAACATGGGGAACTGGGTTGGGGTTTTGGGAGGACAACCATGGGTGAGGGCGTGGTTGTTCCATTTAGAATCTTTTTGACAAAAAAAAGAACCAAATATGGCTAAGGAGCAAAAGAAAAAAGAACCAAATATGGCTAAGGAGAAAAAGAGAGAAAAGAGAGGGGAAAAGAAGAAAAGAGTGGAAAAAAGAGAGGGGAAAAGAAGAAAAGAGAGAAAAAAAGAGAGGAGAAAAGAGAGAAAGAATATCCTTATGCTTATGCATGAGCATATGAGCATATGCTCATGCATAAGCATAAGCATCTACTTTAGGATATGCTTATGAAAAGAGGGAAAAGAGCATGAAAGAGAGGGGAAAAGAGAGGGAAAAAGAAGAGAAGGAAGAGGGGAAAAGAGAGGGCCAAAAGAGAGGGGATAGAGAACAAAAGAGAGGAAAAAAGAGAGGGGAAAAGAAGAAAAGAGAGAAGAAAAGAGAGGGGAAAAAGAGAGAAAGCATATGCAAATGAGAGGAAAAAAGTGAGGGGGAAAAGAGCTTATGAAAATAGAGAAAAGAGGAGAGCGAAAAGAGAGAGAAAAGGAGGGGGAAAAAGAAGGAAAAGAGAGAGGGGAAAAGAAGAAAAAAGAGGAAAAAAGCGAGGGGAAAAGAAGAGAAGGAGAGAAAGCATATGCTTATGCTTATGCATGAGCATATGAGCATATGCTCATGCATCTACTTTAGCATATGAGCATGCATATGCTTATGAAAAGGAAGAGGAAGGAAGAGGAAAAAAGAGAGGACTTTGAGAAAAGAGGATGAAAGAGAGGGAAAAAGAGGGGAAAAGAGAAGGAAAAGAGAGAGGGGAAAAGAGACGGGACAAAGAAGAAAAGAGAGGGAAAAGGAGAGGGAAAAAAAATAAAAGAGAGGGGAAAAAGAGAGAAAGCACATGCAAATGAGAGGAAAAAAGTGAGGGGAAAAAGAGCTTATGAAAATAGAGAAAAGAGGATGAAAGAGAGGGAAAAGAGAGGGTTGAAGAGAAGGAAAAGAGAGAGGGGAAAAGAAGAAAAGAGAGGAAAAAAGAGAGGGGAAAAGAGAAGAAAAAGAGAGAGGGGAAAAGAAGAAAATATAGGAAAAAAGAGAGGGGAAAAGAAGAGAAGGAGAGAAAGCATATGCTTATGCTTATGCATGAGCATATGAGCATATGCTCATGCACGGGCATATGAGCATATGCTCATGCATCTACTTTAGCAAATGAGCATATGCATATGCTTATGAAAAGGAAAAGGAAGGAAGAGGAAAAAAGAGAAGACTTAGAGAAAAGAGGGTGAAAGAGAGGGGAAAGAGAGGGAAAAAGAGGAAAAGAGAAGGGAAAGAGAGAGGGGAAAAGAAGAAAAGAGAGGAAAAAAGAGAGGGGAAAAGAACAGGAGAGAAAGCATATGCTTATGCTTATGCATGAGCATATGAGCATATGCTCATGCATCTACTTTAGCATATGAGCATGCATATGCTTATGAAAAGAAAGAGGAAGAGGAAAAAAGAGAGGACTTAGAGAAAAGAGGATGAGAGGGGAAAAAGAGAGGGAAAAAGAGGGGAAAAGAGAAGGAAAAGAGAGAGGGGAAAAGAAGAAAAGAGAGGAAAATAGAGAGGGAAAAAGAAGAGGCATGAGCATATTATGAGCATATGCTCATGCATGAGCATAAGCATATGAGCATATGCTCATGCCTCTACTTTAGCATATGAGCATAAGCATATGCAAATGCATATGCTTACGAAAATAGAGAAAGAGGATGAAAGAAAGGGGAAAAGAGAGGGAAAAGGAAGAGCGGACGCGATTGAAAGAAAGGAAGAGATAAACAAAAAGAGAGGGGAAGAAGAGAAGGAAGAGGATGAAAGAGAGAAAGAGAGAGGAAAAAAGAGAGGGGAAAAGAAGAAAAGAGGAGTTCAGAGGATGAAAGAGTAGAAGGAAAAGAGAGAAACAATATGCTTATGCTTATGCTTATGCATGAGCATATGAGCATAAGCTCATGCATAAGCATAAGCATAAGCTTATGACCATATGCTTTTGAGCTCATGTATAAGCATAAGCATATGAGCATATGCTCATGCATAAGCATAATCATATGCTTATGAGCTCATGCATAAGCATATGCGAAATAGCGGAAAAGAGAGGGGAGGAAGAAGAGGAAATAATAGAGGGAGGGAAAGAGGGGGGAAAGAGGGAGGAAAAGAGGGGCAGAGGGAAAGAAGAGGGAATAAGAGAAGAGAGGGGAAGAGAGGGTTCCTATGCCCATCACTACAACTAGCGCTTAAGGCACTAGCTATAGTCCAATGCAAATCATGAAATAAAAATAGGAAAAGACAAGGATCCCGCTCGGTGTTTCATGGACTCACCCTACAAAAGAGAACAAACGTACCGTTTTTTAGATAACTAGTTAGAGAAAGGAGGAGTTGGAGAAGCAACTTTCCAAAGAGATTGGATTGAGGGGACAAGCATAAACCTACAAACAAGGAGAAAGAACAAAAGGAAGTAAAGAGGAGGAAGAGAAATACCAAAAAGAGAAGAGATGAGTCTTCTTTCTTTCACCAAATCTCATTTTTTGTTCTTAACCTCTGAAAATCAAGCATGAAAATTAGCACATAGGCTTAGCAATGCAAGGAGAAACATGTTTCAACACTCACAAAATGAAATCTCACAAAAAATGAGCCTACATTGCTTAAAGAGACACACCTTCTTGAAAAACTTCCTTTCACATGAGCAGAGAGGGAGAAGGGTGGAGAGGGAGCACAAGTGTTGGGAGAGGGACTAGGTAGGAGTGAGGAGTGTGGGGAAGTGGTTGGAGGAAAGCGAGGTCCCCGAATATAAGGTTGGAGGAAAGATTTTTACTTTTCCCGCAATAGATTTGTGAAAGATGGCATCATGCAGGGTTTCAGGTTTTAGCCCCCAGCGTCGCTATATAGCGACACTGGACAATTGCTATATAGTGACACTTATATCCTAAAAGCATCACTATATAGCAACAGAATAGAACATAACATCACCATATAGCAACGGTTTAGGGCACTTAATCCAAGGAAAGAGGGAAGGAGCTCATGGGTGGCTATTTTTTGGATCTTAATGGATTTCCTTGCATTTTGTGTTGTGATTTTGGAGGTGTGCAGATGGAAGGGACGAGTGGAAGCTGATGCGCCAACGCCCGAAAATGCAGAGTGGCTTATGGAGAGGTTGTATTGTCATTGCACTCATTGTTGCAAGCGAGAAGTATGACATCAATGCCGTGTTGTCATGTGCCACTTGCAGATGTATGGGGAGGAGCCACGCCACCAGTACCCACCGTTGGTGGTGCATGTGGTGATCATCAGTAAGTTAATGCTATTTTAGTTCATGTGATTAACATTGCATGTCTACATGACACGAAACCTTGAGACAAGATCTTATATTCACAGGAAACCTTGAGACAAGATGAGGAGGGTGGCAAGGGTGCACATATACCTTCACACTTTGAGCAGGATTATAGTCTCCCGGATGTGCTAGATGATGGCAAGGGTATGGTGGACATGATGGATTCTATTTTTAGGGGCACTACATCACATGTACACGTGATGTCCGAGTCTAAGGTCAATATGTGAGAGTTTCAATCAACACAGTTGTACGAGGATGCTAGGATGTCAAAACTACGGGCTTGTCTCTCAATCTTGAATCTACAAAAGCAAAGTATGGGTGGTCGGACACGTGTCTCAGCCTTAATGAGGTTAGCTCCTGCATAAATTTGTCTCATTATTTGGATATTGTTTGTTTTGAGAATCATCATACTTTCTTATTATTCAAAGCCTATGTTTGTTTGAATTGTAATAGGTTGCTCCAGAAAATGTTGCTTGCACCAAATACCATGCCCGCATCAAGAGATGAAGCGAAGAAGATGCTAACAAGAGTGGGTATGTATTATGATACGATCCATGCTTGCCATAATGTTTGTATTCTCTTTCATCTCGTGAAAGCATGGAGATTTAGCTAGCCGTACGAAGTGTGGGGAACAACAATATAGAGATGACTTGTAGGGTGAACAGATCTCGATAAAGGTCTTGAGACGCTTTCCCATCATTGCTACAATACAGCACATGTTTCGATGCAAATCCATAGCGAGGTTAATGACTTGGCATGCTACACATCTGATGACACATTGAGGATTCCTAGAAATTGTGAAGCTTGGAAGCACATAGAAAATTAGTGGCCAAACTTTGCGATGGAGCCATGCAACTTACATCTTGGGCTCGCCATGGATGGCGTGAATGTTGGGATATATCAAGGCGTATGCCTCAGGCACACTTGGTTTCTATGTGTGAGTGCTAGAGGCACAGTTAGGTGCCCATAAGCATAGTTAGGTGGTGGTAAGCCACATAGGATGATTGAGAGAATCTAGGAGCAGATCGAGGAGATGATTGTGGAGCTCTGAAGTCATCAATGATGTCAGTGAGCATGTAAGGGGTGCCTACATAAGGACCTCACTCTTCTTCATTCTATATGCAAGTATTCTGAATTTGTGTCCACTCTACTCTTTCCTTTCAGTTTACCAACATGGTATCAGAGCCATTTGATCCTCCTTGATTCCATTTCTGCCACATCATCATCTTCTTCTCCACCTTCTTCTTCACCATCTCTTCCTCTTCTTCCCAAAACTTGCTTAAGCCTGTTCTCCTCCATTTCTCTACCGTTCTCCACGCCCTTCCTACTAGAGATACACCTCAAAGGGGCGAACCCTTGGCTGCAAGGAATCAACAAATTATCGCTTCTGTTCGTCGCCATTTCATGTAGATCGTCGACCCTTCTTCCTGTGTTTTCTCTTAGAATGCTCCATGCTTCTCTAATTCCTTTCAGAGGGAGCTTGTCCATACCTAGAGCTATCCTGTTCTGAAATCTAAGTAGCAATGGCTACATATTCAAGCTGAAAACAGAGAAAAACCAGTCGAAAATGGAGAGATAAGCTATGGTTCCCTGACGTGATTTTGCGCCCTTTCTCCTCAGTGGACCTTCTATGGTATACAAGCTTTATTTTGCTTCAAAAATCCCCTTTTTCTTTGCTCTGGAGAGTGAGATTCAAGCCCTCCAAGTTCAGTCTTTTGATTTTGACAGTTTTGATAAGTTTTTGAGAGTGATGCTACATAAGATGCTATTCTAGCATTTCTGAGTTTTTGAAGTTTTCAATAACATCAATACAACTGTGGCTTCAGCTTTACTTTGAGTTGCTATACCTGGTTTTGATTGGAAAGCTTTCATTTTTAGCCACCTCTATGAAGCATGTAAGAAAAAGTATCATTGATTGAATTTTGGTCACTAGTCTTTGCTACATTAAATGCTTATATTTGGAAGCCTTTCAATTGTTATTCTAGCCTTGTAAGAGAGAAGACACTGCCCAATACTTGGGTTAGACCCTCTCATGGCTACCATATTGAATATAGATAAGTTCAATGGAAAGGGCTTCCACACATGGCAGATGAAGGTGAAATTTGCATTGATGAGGGAAAACCTCTGGGGACTTGTCAAACCGACTTCAACTTCTTCTTCTACAGCCTCCAATGCTGGAGAATCCTTAGCTCTGACATGCTCGACGAGGGATCCCAGAGAGGAGAAAGCATATGGTATCATTGCTCTTGCTTTAGGAGATGATTATATTCATCACATATCTGACTTAGAGTCTCCTTTTGAAGCTTGGCAGAAGCTTGATATGATTTTTGGTGCTAGTTCTCACATCTCAAAATTATCACTTAAAATCTCTTTCTTTGAATTAAAGATGGTTAGTGGCACTCCTTTGGCAGCCCATGTCAATTACATGTGGAGTCTTATGACTCAACTTGCTTCTATCAACTCTCCTATCACTACAGATGATGCTATGGCAGTGTTGCTTAAGAGTATGCCTGAAGATTATGATCATATTGTTACCACTTTAAAAAATCTTCCTAATCCTAATCTTGAAGGTATTATCTCTGCTCTCCAAGAAGAAGAAAGGCACATGGAGCTCAGGAAAGGCAATGACATAGCTTATGCTATAAAAATCCAGAAGGGCAAGTTTACACCTTGCAATCATTGTGGGAAGACAAATCACCTTTCAACTACTTCAAAATCAATCCATGCAAACACTGTGGCAAAAACAATCATCATGAGAAGTTTTGTAGAGCCAAAAAGGAAGAAACTTCAAAGACAGAAAATGCCAATCTACTTTCAGTTGATGTGCCTCCACAACATGAGGCATCCTTTGAAGATTATGCATTTTAAATCATCTCTATGTATGCTCCAGATCTCTCTTTTTTATCTTGAGTCAAGGTACTTAGCCTGGATAGTCCTCCAAAATGAATGAAATAAACTATTGTGTCTTGTGTGTTTTTTGTAAACACCTCTGGTGACCTTATTATGTAGACCATGTGTATGTGTTTTGCTCCATGGTACCTCGTGCAGACATTGTGTGCATGTACATACAGGGGAGATAACCATTGGAAGGTCTTTTTGTATCCCTTTTGTTTACCTTATACCCATGGGAACCCTTGCTAGCTTGAGATCCTAGCCATTGATAGATCCATGACCACCATGAGATGGCATGAGACACCTTGTGCTAGCTGTATCCTTGACATAGCCTGAGGCATTCCCTTGAGGGGGGGTTTGTTAGGATATATCAAGGTGTATGCCTCAGGCACACCTTGGTTTCTATGTGGGAGTGCTAGAGGCACAGTTAGGTGCCCATAAGCACAGTTAGGTGGTGGTAAGCCACATAGGATGATTGAGAGAATCTAGGAGCAGATTGAGGAGATGATTGTGGATCTCTGAAGTCATCAGTGATGTCAGTGAGCATGTAAGGGGTGCCTACATAAGGACCTCACTCTTCTTCATTCTATATGCAAGTATTCTGAATTTGTGTCCACTCTACTCTTTCCTTTCAGTTTACCAACAGTGAACCCTTTCAGATTATGCTCGACATCTTGGTCGACATGGCCCATAGACTTGGTGAATTACAATATCCCACCATGGCTAACAAGAAGAGACACCTCATGCTTGCACTACTTATGCCAGGGAAGTACAAGGCCAAGAATATGGATGTGTACATGTCACCTTTGATAGAGGAGTTACAGATCTTATGGAGAGGAGTGTGGGTCTTTGATATTTCCAGAGCTCCTAGACATACCAATGACATTTTGGTCAAGAGAATATTGATGTGGACCATACATGACTACCTAGGATATGGAGAGTGCGCAGGTACGTGGTTGTGTCTTTACATGTATAATATATGATTATGCTTTTATGAGTCTCTTTCGTGTGCATGTCTTATACTAGCACATTCATGCACGCATGCAGGACTTGTTACAAGTGGGTACCATGCTTGTCCTATTTGTGGGCCGAGTCATACTCGATACCTTTCGCTGGACCACATCTCGCGCATGGAGGCCAGCTTGATCCACCACCACCATATTTGAAGGCAAGTGATTGGATTCAGGCTTGGAGGGTGAATGGAGAGGAGCCTCCTTATGGTATGAAGAGGCTATCCATCTTTCACGAGCTTCCTTACTGGGGTCACAGTTACAAATCAATCATCTCTTGGATCCCATGCATATCTTCAAGAATGTGGGGAATACTATTTGGCACACTTGGTTGGTTCCAAAGACTCCAAAGGAGTGTGAGAAGACTTGTGCGCTATGAATAGGATTCCTTGTTTGTGGCCCCAAGTGCCTGTTCATAAAGTTGTCCTCCCAAAGTAACATGGATCCTCTCCAAGAGAGAGGAGGCAGTGGTCAAGGTGGACATTGCCTCTTCTCGAACACCGATAGGGTACATGCATTGCTTGAAAGGAGCATTTTCAAAGGACAATAAGCTTAGTGCACTCAAGTCCCATGATTAGCACAAAGTCTTATAGGTATTCTAAGCTGTAGGATTATGTTGGGATAAGTATGATCAAGGGCTTGCTCTATGGTGCATGTGTGCATCTCGGGAGTCACATGTGTGTTTGTGTGTGTTGTAAAGGCACATCAAGTGCTATGATGTGTCTAGTGTGTGACCTAAGTGATGATGTAAGCCAAAGGCCCCCACAGGGGAGGTTGATTTAGGCTAGTCCCACTGATTTAGGGACTGATTCCCACTAATGTAGGGGCTGATTGCCACTTATGTAGGGAAGGTGCTACCTTCTCCCCCTTTCTATAAGAGAGATTCCTCTCTCACACAATCTATAATAGAGAACTACATTTTTGGTTTCATTGTGCTCTCACTCCTCTTCCAAGATGGATCTATTCTATCCTACAGGATTCTACACTTGGTATCAGAGCTTTAGGTTCTAGATCTAGCCTAGCCTAGCATTAGATTCTCTCTCTAGCATAAACTACTAGTTTTTGAAAGCTTATTCATCATCTCCATTTTCCTCTTTCTTCCCCAAATTTTGTAAGAGCATGTTCTCTACCTACAGGCAACTATTCTCCAAGTCCTCTGAGCTGTAGACTCCTCGTGTATGGGTTCCCTTCCAGCTGCAAGCAATTAGAGAAATATTACCTGTACGCGCAATGCCAACACGAAGATTGTCTGTCGATGAATTGCAAAATTTTGCCTCTGTGGTCACCTATCTGCAAATCCCTCTGAGCTTGAGCTGGACAACACTACAGGCAAGCTGCTGATGAAATCTGAACCCATTTGGTCAAGAATTGGAGGCGCAACAGACAAAAAACCAGTCGATTTTCCAAAGCTTGGCTATGGTGACCTGGCGCAATATTGTGCTCTTCCTTGGTGGAGGACCTTCTCTGGTATAAGGCCTTTCTTCCCTGTATAAAAATCCCCTTGAATAGAGCTATGAGCTATGAGAATTGTACCCTCCAAGTTCAGGCCTCTGTTTTGGACAGTTTTGACAATGTTGTGAGTTTGATGCTACAATAGATGCTACTCTAGCATTTCTGATGTTTTAAACTCTTGAATAGCATCAACAACTGTGGCTACAACTTTCCTTTAAGTTGCTATACCTGTATTTACTTGGAATACTTTCATTTAGCCACCTCTATGAAACATGCAAGTTGAAGCATCATTTCCATTATGATTTGTAGTATGGAATTTGGTTACAAGTCTTTGCTACACTAAATGCTTGTACTTTGAAGTTTTTCAACTTTTTCTAGCCTTGTAAGAGAGTAGACACTGCCCATTTTGGGTTAGACCCTCTCATGGCTACCTTCTTGAATATGGATAAGTTCAATGGTAAAGGCTTTCACACATGGCAGATGAAAGTTAAGGTTGCATTGATGAGGGAAAACCTCTGGGGGCTTGTCAAACCTACTTTCACTTCTTCTTCAACAACCTCTAATGCTGGAGAATCCTCAGCTCCTACATGCCGGGCATGAGATCCTGCTAGAGAGGAGAAAGCTTATGGCACTATTGCTCTTGGCTTAGGAGATAACTATTTTCATCTCCTTCTAAAGCTTGGCAGAAGCTTTATATTATTTTTGGTGCTAGCTCTCACATCTCAAAATTGTCACTTAAGATTGCTTTCTTTGAATTGAAGATGGCTAGTGGCACTCCCTTGGCTGCCCATGTCAATCACATGCAGAGTCTCATGACTCAACTTGCTTCTATCGACTCTGCAATCACTACAGATGATGCAATGGCAGTATTGCTCAAAAGTATGCCTGAAGATTATGATCATGTTGTTACCACTTTGAAAAGTCTTCCTAATCCTACTCTTGAAGGTCTTATTACTGCTCTTCAAGAAGAAGAAAGGCACATGGAACTCCGGAGAGGCAATGACATAGCCTATGCCATAAAAACTCAAAAGGGCAAGTTTTCACCTTGCAGACATTGTGGGAAGACTAATCACCTCTCAAAAGATTGCTTCAAGATCAATCCTTGCAAACATTGTGGCAAAAACAATCACCATGAAAAGTATTGTAAATCCAAAAAGGAAGCAACTACAAAGCCAGAAACTTCCAATTTACTTTCAGTTGATGTGCCTCCACAAGATGAGGCCTCCTATGAAGAATATGCTTCGTAAGCACTTTGTCTTTTTTATTTTTTTTAATCATCACTTGGTCAAATTTTGAGGTTCTCTACCTGGAGTAATACTCCAAAAAGAATATCATATGTTATTTTGTAAATCACCTCTAGTCACCGTATGATGTAGACCATGTGATATGTGTTTTGTCTATCCCGTTTCTGTGAAACTCACACCCTTGGGAACCCTTGCTAGCATGAGATCCTAGCCATAGATTTATCTTTGACCACCATGAGATGGCATGAGAAACTATGAGACTAGATGTATCCTTGACACTGCAAGAGGCAAACCCTTGAGGGAGGGTATGTTGGGATAAGTATGATCAAGGGCTTGCTCTATGGTGCATGTGTGCATCTAGGGGAGTCACATGTGTGTTTGTGTGTGTTGTAAAGGCACATCAAGTGCTATGATGTGTCTAGTGTGTGACCTAAGTGATGATGTAAACTAAAGGCCCCCACATGGGAGGTTCCTTTGATTTAGGCCAGTCCCACTGATGTAGGGACTGATTCCCACTAATGTAGGGGCTAATTGCCATTTATGTAGGGAAGGTGCTACCTTCTCCCCCTTTCTATAAAAGAGAGTCCTCTCTCTCACAATCTATAATAGAGAACTACATTTTTGGTTTCATTGTGCTCTCACTCCTCTTCCAAGATGCATTCTATTCTATCCTACAGGATTCTATAGATTAGTATACCGATACTCATGATGCGTTAGTGTAATTATGATTATGTTATATTATTGACATGACATCTTTATACCTTGGATAGTTCATCCTCTCAATTACAGGTGAAAGGGTGCTTACAAGAAGATGTTAGAAATGCTATATTCAAGATCAGCGGTATTGTGAGGTATGCTTATTATCAACTTGCATTGATTGCATTTTCTTCAATTTAAGTTGAATAATCTGTAGACTAATTATGAATATATTGTGACATGAAGTTGGGGGTAATAAACTTCACACACCTCTTCACTTCCTACTGCTTTTAAACTAAGTGACAAAGATATTTATCATTGAGAAAGGGACATTAAAAAGAAGCTTTTATGCCAAGATACCACACCATACTTTCCTCCCTTAGATGAGAATGAAGATGGTAACATCCTAGGTGATGTTGTACTCAAGCATAGGGAGAAGGAAAGGATCAGCAGAGGCCATAATCTCAGCAAGTTGGTCTGTGCCAAAGAGAAGAGCGATACGTTGTTGAAAGAAGATCTTGCAACTCAACATGACATGAACTAATATATATCGAGGAGTTTGAGGGGGCTGATTGGGTCGGAAACATTGCACCTCCTTCATAGATACCTTTACACTTAGCTCAAAACACTCTGCAAACTGCCATTAGACATAGAGGCCTATAACTTGCAGTAGAGACATGATACCAAATATTCAAACATATATAGAGATGCGCCTTGAGATGGGCTTTGCGTTGATATACATTTCGTAAGAAACAAAGAAGCGGTGAGAAAGTTATGGACAGTTTATTAGACGGGGTAAAAATTGTCATGAAAACAGACTATCAAACACAAAGACTCATAACTTTTTGCTATAGTATTTGATTCAAGGTCTAATAACATGAGAATAACATAGAGACATGCTGTTGAAGAGAGCTTTGTGTTGATATATTTTTCATCAAAATCGGACTAACGAGTGGAAAGTTATAAGCAAAACACTAATAGAGGGTCAAACTATCATGAAAACTATCCTCCACCCATGCTAATTTCATTTGAGCAGGATGCTCCCTCAAGACTCCACCTTCATCAACGATCCACCACGCATAGATTTTGCCTAGAATTGGTGGCTGGAGAAATAGATGGACCATGTGTGTGCAATGAGTGGCCGAATAGAAAGAACTTAGGAAAGGAAGAAAAGGGAAGAGAGACTCAAGAGAGGGAATACGAAGTGATCTTCATTGTCAATAGAGTGAGACTCCACTCCAATGCAACTCAAAATACTACAAACACAAGGGAGAAGAAGAGGTTTCATACATGTACAAGAGGGAGCTAAAGCTCCAAGACTACTCATAAAGAGAGAATAAGCTAGAGAGAGATGGACTCAAGAGTCTACATAAGAGAATATTTACTACAAGAGGTAGAGAAGGCTCATGGAAGAGGCTTGAGGAGAATAGAGCTATAGCAACATGAGGCCTAATGGTGGAAGAGATGATGAACAAGGGAGAGGAGGGCTCCTTTTATAGAGATTTTGTCACCCTCCTTCACCCATTTATGATTGCTGCCTGTAGATTCTTTTCCTCATCAATCACATAAGCCCGTATATCACCATTGATGTCCTATTTGGCTACTCTTGCCATGTGTCCCATTAAAAGATGCTCATGACTCTTAAAATATTGAAAAAGTCAAGAGTCTCCCCACATGGAGCCCATAGGGACCCTCTCTTTTCCATATGTCCACATCCTCCTTATTCCACATAGGAATTCTAGAAAGATTCCTCTTGACTCCACACTCCTCCACATGCCTTCCACATGCTTGGCATGTGGCCTTTCTTATATTATTAGAACACATGGACATGAGCCCACCTCTTTATATGACTCACTCTTCCTATTTTCTAAAAACCCCATAATATCCCATACACAAATAACTCTCACCCCATACTAAGGTATTTATAATTCATACCTATGGTACTTACAATGATCCATTCCACTCATCCTCTCAATCCCACAAAATAGAAATAAGTGAGAACCGCTAGGCTATCACTTGATACTCAAACTCTTATCAAACATAGAAGAAAACAATACCAACGCCAAATTAAAAGTATCAATTTTTGGCATCACATCTTTCCCCCCCCAGCAGATCCTCTCTAGTGAGAGATAGAGAGGGTCTACTAGCCCTCAAGGTGGTCGAGCATAGAAGAATTTAAGGCGATACTCATTGGTGCATCTGGGTTTCATCATGCCATCAACATCCTCAAGCTGATAGGTTCCATTTGTGAACTTCTCTTTGACTCGATATGGTCCCTCCCATCGACCAATAAACTTTTTGTCTAGCCGCTTGTCCAGACGGCTATCAAATCTCATGACCAAATCTCCTTTTACAATATCTTTCTTCTTGCGTAGTTTGGTGTCAAAACAGGCCTTGCACCTTTTTTAAGAAGCTTCCAAGTGTTGTAAGGCCTGTAATCTACATTCATCCAAGGCTTCTAGTTGTACCAAGCATTGAGCATAGGCATCCTCCTGTCTTCTTTTCTTGCAACAGCAATGCGAAGACTATGTATCTCCAATTCAATGGGCAAAATGGCTTCTATTCCATATACTAGTTGGAATGGTGTAAACCCAATAGCTAGCTTGTGTGTGGTTTTGTAAGACCATGAAACTTCTACCAAGTGCCTATCCCAATGCCTTTTCTTGGTGTCTACAAGCTTTCCCATTGAATTGCACAACAATCCATTTGTTTTCTTAGCCAAGCCATTACATTGGGGATAGTACACCACATCTTCAATAAGTTCATTTCTAAAAGAGGTTCCTCCATCAGTGAGAATTTCCAAAGGACAGCCAAAGTGTAAACAAATTTGATCAAAGAGAAATTTTGCAACTGTGCTTGCCTTGCTGTTGACTATGGCCTTGGCCTCTACCCACCGAGTCGCATAATCTGTGGCCACCAATAAATAATGCTTGCCCTAAGATGACGAGGAAGTGGTCCCACAAAGTCCAACCCCCACCTCTCAAATGGTCCATATATGCTATAATAGGCTTCAAGGGCCCAGGAATCAACTGTCGCCTTCCAAAATTTTGGCATACTTTACAACTTCGACACCATTCATATACATCCTTATGGAGGCATGGCCAAAAGTAACCTACATTAAGAATTCTCCTAGCTGTGCTCGTTGAAGGAAAATGACCGGAGCATTCATGACACATTTGTAGGATTCTCCTAGTCTCCATGGGATGGAGCACCCGACGGAGCACCTTATCTTTTCCTAATTTATAAAGAATGTCATCAACAATAGTATAGGGACAAGCCTTCCTTACCAATCTTTGCTTCTATTGTGGAGTTAACCCTCAAGAAAACATGCCTTCTTCCACATATTGCTGAACATCTTCCAGTTCTTGCCATCCAATGTCTACCAAAGAAACCTCCCCCCGGTCTAGTACTACAATGGCTTTAGTAGCTAACTCGTCTGCCCTTTGATTTTCTTTTTTGTTTATATGAACAAACTTGCAAAAATCAAATTGACTACATAGTGCCATAGCCTTTTCATTAAGCTACTTCAAATGAGGACTTCTTGTCTTGTAATGCCCTTGCATTTGCTTTATAATAAGCTGACAATCTCCTCTTACTTCCAATTCTTTAACTTGACTTTGAAGACAACCCTCCAAACCAAGAATCAAAGCATTATACTTAGTTGCATTGTTAGTTGTGATACTTGGAAGCTCTTGTCCTCTTGCCCATACTTCTTGACCTCCCTTCAGGATTCATCAAGACCATCCCCCCAACTCCTTGTTGGTGTGAAGGACTAAAAGCTCCATCAAAATACAAGACAAAAGCTGTTGGTGGTGTCTCCCTTTCATCTTTAATGTTCTCCTTACATTTCTTTTCTTCTCCTAGATCCTCCCGTCTTGTGAGCAAATCTACCATAGTGGACCTAGTGGTATTTTCAGTGTGACAAAAGAGAAAGAGAACTCTTGAAGCTCTGACAACCATTTTGCAAATCTCCCCCCAGGATTAGGCTTGCAAACTAGATATGCTAATACAAACTGAGAGGTAAGGAAGAAAAATGGTCGAGGTAATAAACAGGAGCGAAACTTTCTGACTAAAAACACTAAAGAGAGAGCTTGCTGCTCCATTTCTTCATACCTTGTTTCCACCTCTGTAAGTTGTCGGCTGGCATAATAGATGGGTTGCATTCCACCTGCCTCTCCTTTTTGTAGCAATACAGCACCAACTTAATGCAAAGATACAATTGGATTTACATAAAAATCTTGAGACCAATCAGGGGGCTTCAATATTGGGCCCTTACTCATGGCCTCCTTAAGTTGCTGAAAAGACTCTTGTTGCTCCACACCCCATTGGAAAGAAACTCCTTTTCTTGTCAACAAGTTCATGGGATGCACTAAATCTGTGAAATCATCACAAAAGTGTTGATAATACTTGCTCTTTCCTAGAATTCTATGAACACTAGTGACACTCTCAGGACTTGGCAATGCCAAGATTCCTTGAACCTTGTCAGGATCCATTTGCAAGCCTTCTTCAGACACAATATGCCCCAACAAGCCTACTTTTTTTAAAGCCAAATGACACTTGCTAGGATTTAGACACACTTTTGCTTCATCAATCCTAGTAGCTAAGGCCATCTTTAACTTCTCCATGTGATCTATGCGCCGAGAAAAAATGCAAAAATCATCCAAAAACACCCTGGAGAGACTCTTTTTTTTGGGGGGGGGGAATGAAAGCATTTTCAACGTAGCATTTGTCTCTCTCTCATTAATCTCAAAGGCCCCAAAATGAGCTCCATTTTTTTCTAATACCAGCCCTTATTTCTGACCCCTAGTGTGGTGCCTTGTTCTCTCTCTCTCTCTCTCTCTCTCTCTCTCTCTCTCTCTCTCTCTCTCTCTCTCCCCCCCTCCCCCTCTCTCTCTCTCTCTCTCTCTCTCTCTCTCTCTCTCTCTCTCTAGCTCCAGGTCCATCATTAATTTTCTCTTCTTGAACCAAGTTTCTAGCTAGCATTTGAAATCACTCTTTAAGTACTAAGTGCTCAGATTTTGTGAATTGAATATTGAAGCTGTATTTAAGTTCGAGAAAGGTTTTAATGGTACCAAAGCATGGAAGCATCATCTTTTATGGTGATGATGACAATCCCAACATGAAAGACTGGAAGAGATTTGCTGCAATCCAGAGAAAGAACCTCCTTAATGAAGCTTAACAACCCATTCTCATTTCCTCCAATTGCCCTTTGTGTTACCCTTCTCGCTTATCGGGTCGATCCCAGATTCTTTTTTCGGCCATATGCACGCACCAATGTATCGAGAGCTTTTCGGCAGCAAAGAAAAAAAACTAAACTTTAAACGATCACGAAAATAGTCATTCATTCAAAAAAAGCTCGAAAACCCGTAGCCCAAATCATGCACTAAGGTCCTTAAGCAATCATAATTGAGTTACATATCATGACTTATATGTTGATGGAATGAACTAGCTAAGGGGATGCAATCAGCCCTAGCATGTTGGCAGGATCCACCTAGGCTAAGCTACCCAATCAGTTTTATGTGATCGGCCACCAAAAGCAAGAGGATTCCAATTTTTTGATGGCCTCAAATCGTGGTGTTTTGATGCAAGACTTATTTCTCTATTAGCCCATCATAGCAATGGCTTATTATGTTCATTCCTACTCAAAGTTTTGGTTCAAAAATAATGAAAGATTGTTTTGAGCCCTTGTGAAAATTCGAGGCATTGCTTATGGAATATGTTTTCTTAAAAAAGCAAGATGGGTGGTTGGGACCTTATCCTCCACAAGTAACCTTGCTTATGGAACATGTTTTGTCTAACAAAGCGAGATTGGTGGTTGGGACCATATCCTCCACCAATAACCTTGCAACCTAGAGATCAAACGAGTTGTATTTGTGATATGGAGATAGAGCAATATGATGATATTACATCAGAGTTTTCTTATGATAGTGGACAAGAATCCCCCACATACCATAAAGTCATAGCATGGCTCGACTCATGGGAACCTCCATGATGTTTGAACTAAGTTTTGGGGAATCTACCCCAACAAAGTTTTGGGGAAGTATACCAAAAGGCTAAGTACATTAATGCTTATTAATTACTTTTTGCCCTAGTCCTTGTGTGTGTTGTCTCTCCTGATTGTTTCAAGAATATAGGATATTTAGAGTTTAAACATGATCTGAAAAGTTTATTTTAAGTCCAAGGCTTCAATTAAGAGGGTGTGAAATCAATTTTCACATAGTTATTGTTTCGAGTTATATTATCTCAAGCTCTAAAGATTTCAGTTATAATAACTCAATTATATTATTTCTAATATGGAACCAATTTCTTCTATTTAGTCAAGATCATGGACTTGTAGTTTTGCCATTACAAAGAATCTTCTCCATTGGGCACAACTAATTAGAAGTCTACAAGGTGTTGCAAAAATGTACTTCTTCCAAAAAATAAAGAGAAATCTTCTATTTTTGACTCTGGCCAGAGAGAGTTGACTTTGGTCAACTAGAACAAGTTTCATTTTCCTTTGTTTTACATTAGTTAGTGTGCATCGTGGGGATGCCCACAAGGGAGTAGCATTAGTCCAAGAACTAGAATGCATGCATTAGCTAAGCTTTAATGGCTTAAAGCATGTTGGATATTATAGCAGGACCTTGGAGAGTGCAAAGAGGCCCTCATTATTTAGGGAAAGCACAAAAGTCGGCTTTACAAGAGAAAAGCCAAATACAAAGCACCCAATTTGGGAAGAAAGCATATCGCAATGGGCAGGTAGCCTAAAAGAGAGCCAGCAAGGAGATCGCCAATTTGGATAAGAAAGCTAAAGCTTTTAAGGGAAAGTCAACTTATTTGGCTTAAAGCCAACATTTTGGAAAAAGCCAAGGTGCCAAGCTTATGAATTAAATGGCAACCTTGGTCTTCGTATGGATGAGAATCCAAGTCGTATCAGAATCATGCTCCCTTTGGGCAAGCTTTGTAATATATTTCTATTGTAATAAATAACTTTGAGAGGTGCCAACCCTTATTCCTGGTGCCTAGTGTGGAAACTTGTTCTCTCTCTCTCTCTCTCTCTTTCTCTCTCTCTCTCTCATTCCAGCTTCGTTATTAAGTTTTTATTGCTGAACCAAGTTTCCAGCTAGCATGCAAAATTGTTTTTTAAGTGCTAATAGATAGATGTGCTGCAAAGTCAATATATAAGTTGTCTTTTAGTTCAAGAAAGATTTGTGTGTGTGTGTGTGTGTGTGTGTGTGTGTGTGTGTGTGTGTGTGTGTGTGTGTGTGTGTGTGTGTGTGTGTGTGTGTGTGTGAGAGAGAGAGAGAGAGAGAGAGAGAGAATGTATAAGTACTTGAGTAAGAAGTTTGAATACCTTGATAAGGGTCCTTCTAATAATTAAGGAGTTGGATGGTTGACCTTGATTGTTATGATTGAGAGGGCATTTATAAGCTCAAAAGTAAATACTAGCCACATAGATAATGATAATAGAGGACAGCCCATGGGTGATGGAAGAAGCATCAGGAGCTGTAGAGGTAGATTGGCAACAACCATGATTAAAGCTATGAAAATGAGAAATAATGGAATCAAAATATCTCATAGAGTTCTTGTTTGGATATTGCAAAAAGCACACTTCTCTACCATAAATTTTAACAAGCGTACATGCATGCACAGTCTTACAATCCTCCAAAAAGGAACAAAAACCAAATATCTCAACCAATGAATATCATGACTTGCAAATTTTGTGTCTGGTATTGTCCACAACAAAAATGTTGGGAGTTTCAAAGTCTCAAATAGTTCGAGAAATTCCAACATCTCAAAAGAATGGATCTCAATATTTAGAAATATAAAGCTCTAGTCGAGGAGCTCTAGTCATCATCCACACCAGTTGGTTGATCTGTTATTGGAGTCATGCAAATGCCGATGAGCTAGTAGATAGTCAGTGTGCAATAAAGCTGGATTTATCTCTACCAACTGTGTATCTGTTGGATTGCACAAATCTTTTGTAGATTGTTGTGTTTGTGTCTCTTCAGAGTAAACAACGGTTAGTCATATTTAACCATGTTTGAACTATAAACATTAGGATTGAGTAAAAACTCAAGAAAGAGTGAGCATTGTGTGACTCCAACCATTACTAGTGACTTAGGTTAAAATCCATGCATAAGCATAAAAGGATTTCTAATAGGTAAAAATCTAGTCATCTTTGTCAATGAATATACTCAATGAATATACTATAGCCCATATGGAATCATGACCCTTGTGCATTTGTGGTAAACCTGTGATAAAATCCAATGGATTTTCAAGGGCTATATTAACCCCATGCTTTGAATGCGTTCAGCCTTGGTCACTTGACAAGGAAAGTATGTTTCACAAGAGATAGAGTCTCGTGTACGCTAGGATGTCTTGCACTAGGTGCATCATGACACTCCTAGAGAAGCTTAGATTGAAGATTCGACACATTCGGTACACAAATTTTATCATTTTGGAACAACCCCCCATTTCGAATCATGAATTGATTAACCTCCTACTGCTTGTATAGTAGGTAGCATAATCCCTGAGACTTTGTCAATCATTGAGCTCCCATCCTGGACTTTTGTCAATATTGACTGAAATGACTATTAGTCGTGCAAAGCCCTCTCAAGGATTGAAATAGGTTAGAGGATATCTCAATAAATGATAGAGCATTTACAAACTTGATCTGACTTAAAGCATCAACCACACTATTTAAGGAAACTTTACGATTTGCATTAGCTCAACCCATCTATCCTTTCTTTCCCTAAGTCCAAACCATCACAAACATACTTATTTGACTGATGAGTGATTAGGAAATATAACAAACTTAGAACCATAGACATAGTGTCTCCAAACCTTGAGATCATACACTATAGCATAAAATTCTTTTTCCATTGTGGCTAGCGATATTGATTGTCATCCATCTTTTTACTTTCAAAAGCTACAGGTCTACCCTCTTGGAATAATGCTGCCTGAATCATATAAACACTCACACTGGCCTCTAAAACATAAGGCCGAGTAGGATCAAGCAGTGCAACCAAGTCCCAACTCTTGTTCTTCATGAGCGAACTCATCTCTGATTGCACAGCATGCTCCCACTTGCATTGATCGGCATGCATCATAGTCTCTCTGTAGTAGGAAGGCTCCCCGCAATCAGTAAGCATCACATAGTTTGTCCGTGGAACAAGTCTCTCAAGTGGTCTAGACACTCTACCAGATCTCCTCATGGGCATTTCAGCTTGCTGTCCTACTAGCATATCAGCCTCATTTGGCTCATCATTTCCACCAATACATGATCCATCATCTGCCCTTGATTGTGTACCTATGGGAGAACCTGGTGCAAAGAAATCATTGCCATGTAAATGGGTCTACAAGATGAAGGTCACAGGTGGTGATGTGCCTAAGTACAAGGCTCGTTTAGTTGCTAAAGGTTTCAAGCAAGAGAGGGTGTAGACTTTGATTATATCTTCTCTCCGATTGTGAAGATGACCACACTTAGATGCGTACTTAAACTTGTGGCAGTAGAGGATATGGAGCTTATGCAGATGGATGTCAATAGAGCTTTCTTGCATGGGGATATGCATGAGGAAATTTACATGGTACAGCCGGAATGATTTGAAAAAAATGGCAAAGAATATTTGGTTTGCAAGCTGAAAAAGAGTCTCTATGGCCTTAAGCAAGCGCATAGAGAATGGTATCAGAAGTTTGATGCTTTCATTCGGTCCCAGGGTTTCAGAAGAAGTAAGATTGATCACTACCTCTACACTAAAAGGGCTAAGGATAATAGCATGATACTCTTGGCACTTTATGTGGATAATATGTTATTGGCTAGCGAGAACACTTATGAGCTGGATGCATTGAAGGCCAAGTTGCATGAGGCCTTTGACATGAAGGATTTGGGAACTATAGGTCATATTCTTGGTATGCACACCATGCATGACCAGAGTAGGAAACTCCTTCGGCTTTTACAGAAGGAGTATGTTACAACAATGTTGTAGCATTTCAATATGGAGGGGGGAAGGCAATAAATACTCCATTTCCTCCATATGTGAAACTAAGTCAGGCAGATAGTCCCAAATCAGATGAGGAGAGGGCCATGATGGCCAAGGTTCCTTATGCATCAATGGTTGGGGTTCTTATGTATGCTATCATAGCATACATAAGACCGGACACTGCATTTGCAGTGGGAGTTGTTAGTCGATATATGGCTAATACAAGAAAGAGGTATTGGGAGGCAGTTAAGTGCATTATGAGGTACATGAAGGGTTCCAAGGAGATGTGCATCTGCTTTGAAAGAGGAGATATGCATGTTCTTAGGTACACAGATTCAGATTATGCAGGGCATGTGGATAGTAGGAAATCCACTTCTAGTTATGTGTTCACCTTTGCAGGTGGTGCACTATCGTCGATGTCTTGCGCACAGAAGTGTGTTGCTTTGTCTACCACAGAGGCTCAGTATGTTGCAGCCACAAAGCATTGCGAGGAGGCTATATGGCTTGATCGGCTAGTGGGAGATTTGGGGATTCATACAGGTGTACCGACATTGCATAGTAAGAAGAGATAGGGTGTAGCTCCGAGGAGTCCAACTCAGAGGGTAATGTGGAAGGAGTGGCGTTTGGTCTTTGTCTTGGTGCTAATCGAGATGAGTCAAGAAGGAACAAGGTGGTGGTGCAAGAAGACCCTGTAGAGACACTTCATGTCGAGGATGTGGAACACACTAAACGATGCCAATGCAATGAAGAGCTTCTTGGTGATTCTCTATCAAGGTAGTGAGAAGCTCCAGTACTTGGATATGTTAGATTATTTTCCATGTCTCTTTGTAACAAGCTATTCACAGGTTTGACTAGTCTCTCTTGTGGAGCACAAGATTGATTTGAAGCTAGAAAGCAAGCCAGTTGTGCAACACTTAGGGCGATTGGGGGTGATCTAAGCTGAGGCACTAAAGAAAGAGGTAACACAACTACTTGAGGCAGGATTCATCTTTCCTATTGATGATTCAGAATGAATATCTCCTATACTTGTCACACTAAAGAAAGGAAATAAGTGACGGGTTTATGTGGACTTTCGTCCTTTGAATGCCTACACTAAGAGGGATCATTTTCCTTTGTCATTCCAAGATGAAATACTAGACCAAGTAGCATGGCATGAGATGTATTTTGTATGCAATGGGTATTCTCGGTACTTTCAAATTTGTATTTGGGAGGAAGATCAAAAGAAAACATCATTTATCACACCTTGGGGAGTTTTTACTTATAGAGTCATGCCTTTTGGGTTGACCAATGCACGAGCTACATTTCAAAGGTTCATGAGTCAAGTGCTCGAGCCTTACTTGGGAAAGTTCATAAGGGTGTTTTTGGATGATTTTTGCATTTATTCTCGGTGCATAGATCACATGGAGAAGTTAAAGATGGCCTTAGCTAGGATTGATGAAGCAAAAGGGTGTCTAAATCCTAGCAAGTGTCATAATCACTATATTAGAGAATTTGGGAAAATCCCAATTCCCACGAAATAAAATATAGTCACTTTAAAAGTAAAATTTGATGTTTTTTATTGAAACATTAGCTCCATTGAGGACCATGCACAATACTTTCCCAATTCCTAGAAACCCAAGCAAAAATCTTCCGTATGTTGCTATGGCAAAAGGCCTTAATAGATGTGAACATGGCTCCATGGCCAAAACATTTGTTGATTTGCTAGTGAAAGAAAGATGTTTGTTGTTTCGTATGCATCAAAACCACAAACAAAAGCCAATTTATAGATGTTGCATTAGGAAGATTCATTGGAGTAAATTAAATTGCAGTATTGATATATGCAATAGGATTGTTATTGATCTTTAACATCCATCATATAAATGTGGTCTTCAAAAACAAAATTAAACTTGCAACAACTGTTAATTTTTATTTGGTATATTAGATGTATCAAATTAATGTCAAATGCATATGTTTCTATGTTGATAAATTGTAGTATTGACATATGCAATAGGATTATGGTAGAGCTTTGACATCCATCATATAAATGTGGTGTTCAAAAACACCGTTCCATCACAATTTCCATCACAATAGAGCTCATGAAACTCTCCATCACAATAGAGCTCATGAAACTCAGAGACATGGTCTTGATAAAAACCTTTTTTTTAATTGCTTTCTTGTACTAAATATAATCAAAACCATTGACACATAGCCAATTTTTCACCACATCGTTTAACATAATCATTAACAATTCCATACTAGTATTCATACTCACAAAGTAGCTCATCTCCAAAGGAGATATCCTTTATGGTTTGCATAGTAATGTAGCCATGGGCACTCAAATTTCCTTGTGACTTTTGAGCCCAAGGTGGTAGTTTAGGGATGTATACAAATATAACATTTGTTCTTTCTTTATAATACATTGAGCTATTTATATATCCAGCAATGTTTCTATACAATACATCTCCCACAATACATTTCACATCTGTCAATGGCTCAATGAATGGATCTTCAAACATTCCATAAGTCTTCATCCTTGGGAAAAACTTGAGGAGAGATCTCCAAGTATCATAATCATACTTTGGACCATTATATACCATCAAATCTTGTTTTTTCTTGATGCTCGTATGTACAAAAAGACCATATCCTACCCTAGGTATTGTTGATTTCTTTACTTCATATTGGATGCCATTCATTTCGAACACGTGCTCAATGGGTATGGGCAATTTATGTTTCCATAAGCCATTGGATTCAGGATCAAAATTTGTAATAAGATAGCTCTTCAACTTTTCAGGACAATCTGCAACACCTATCATATGTTTAAAATCAAAGAATCATTCTTTTAGTGGAGGAATACAAACTCACATCACAAAGCACATAGCATTTTTTGGACAAGGTACTAACTCAATGTCTATTAATTCTTTCACAAAACAAATTGGAACATAATGTTTTGCAAATTGAATCTAACCAAATAGTGTCCAAATATAAATCAGAATGTAGGTACAAATGTTTTAGTTGAGCATTTGTGTCTACAACTCTAATTAACAAGATCACTCACATTCCCTAAGGGTTGTCTATGCAATAAAATCGAATCAAGTTGGCTAAGAATGCCCTTGCAGCATCGGTAGTGATTCCCCTTTCCTTGCATCCAAGAACCATAGCAAAGCGTTTTGCCTCACTATCTTTCGATGGCCCCATTTTGGCAATTTTTCCTAGCATGCATTCTTCCTCTTCATTCAATGTAACATGTTGAGCATGCACCATACTTCTTGTAGTAGGACAAGTCCCTCTCACTCTAGTTTTGTTTATAGGTGAAGTAATACCTTTCTCTGTGTCTTTTCTTGAACTACGAGTAGACATATGAGATTCGACATTCATCCTTTCGAGAACTTCTTTGTTTTTTTCTTTGAATTCAAGGATCACTGGTTGAAAATAATAGAACATATCATGCCCTTCGACAATCGGAGCTTGACCAAATCTGTTAGAAGAGATGGCACTGCGCACATCTACTGCATCATCTAGCATCTGTAGGTACGATAATAACTCATGAAGCAAAATAGAATCACCACAATCTATATCAAATTTTGTAGGGAAAATGCAATTTTCTGCTGGATTAACACAACCCGTGTAAGGCAAAACATCAATGAACACTGTTCTTGTTGGTTTGCATTCCTCTTTAAAACAACACCACACTCTCATTAATGGTTTAAACTCTGCTTCCACATTCATCCTATCTGGTCGAATGATTCTACTCTTTGTGTGCTTGTGGCATGCCATCACACCCCAAACCATGAAGAAATGTAACTTTCTGTTAACATGATGCTCCAAAGTGTCCAGCATGTGTTGCACCATGCCCTTTTCTCCTGCAGTGGACCAAATGCCAACATGGTAGTGATCGAGCAACCATTGTAGAAACTCTAAACACCCAGGATGGAGAACAAGCCAATGCTTCCCATTGTGCAAGCTCATATGTTTATTTGACTTCAAAAAACAACGCTCGAGCAATAACCCTTTCAAATCTATTATCACTACTAGTCTTATTTTTGTTATCACCTCTTTTGACATTATTTCTGAGGGTGACATTATGTCTTCTCCTTTACCTTCTAAGATTTCTTCTTGCACCTTGGCTTCATACAATGACATTGCATCTTCTCCTTTACCTTCTAAGCTTGCATTCACATTTGTCAATGGAACATTAACTGTAGACATTGCATCCTCAACATTTTCAATCAACCATGTTGAGCTTGGAACTTGCATGCTAATGTTCAAATTAGGCACATAATGAATCATTGGATCAGGTGTCACATGTATAGGCAATGCTTCTAGCGATGTGAAATTGAGATGGCCAATATCTGTTGATAAACAAGGAAATGAAATTCATAAGTAGAAACAAACTAAAGATTGAGATGGAAAACCAAATTGTCAAACTTTAGGTTGTGTGCTCAATGCAATTTGTTTGTGTGAAAGCATTCATGTTTTTCTTTTTCAAAACAAAATTGGAATACTAAAAAAAAGAAAGCATTCATGTTCATATGCTTAGTATACCCCCTAAAGTTGTTGAATCTATACCCTTTCAAGTTATTTTAATCCCCAAAACTACATATCCTTACAATGCCAAAAACCTTTGCATAATAGATAGAGTGGAGTCCTACATTATCTAGCATTGCCCGAGTGTTCCCACTAAGAAAAGATTTGGCCAAATGGCCAAAACATATTTGAGCTTTCATATGAAGTGAATAAGGATAGAAACAACAATTTACACTAATTCATTCATCACGATCAAGACTCAACACACTTTTTAACATTTATGAACTCATAAATAAATTTGGATGTGTATCACACTCCAAAGGTATTACAACATGCAAACACATCTTTTCATGAAATATAGAAAATTAAACATATTCAAGAATACATATTAATGTTTGAATTATGGCAATGAGACAGAAGAAATTTCCAAGTACTTTGGAACAAAATTAATACATCATATGGAGAATATAGCAAGATAACATATGGAAAACACGAACACCATATAAAAGGACAATTTCAAGGACCTGTTGCTTCCTCTTCTGTTTCCCAAAACTTTGAAGCATGTTTTTGTAAATGCTCACGCTGCTCTTCATTAAAGGGTTGAAGCTCTTTTTGTCCTAGTATGGTATCAATTTCTTTATCCCCTCCACCTTCAATTGTATCATCTTCTTTTGGTACCCCCTCTATTGCCAATATTGGTTCTTACAAGCCAGCCCATTGTCGAATTTCATGATTACTGTAAGCATACATGCAACATATACTTTCAACCTTTGCCAACTCCTCATAAGTCTCAACAACTAAAACAACACGCCTCTTACAAGAAAGAGACTCTATTGCAGCAAGCCCCTCAGAGAACAAGTCCAATACATACTCATCTTCTCGACAGAAACCCATGATCATGTCTTTCATGATACTTGAATGTTTTCTTTTCAAGGATAATTCAATGTCAAATTCATCATCATCATCCTCGTCATCATCATCCTCATCACCTGATTCTTCTGCACCACTTGATTTTTCATATTTTTCATCTGCAACATATATTGATGGCTTACATTGTGCATTGGTATAGCACTCAATATCATTGAAATGCTTTTCCTTGCTTACCAGTACACACGCAATTAAGCCATCCATAGATCCAGTGACAAATATATCTGCAGTTTCAAAATTAAGGCAACCGAAGTGTATTTTATATTGTCCGCATGTCTTATTTAATGCATTCTTCAAACATGATACATGATCCATGGTCAAGAACGCCACAAGAAGGAATTGCACTAGGGGAGAAGCGATTGTCATCAAGCTTTTCAACAAACACTCAAAGCGATCCTCATTCCAATTTCTACTTCTGCTTGGTCCATACATTACATCCAAAAAGGCAACCCCTATTGCCATTGGCTCTTGGTACACATTATGTATAAATTCCATTCCCTCCATGTTTGAACTGACTGTGTAGAACCTCCAAGGCCGGGTGGAATTCGGTTCATGACTTGCACCTTCACTTTGTCCCATAATCCACCTCAGATACCCCTTTGCAGCATTAGGCAATGGTGGAGTTTCCTTGCCGTGTTGAAGCTTCACTTTTAACCATGAGTCAAAGCAACCACGAATCCGATGATACAATTCTGGAGTAATTTTAAAATGTAATCTGCACTCATCCCAATTTTCTAACATTAAAGAAGGCCGTCCTGCCGATATAAACATATAAAGTTCTTCTTGTAGTGCAGCATCTCTCTTGATCTGCATAGCTCGTCCTTTAATATCAAGAATCATGGCATCAGTCTTTGTTTTAGCTATGACTACTCTACCTTCCTTAATGTCATTTTGAATTTGACTAATTTGATCATCACTCAATCCACGCAAGCATCTAAACATTAAGACTGTGGGTTGCCTACGGCATTTTCCATCTTGTGAATATTTGCCTGCAATGTAATCCTCAAGGATGGAGATCCAACCATCATAAATGGCATCGCTTGTGATTATCATATGTACATCCTTCGTGGCAAAGCTATTGCCCAATGTTACCTTGCCAGTGTCAATGAAAGCCTGCAAAATATATGAATCCATTATAATGCAATAATTAAGAAAACCGACTTGTAAAAAATGATTCATAATTAAAATCTGTACTTACATCCCAATTCTGACGATCTGGATGTCCTTTTGCAAGCCCTTGTTGTGCTTTTTTGGGTATGTTAAAGAGAATCCATTGTCCCCTCACCTGCTTAAGTATATCAATGTATGGAGATTGTCTCAAGATATTTTGAGACTCCAGGTTTGCCATCTTTGATATCTCCACACAAAAGCGTGCAGGACAATTCACTACAATCCTCACTAGCGGATGCGGTAGTAGTTCTTTCTTTGGGCTGTGCTGTTATCATCATTAGATGTGAATATTTTAGCAGCATATATTGAATGTTGTCCAGATAGTATCCAGTAGTGGCACTTGGTTAAATCCTTTTTATCTACCCTTTCCAGGGGCTGCTTTGTTTCAGGATTGAAAGGCATTAAATCCGCTACAGCAATAGGAGGCCTAGAGTTATAACCGAAGTCTGCAGCAAGCTTCTCCACATGCTCTTTGTTCAACCCTCTATATACATAGCTTGGAGGAGCTTTTTGACATCTTGCAACTGGAATTGAATGTTGGGATATCTCAAGGTGTATGCCTCAGGCACACCTTATGTTTCTATGTGTGAATGCTAGAGGCACAGTTAGGTGCCCACAAGCACAGTTAGGTGGTGGAAAAGCCACATAGGATGATTGAGTGAATCTAGGAGCAGATTGAGGAGATGATTCTGGAGCTTTGAGGTCATCAGTGATGTCAGTGACCTTGTATGAGGTGCCTACTTAAGGACCTCTTTCTTCTTCATTCTATATGCAAGTATTCTGATTTTGTGTCCACTCTACTCTTTCCTTTCAGTGTTCCAACATGGTATCAGAGCCATTTGATCCCCCTTGAGCCCATTTTTGCCACATCATCATCTTCTTCCTCTTCTTCTTCTTCACCATCTCTCCCTCTTCTTCCAAAAATTTGCTTGAGCTTGTTCTCCTCTGATTCTCACCCATTTCCCACGCCCTTCTACTGGAGATCCCTCTTGTTGGGGCGAGTTTACGGCTGCAAGCAATTGAAGAATAATACGCGCTGCTGGTCGCCATTGCACGAAAATCATCGATTCTTCTTCCTGTGATTTCTCTGCGCCTGCTTCGTCTTTGTCTAATTCCTTCCAGGGCAAGCTTCTCCATACCTAGAGCTACCTTGTGCTGAAATCTGAGTAGCAATGGCTGCATATTGAAGGAGAAAACAGAGAAAAACCAGTCGACTTTGTTCAAGAAGGTGAAGGCGACCTGACGCATATTTTCGCCTCTTCTTCCCAGAGGATCTACTGTGGTATACCAGCTTTCTTTTGCCTCATAAATCCCCCTTTCTTTTGATTTGAAGAGTGTGATATGAGCCCTCCAAGTTCAGCTCTCTAGTTTTGACAGTTTTGACATACTTTTGAAAATGATGCTACATAAAATGCTACTCTAGCATTTCTGGTCTTTTGAAGTTTTCAATAACTTCACTACAAGTGTTGCTTCAGTTTTGTTTTGACTTGCTAGACCTGGTTGTGATTGGAAAGTGTTTATTTCATCCACTTCTATGAAGCATGCAAAAAGTAGCATCATTGTTTGAAAACTAGTCACTACTATTTGCTACATCAAGTGCTCATACTTTGGAAGCATTTCAATTATTTTTGCCTTGTAAGAGAGATAGACACTGCCCAATATCTGGGTTAGACCCTCTCATGGCTACCTTATATAATCTTGAGAAGTTCAATGGAAAGGGCTTCCATACATGGCAAATGAAGGTAAAATTTGCATTGATGCGGGAGAACTTATGGGGACTTGTCAAACCTACTCCTACCGCTTCTTCTACGGCCTCAAATGCTAGACAATCTTCAACTCCGACACGACCGGCAAGGGATCCAGCAAGAGAAGAAAAAGCATATGGTCTAATTGCTTTAGCTTTGGGTGATGATTACATACATCATATATCTGACTTGGAGTCTCCATCGGAAGCATGGCAGAAGCTAGACTTGATTTTTGGTGCAAGCTCTCACATATCTAAACTATCACTTAAAATCTCTTTCTTTGAATTAAAGATGGCAAGTGATACTACTTTAGCTGCTCATGTCAACTATATGTGGAGTCTTATGACTCAGTTAGCTTCTATCAACTCTCCTATCACCCCTGATGATGCTATGGCAGTGCTACTTAAGAGTATGCCTGAAAGTTTTGATCACATTGTTAGCACTTTGAAGAATCTTCCCAATCCAAACCTTGAAGGCATTATCTCAGCTCTCCAAGAAGAAGAAAGACATATGGAGTTAAGAAAAGGCAATGACACTGCTTATGTTATGAAATTCCAGAAGGGCAAGTATTCTCCTTGCAATCACTGTGGAAAGACAAATCACCTTTCAAAGGACTGCTTCAAAGTTAATCCATGCAAGCACTGTGGCAAAAACAACCATAGTGATAAGTTTTGCAGAGCCAAAGCAAAGACAGAAAATGCAAATCTACTTACAGTTAATGAGCCTCCACAAGATGAGGCATCCTTTGAAGATTATGTATTTTAAACACATCTCTATGTATGCTCCAGATCTCTCTTTTTATGTCAAGGTACTCAGCCTGGATAGTCCTCCAAAATGAATTAAAATAAACTATTGTGTTTTGTGTGTTTTGTAAACACCTCTGGTCACCTTATGATGTAGGCCATGTGTATGTTTTGCTCCATGGTACCTCCTGCAGACATTGTGTGCATGTACATGCAGGGGAGATAACCATTGGAAGGTCTTTTATGTATCCCTTTTGTTTACCTTACACCCAAGGAAACCCTTGCTAGCATGAGAACCTAGCCATAGATTTATCCTTGACCACCATGAGATGGCATCAGAAACTATGAGACTAGATGTATCCTTGACATAGCCTGAGGCATTTCCTTGAGGGGGGGTTTGTTGGGATATCTCAAGGTGTATGCCTCAGGCACACCTTATGTTTCTATGTGTGAGTGCTAGAGGCACAGTTAGGTGCCCACAAGCACAGTTAGGTGGTGGAAAAGCCACATAGGATGATTGAGTGAATCTAGGAGCAGATTGAGGAGATGATTGTGGAGCTTTGAGGTCATCAGTGATGTCAGTGACCTTGTATGAGGTGCCTACTTAAGGACCTCTTTCTTCTTCATTCTATATGCAAGTATTCTGACCACTCTACTCTTTCCTTTCAGTGTTCCAACATTGAAAATGTTGCATGCAACCCGAATGGGTAGTATTTTTCATATTCCACCAAGCCTGATGGTTTCTTTTTCCCTTTTTTTCCTATGACCTTTCCACTTGGCTCCAATTCACTACCACTGCTTCTTTCCACAACTGCTAGCATACCCTCTGGAGGTGTTCCTTCTTGTGGTACATCAACTATAGTTAGCTTTCCTTTCTTTGCCCCTTCTCCGCTACCACCTGGTGCTTGAACCATAGTCGATTTTCCTTTCTTTGTTCCTTCCCCACTATCTTCCCCACTCTTACGCTTCTTTAATGTTGCTGAAACTTTGCGATATGATTCAATGATTGTTGTCACTGTGTGAATTTCATTTCCATCAATTGATTCAACACTTATCCAGCCTCTTGATTGCATGTTGTCATCTACATCAGACTTCATACGAGATGCTTCATAATCGCTGGGATCCAAGAGAATCTTATTATTTTGATTTATAATGATCGAAACAATCCAATATCTCCCTCTTTTCCAACCACATCTTCAATGATTTGATGTACCGATCCAACACAAGTGTATGCACTTTTATTAGGTAACAAAACAAATAAGTGAACTCGTGTCAACTGTGCTCCCTCAATACTATATATGTCAAAGTACCAAGGTATGCTTTTTTCTGCAAATCCACTTACAACTTTCTCAACCTTCTTCACATTTGTGTCTTTCCTGTAAAAAACCCAAGCAATATACAAACTATCATCTTTATAATCTTTAATGTTAGACAAAACACATTATCGATAAACATATCTGGAATAGAATCTAGAATTGACACTAGACATAGTAGTAGATTTGAGAAAGCACTAGATTCTAGGGAGATTTGGTCGCACTAGGGAGATTTGGCCGTGCGGCCAAATCTTATGGGCTTCTTTTAAAGAACTGGAAGGGGAAGTTTGGATGTGTGTCCAAATCATATGGGATTCTTTCAAAGCACCAAAGTTTGGGGAGATTTGGCCTTGTGGCCAAATCTTGTGGGCTTCTTTCAAAGCACTAGGGTCTGGAGAGATTTGGCTGTGCAACCAAATCTTGCTAGCTTCTTTCAAATCAGTCAATCTTTCTAGCTTCTTTTAAATCACTTGGGTTTAGCGAGATTTGGCCATGCAGCCAAATCTTGCTAGCTTCTTTCTAATCACGAGGGTCTATGGAGATTTGGCCGTGCGGCTAAATCTTTTCAAAGCACCAGGGTTTGGGGAGATTTGTGTGCGGTCAAATCTTGGTAGCTTCTTTCTAATCACAAGGGTCTATGGAGATTTGGCCATGCGGCCAAATCTTTTCAAAGCACCAGGTTTAGGGAGATTTGGCCGTGCAGCCAAATCTTTTCAAAGCACTAGGTTTAGGGAGATTTGGCCGTGCAGCCAAATCTTGCTAGCTTCTTTCTAATCACGAGGGTCTATGGAGATTTGGCCATGTAGCCAAATCTTTTCAAAGCACCAAGGTTTGGGAAGATTTGTGTGCAGTCAAATCATGCTAGCTTCTTTCTAATCATAAGGGTCTATGGAGATTTGGCCGTGTGGCCAATTCTTTTCAAAGCACCAGGTTTAGGGAGATTTGGCCGTGCAGCCAAATCTTTTCAAAGCACCACGTTTGGGGAGATTTGGATGTGCAGCCAAATCTTTTCAAAGCACCAGGTTTGGGGAGATTTGGCCGTGCAGCAAAATCTTTTTAAAGCACCAAGTTTGGGGAGATTTGGCCGTGCAGCAAAATCTTTTCAAAGCACCAGGTTTGGGGAGATTTGGCTACGATGCGAAATCTTTCTAGCTTTTTATAAGTCACGAGGGTTTAGGGAGATTTGACTGTGCAGCCAAATCTTGCTAGATTCTTTCTAATCACAAGGGTCTAGGGAGATTTGGCCGTGCGGCCAAATCTTTTCAAAGCAGCAAGATTTGGGGAGATTTGGTTGTGATGCCAAATCTTTCTAGCTTCTTTTAAATCACCTCGGTCTAAGGAGATTTGTCCATGCAGCCAAATCTTGCTAGCTTCTTTCTAATCATGAGGGTCTAGGGAGATTTGGCCATGTGGCCAAATCTTGCTATCTTCTTTCTAATCACGAGTGTCGAGGAAGATTTGGTTGTGTGGCCAAATCTTTTCAAAGCAACAAGGTTTAGGAAGATTTAGTTGTGATGCCAAATCTTTATAGCTTCTTTGAAATCACCAAGGTCTAGGGAGATTTGGCTATACGGCCAAATCTTGTATGTTTTGAAAGAAGCTAGAAGATTTGGCCGCATGGCCAAATCTCCCCATTTAAAATTTAAAATTCAAATCTTAAGATTCAAATTTCAAATCTAAAAAATTCAAAATCTTAGATTCAAAATTCAAAATCTTAGATACAGAATTCAAATTTCAAATTTGAAGATATGAAAGTCAAATCATATACTAAAGACCCTACTTTCAAATCACACTTCGAGATTCCTACTTTTACAAGACTCTTTCTTTCAAATCGTGGTGTTCCGAAATGGAGAAAATGGAGAACATGCATGAATTAGGTACACTTTCGATTTCTTTCATTTTCTTACTTGGACGATTGAGTAGCCATTGTTGTTTGTGAGCTTGTGCTCTTTGGATTTCAAGCAATCGTAGGAGCTGTAGAGAGAGTAGCTATAGCATCAAGAAACAAGATTTGGATGTGCAATAAAGGTGATCCTCCACGTTGGGAATCTGTTGATGCTATTGTATGGTCATGGGTTCCAAAATGTAACCTCTCAAAGAAGGTTTCCTCGAAGAGCAGCAACCTCCCCATCAAGGTGAAGATACCAACCATTGCACACAAGCGAGCTTTATCCAATTTGTCTCATAGAACAGATTCTGACTCTGATGCTGACTCCACAATGGAGTGAAGGTACTTGAAAAGCATGAATTTTTTTTCCTTGCACAACAATAATTTAATTGAATACTAACAAATATTTGGAAGGTATGACATTGATCTTTTTTCTTTATCTTTTTTTTTGCAGACCATTGCTTTGTGGTTGCAAGTTCTGCACACTCGACAAAATATCAAGGACTAGTGTTGCATTCTTACTTTTTCTCCAACTAAACTAAAATGGTGTTTTTGAACACCACTTTTTTTCGAGAAGAGGCAAAAAATGCTTCGTTAAACTCAAACATATGATTTTTTTTTCTCAGCTAATGCAGAACAGGCACACTCCAAATTGTGAGTTTCATATACACAGCCAAATCCAGGGAGAAAGTCAATGGAGTGCACTCAATGCATTGTAATTGTAACCCCTCAAAAAATACCATGCATTGGTCGCTCATTGGTCGAAACCTCAACATTTGACATTTTATTTATGTTGATGCAAACCATGCACATTTGCGAGATGTGGATGGACTGCCAAATCTATGGGAAAAATTATCAATGAAAAACATTGAATGTTACATAATTACAACCCCTCAAAAGTTCCCAAATTATCAAGATTTTCCCAAATTCTCTAATATGGTGTTCATTTGGCTCAGACAAAAGTAGTCTTATTGGGGCATATTGTGTCTGAAGAAGGCCTACAAATGGATCCTGACAAGGTTCAAGCAATCATGGCATTGCCAAGTCCTGAGAGTGTCACTGGTGTTCACAGAATTTTAGGAAAGAGCAAGTATTATCAACGCTTTTGTCATGATTTCACAGAGATAGTGCATCCCATGAACTTGTTGATAAGAAAAGGAGTTTCTTTCCAATGGGGTGTGGACCCGGGGGGCCCACTAGGGTTTATCATATGGTACCACGTGAGTGTAAGGGAGGGGGGTTATATAAGGGAAGGAAGGTACATTTTATAAGGTAAGGTCCCATAAATAGGGGGTAGATAGGGGGAATTTTCATATATTTATTGCACGCAACTGACGTCTCCTTATTACTACTAGTGAATCCCCCGTGGGTGTGGAGCAACAAGATTCTTTTCAGCAACTTAAGGAGGCCATGAGTAAGGGCCCAATATTGAAGCCCCCTGATTGGTCTCAAGACTTTTATGTAAATCCAAGTGTATCTTTGCATTCAGTTGGTACTGTATTGCTACAAAAAGGAGAGGTAGGTAGAATGCAACCCATCTATTATGCTAACCAATAGCTTATAGAGGTGGAAACAAGGTATGAAGAAATGGAGCAGCAAGCTCTCTCTTTGGCGTTTTTAGTTAGAAATTTTTGCTCCTATTTATTACCTGGACCATCTTTCTTCCTTACCTCTTAGTCTGTAACAGCTCTTGTTTTGTATTTTGATAGGGCTTTTAGTCCTTCATGCCAAAAAGGAGCCATGGGGATAGTCTTGATGAATTGTGAAGGTCAAGAGGTATGGGCAAGAGGACAAGAGCGTCCAAGTATCACAAGTAACAATGCAGCTGAGTATAATGCTTTGATTCTTGGTTTGGAGGGTTGTCTTCAAAGTCAAGTTAAAGAATTGGAAGTAAGAGGAGATTGTAAAGCAAATGCAAGGGCATTACAAGACAAGAAGTCCTCATTTGAAGGAGCTTAATCAAAAGGCTATGGCACTATGCAGTTAGTTTGATTTTTGCAAGTTTGTTCATATAAACAGAAAAGAAAACCAAAGGGCAAAGGAGTTAGCTACTCAAGCCATTGTAGTACAAGACTGACAAGTGGTTTCTTGGGTAGACAATGGATGGCCAGAACTACAAGATGTTCAGTAAAATGTGAAAGAAGGCATGTTTCCTCGAGGGTTAACCCCACAACAGAAGCAGAGATTGGTTACTTTTGGCCATGCCTCCATAAGGATGTATATGAATGTCACCAATGGAACCTATCAGCTTGAGGATGTTGATGGCATGGTGATACCTAGATGCACCAATAACTATCGCCCTAAATTATTCCATGTTCAACCGCCTTAAGGTCTAGTAGACCCTCTCTGTCACTAGAGAGGATCTACTGGGGGGGGGAAAGATGTGACACCAAAAATTGATATTTTTAATTTGGCATTGGTATTGTTTTTCTCTATGTTTGATAAGAGTTTAAGTATCAAGTGATAGCCTAGCATCTCTCACTTATTTCTATTTTCTAAGATATTGTATGGGATTGAGAGGATGAGTGGAATGGATCATTGTAAATACCATAGGTATGAATTATAAATACCTTGGTATGGGGTGAGAGTTATTTGTGTATGGGATATTATGGGGTTTTCAAAAAATAGGAAGAGTGAGTCATATAAAGAGGTGGGCTCATGTCCATGTGTTCTAATAATATAAAAGAGGCCACATGCCAAGCGTGTGGAAGGCATGTGGAGGAGTGTGGAGTCAAGAGGAATCCTTCTAGAATTCCCATGTGGAATAAGGAGGATGTGGACATATGGAAAAGAGAGGGTCCCTATGGGCTCCATATGGGGAGACTCTTGACTTTCTCAATATTTTAAGAGTCTTGAGCATTTTTTGATGGGACAAATGGCGAGAGTAGCCAAAAAGGACATGGATGGTGACATACATGCTTATGTGATTGATGGGGAAGAGAATCTATAGGTAGCAATTGTAAATGGGTGAAGGAGGGTGATAAAATCTCTATAAAAGGAGCCCTCCTCTCCCTTGTTCATCATCTCTTCTACCATTAGACCTCATGTTACTGTAGCTCTAGTCTCCTCAAGCCTCTTCCATGAGCCTTCTCTCCCTCTTGTAGATATTCTCTTATGTAGACTCTTGAGTCCATCTCTCTCTAGTTTATTCTCTCTCTATGAGTAGTCTTGGAGCTTCCGCTCCCTCTTGTATGTATGAAACCTCTTCTTCTCCCTTGTGTTTGTAGTTTTTTGAGTGTATTTGAATGGAGTCTTATTATCATGGCAATGAAAGTCACTTTTTATCATTTTCCTTGAGTCTCCATTCCTATGTTCTTTTCTCTCTCTATTCAAGTCTCTAAAGTAGTCCTTGTTCGGCCGCTCACTATGCGCACATGGTCCATCCGTTTCCTAAGCCACCATGAAAGCTTCTTTTTCCCTTTTAGGCGAATTCTAGGGGTATTGGATCGTTGATAATTGTGTAGCCTTGAGGGAGTAGTTTACTTAGGCGAAATCTGCATGGGCAGATGGCAGTTAATATAGTAGTTAGACCCCTTGTCAGTATTTGGCCTATAACTTTCTCCTCAATGGTCGGGATGGAGCATTAATAAAAGTGGGGATGTGGCTATTTTGGCAAGAGTGGTGTCTAGAGAGAAATACCCAATAAATGATAAACCACAAGAGGGCAAAAACTTGACCCTAACAACACATTAGGAGCACATTAAAAAGCCTTAACAACCACTAAACCAAAACTTAAAGTGGTCAAGTTGACCAAATGAACTGAAAGAAGTGGATGGGCTTGATTAGCAAAAAACTCATCTGTCCATCCCTTAGGACCCTTGTAGGGCTAAAAAAGCAAAAAAAAAGGAATGTGTGGAGGAAGACTCCAAGAGATAAATGGGAGATAAAGGAGGGAGAGAGAGAGAGAGAGAGAGAGAGAGGGAGGGGGAGAGAGAGAACCACTTTAAAGTGTGCATTCAAGTCCAATGAAGAAGAGTCAACATATTGTCCAATAAGAAAAATGCATTTCCAAAAATTCTAAAAATGCCTAATTTCTACTTTGCCCAATTTGAATGTTACCATAGGGCAAGGGAAAAAATATGTTTAAAAAAAAGGGATTTGAATGTGGCAATTTCCAATCTAAAATCCAAAATTTCAAAATCCAAAGTCCAAATTTTCAAGATTGATGTGATAATTGAGCGTGCAGAACTATTAGTGAGACCGGCGTTGACAACTTTAGCACGAGTCGTGACTTTACCAGATTTACCTCAACAATCAATCGTGATTCGTGACTTTACCCAAATCAATCACCTTCGGAGTTCGACTATTCTACTGCACTTTTGACAAATCGTAAATTAGTGAGAGGTTTTCGTTTGCCATCTCTTTCTTCCCAAGAAATCAAGGCGCCCCCTTGCAGTATTTATCCGATTTGAATACTTCGTATCCTCCCACAAATGCGTCTTAATTTACCCTCAAACAATGTAGACTAGTCCAAATGAAAATGCCAGACAATTTCTAGTCAAGCTCAGCTGCTTCCAATTCAATTCTCATAGAAAGAGCTAGAGGCTGCAACCTGCAAATTCTTGATGCCTGACACTAGATTTGAGCTGTTGTCACGACTAGACTCCATTATTGCAACTTTGCAATGCATACAAATATCTTACGTCTATCTTCATCGGCCCATTAACGAGGAAGCAAGGCGTCCTACAGTAAATACGCATGGAACAGAAGCAGGCTTTCCCGTCGACTCGTCAAGGCCAGATTTTACAGCGTCAGTCGCCAGCAAGAAAGCAAAATACTTCTTTGTACCGTGGGGTGCGTAAGCGTGCTTGGGGTAAGTGGGTATCTGAGATTCGTGTGCCCCGCACTAGATCTCGATTATGGTTGGGTTCTTATTTCACACCGGAAGCAGCGCGCTTTCGATACTGCTCTGCTATACCTCCGAGGACCGTCTGCACGGCTCAATTTTCCCCATTTACCCCCACAAACTGCATTCCATTCGGAACAGCTGTCGGCCCAGTTTGTACAAAGAGCTGCAATATGTGAAGGTAGATCTTACGATAGGATTTTCAGCAAACTCAGCGATACTACAGCAAGCACTGCTTCGAGCTCTGTCGTCAATTCAGCTGGCTCTGCAGCTTCTTGCTGTGTTCTCCATGAGGACAAAGATATGTTCAACGCTGGAAACTTTACTGGGCTCAGCACGAATTCAGTTCGTACTGCTTCCGGCTGTAGTACCAATTCATCTGGCATGCAACCCGCTTCTAGCTGTGTCCTCGACTACGATAAACTTAGTTTTAAGCCTGGGGACTTCGCTGGGCTGGATGAGGCATTAGAGCAAATGTGTCCTAGCGCTAATATCCAACTTCAACGTACAAATCATCTATGAATCAGCATGGCATTATGCGGCTGGATGCAGCTCATCGTTCTTTGGAGGTGACAAACATTCAACAGCTCATACATTCAGGCAGTGGAAGGATAGGAATCAACATTTCTGTGGGAAGATCGATATATGCTACCACATGTATTGTTGAGTATTTCTCCTCTTATGCAACTACAAAAACGCATGAGAACTTTGTCTTCGCATCATGTGTTCTGAGCTCTTCGGCACTGCTCCCAAGTGTATTGAGATGGAATAATTTTCTCTTTTTGGTCCTGCAACGGTCCTAAGGGATGACTTGGTTAGTGAGTTGCTTATCATATCAGGCCCATAGTTTTGAAGTTAGTTCATTTGGTCAATTTGACCTTGCAAATTATGGTTAGTATGAGGCTTAAATGTGGGTTAGTAGAAGTTTAAGGGCTTCTAATGTGTTTTGGGTTTAAGATTTTTGTTTCCTTGTAGAGCTTCCAAATGTTTTTTTGTCTTTTATCCTAAAGCTTTTGCCTTTTGTTAGGTATCTCTCTCTAAAGATGTAAGCATAGTGAAGGGCTATATATCCATCATACCTCAGTTTGTCAAATGAATATTTCACAAGTGTGGAGTTGCATACACTTGAATCACTTCTAGGAGTCTATAAAGCATTCCTGCTTTTCCTTGCACCATGTGTAACGACCACTGAGGGAATCCCAAGTTCCTCATCAAGACTCATTTCGGAGCCAATTGACTCTCCATCAACATGCAGTCTCATAAAACAGTCCATAATGCAATGTGGACTTCACATACCTCTGTACTTAGCTTCTGTGCTTGACAAGGCAATTGTAGGCTACTTCTTGCTGCTCCAACTGATTGCAACACTCCCAAGAGAAAACATAAAACCACTAGTAGATCTCCTGTTTAAGATACTACCAGCCTAATCAGCATCTATGTACCAATTTACCACAATAGGACTCCCAGCCTCATAAAACAATCCATAATGCAATGTGGCAGAGAGTAAAATTTTTTTCAACTCTAGCCAAACATATCAACCCCAAGCATCAACCTTGGGTTACTACCTTAAGAAATTTTCTTTATTTCTTAAAAAGAAGCCACTTGATAAACAAATCAGGCTAGGTATTGGACACGAATGCATAGAGCTTGCAATTTTGACCATTTCACCTTTTAATAGAAGAGCGATTTGAGCTAACCATGAAAAGTTATGACTCGGGAAGAGTTTAGGGTTTAACCCTAAACCTACACCCATTTCCTATAAAACTCCACTCCACCCATTTAGGTTTAAGGTGTAGGTCTAACCCTAAACCTACACCCATGTCCTATAAAAACCCACTCCACCCCCTCAAACTTCTTCTTTTACATCTAGCCTCCATCCTCTTCCCCATTCCGAGCCCTACACAAGCCACTCCTCCCTCTCCATCGACCACCACCCTACTCCCATCCTCCCTGTGCCCTACTCCCATACTCACACGGTGAGTTATTTTGAGCCCTTTGCGCTACAAGAGCATAGCCATCTACCCACCATCCATTCACTCTCAATAATCCTGTTACATCGAGAAAGACTTGGAGAGCGTCTAGGTGACCATCTCTTCCTCCCTTTGGATTTTCGTCAAAGTTTTCCATTCGTCAAGTTTTCCCCTCCCCCTCCACCCCAACCACCCTCCACCTCTACCCCCCCCCCCCCCCCCCCTTCACCACCCCCTCCATTTCCTCCCCTCCCCTCAACCATCCCCCTCCATTTCCTCCCCCCTTCTCCCCTTTTTCCCCCATTCCCTCCATTTTCCCACCCCCCCTCCACACCCACACCCACACCCACCCCCCTCCCCCTCCACCCCCACACCCCTATCCCTCCATCCCCTTCCCCCCACCCCTTCCATCTTCTCCATCCACCCCCTTTCCCCCCTCCTCCATCCCCTCGACCACCCCACCCCCTCCTCCACCACCCCTCTAGCCCCCTTTCATCAACTCCGTGTCTATTACTTTGTTGCGTCCTTTCCCTTAAGGCACAATAGAGGTCATCCTTAGGTCTTCATCATCTCTCCATAGTCGTGGGAGAGAGCTATCCACATCAACAAGAAACTTAGAAATATATACAAGTGACTCTTGTAGTTCAAATCCCTCAGTTAGACTTAAAGAACATTCACACCAACCTTAAGACCAAGGATCCCCCCCCTCCCCACAAAAAAGGCCCATTTTACCCCTACTTCAACCCTTCATATCTCACCCGCTTGGGACCCAAATTGGACCCCATTTGAACCATGATTTCACACATGGAAACACCATGCTATGGGGCATTTCTCTAGCCCATTGCACACCATTCTAGCATCCCTATCACTCGCTCATTTGTGCCCCCATGTGGGCCTCCTTTCACTTTAATTCGCTTTTATATTTCTGCTGCTATGACCTTCGATTGAGGATCCCTCTGCACCGGCACATTTCCTTACATGTGGGATAATCCTAGGCACATTATTAACATGACGGTCCCTACAACACTAACACATCGCTAACCCTCCTAACATAAGTACATCAACACTTGCACTTGCGGTGGCAAATACACCCTCTATAACTCTCGCCCACTCTGCATGTAGCTATGCTCTCGCAATGCCTCCAACTCCAACGCACACCAAATCCACATACAACTCCGTTGCAACCACCACCTCTAATAATCCTCTATCTCGATTCCCCCCCTGAAATTCAAGAAATCCCTTTGACTCCTCCACGCCACAACATGGTTGGACGCCGTTGCTCGACAATGATGGGGATATTAACCTCAATGCGGAGGGTAACAATTTCTCAATCACAGAAATAATAACAATCTAGGCAGGCGCCCCTTAGGAGAATTAGAACTTTCCAAATATAATGGTAGGGGAGATCCATCCCGTTTCCTCCAGCATTTTGATACTGCATGCCGAGCAAGTGAAGATCAATCCAATGAAACCAAGGTGGCCTGGTTTCCCATGGCCTTAACCGATGAAGCATCAAAATGGTACCTAATCCTCCTAGTGAAAGAGAGAGCCACATGGGACCTTCTTCAAATAGAATTCAAGAGGCACTTTCAAATGGAGAGACTACAAGATGATCCCGCCCTCCAACTCAGCAAGATCGAACTAGGCCATCGAGAAGATGTACGCATGTATCTGGGCAAGATGAAAATATTAATTACCAAATGTGACCCACGCCTCGATGCAAAGTACCCCACGGCCTAGTTCATTGCAGGACTAAGGAAGAAAATCTGCAAGGATATGAAAAAGATTAGCCACCGTTATGAAATGTTCAGTGCTGCTCATGTGACAGCCATTGACATCAAGGATGGCATGACTGACTCTGACACCAACAGTGATGATGGAAGATCCAGTGCACGAGATAAGCACTCTAAAAAGGGCAAATCCAAGTCCACTACCAAAATGTCAAATGAAGATTGCCTAGAGGCCATGACCATGAAGCTTGAAAGAAGACATAATGCAAGCCATGGAACAGAAGCTTCACTTGTCTCAGCCACCACCTCAGACTTATCCACGATAAGAAAATGTATCATGCCCACACTGCATGGCCAATCATACAACAAATGAGTACCCGGTCCTAAGAGCTAGAATCACTACACAAGCAAATCCACCGCCAAGGTTGTAGTGCCATATCTACATTGTCGGTGGCCACGATGAAAACAGTTGCATCTTCAACATGTGCAACAACTCGCCTTGACCTCAACAATACCAATCAGCACCCATGCTAGTGTACAGGCAATCGGCACTTGCACAAGCACCCCCAGCTCTGAGACTGAATCTTGTTCTTGTTCAGACACAAGTACCACAACTACTCAGGAATCCAAATCCACGACCATATCCAAGAGCGCCAAATCCATCTCCTCAGGTAGTTCCCATACAACAACTACAAGCCAAGGAAGTAGATTCGCCATCCGAGTATGAAGCAGAGTACCCAGTGTACTATATAGAAGGTGCAGAGGGTCTAATACCAGTCTATGCAAATCAAGTTCAACCCAATACAAATCAAGCACCAATCAAGTGCTACATTTATGGAGAAAATCACTGGATAGTAGAGAGTCCTCATCATGGTAGTCCCACTACTTTCCAACCACTCTACAGAGATTGTGGCATCATGCATGTATGGATTGTCCCATGAAAAATAAGGTCCAACAACAAACAGATGTTAAGCCTGACATCCCAATCCACATTATTGGGATGGACCATCAAAATCTGGGGCCGGCAAGTGTAATATCACAACCTGTGAATGTAATTACACACCAGCAGAAAGAGGCCACCAAGGACCCTAACATTCCAATTCAACCAAGACGATTTCTTAAAAAGATTGCACTACTGCCTCTACCTCTACCAAGCAATGAGCAGCCAAGCTCATCCACATCAAATCTCGAGCCTCAAATAAAAGAAGCTCCATACCCAAATGCAGAAGTGGAGAAGGCTCATTTTCAGGCACTTCAACAATGGGTACAAAAGGAACAAGCTCAATTTGAGGATGAAAAACAAGCTCAAGATCCCATCCATGACTTGGCCCCATAGAGTATTCATACTGTACTCGAGCTTCTGTTCCAACAACAGACTCCACAACATAATGTACCGCCACATCAACTTGAAGGAGCCACACTCTCCAACATCCTACATTGCCCTGTGTTAATTCCCATTGGAATCCTCCTACGGAATTGTCTCAATCTCTAGGAGAGTTTCAAAGGCTAGATTGAACTCACAAATCCCCCGCCACCTATGGACGACATCGAAGATATCCCAGTAAGGATGGGTGAGAGAGATGACATATGCAACATTAATGTGCCTTTGATCCACAAGGCATATAATGAAGTCCAAGCTATAGTGGATGGTGGAGCAGGTGTAAATGTCCTGTCAAAGGAGCTCTACAATGAATGCGATCTCCCACCAATGCAAAAGGCTAATTTCAACATACGCCTTATCGACGATTCATGGGCTAAACCCTTGGGAATAGTGAATGGTGTGTCAACAAAAGTCGCAAGAGTTCGCTTTTAAGAGTGTAACATCTAATTCGAGAATTGTAACCTCAAAATGAGAACTCTAGAGGAATCTTTTAAAGATTCCCTTCTTTTCATGTGAATTTTACATATTTTTTAAAAAGATGGCCATTTTGCACAATGTCTTTTGACAAAAGACATAAAAACCATCTTTTTTTGAAAACATTTTGATAATGGTTTTTCAAAAAACAACCATGAAAACCTTTACTTAGAATACAAAATCCACATAAAATGCAATAATGTCTCAAAACCATTACAATATGGACCTATGCATCCAATGCAAATAAAAGGACCATGGCATGACATATTTTAAAAGTCTAATGTGCTAGAAATTATAGTGCTTCACAAATATACATGCCATTGATTCTACAAAGAATAGTACTCATCCTTAGATCCTATACCTTTAAATGCACTAGAGCTAAAGCTTTGTGGGGTAAAAGTTGTAAGAGCCTTCCTCCTCCAAACTATCCACTAGAATATTCTCTGAGTCAACCTACCCAAGTTGAGATGCCACCCTCTTTCTTGCATGGCATATCTTGGCTTTAACTTGTGCACTACATCCAATCAATGTCTTTGGAATCTTTCAGGATAATGTTATGTATTGTGTCACCTTTGGCAATTGCCGTGCTTGTCTCAATTGAAATGCATATATCATAATATCTAACCCGATTGCTCACTCAATGATATCATCTACCAAGCTCTACCTTGCTTGCTTTATGCAACCAAGCTATATGCTTGGTCAATGATATCATTGACCAAGTGAGCCAAAAACTTTGAAAGCTCTAAATTATTTGAGGAAAAAGGTAAATTTTTTGTAGATTCATATTTTGGTAATTTTGACATTAGAAATGAGCTCGAAAGGCCCTCAAACCCTAAAAACGGCTGCAAACATGGATACCTTCCGATGATGTTTTGAAATGCTGATTGACCTAGCACGTGGGCGCATGCTTTTTTCTCCAGGCATTTCAAAAAATTCATTGGAAGGTATCCGTGTTTACAGCCGTTTTTAGGGTTCAAGGGCCTTCCAAGCTCATTTTTCCATTCTTTCTATATGTGATTTAAAAAGTGGGTGAAAAGTCTCGTTTGGACAATAATGAGTAGAACATGCTATTAGGTGCAACAAGTTAAGATAATAAAAGTTATTTTTTTATAAAAATACAAAGGGCACGAAAGGTAAAATCTTTAAGACTTTGAGAATATAGAAAATCGAAAGATATTTTGCGATATAGTGGAGGCTCTTTTTAATTTATAAGCATGATGTTTGAAAAATATATGAATTCTGTAACTTTTTAGTTTTTGACTACGCAAAATATAGCTTTTTTCTAAAAAAAGCTTTAGTTTTAATGAATTTTTGGGGGAATCTTAAAACGGGTACCAATGTTACATACCTAAAATAGATGTTACACTATTTTTTCCCTTCAATTCATAATCTTAGATCTCTCCAAGAAATCCTATCAGATCTTATTGGGACATCCTTAGTTATGAGAAGCATCAGTCCTCCATGACTGGGGAACTGATAGACTGACAATTCAAAATCACGACACCGCAGTCAAGGTGAATGTGGGGGCATAAGCTATAAAACCAATTGTGCTTAGAGCATTGGATAACATATCTTTAATGATGATCTCAAGCAAATCAGTTCCCCAGCAATAGCATGCCATAGCAGGCGATTCACAAAGCAATGTCAATAACTGGATACAAACATTTGCAACCATCGACAACTGCCATTCATTAGACCCCATCTTCTTGCAGACAGATGCCAAGGTGATACAGGTAGATCCTCAACTCACCAATGAGGAACCAATCGATCTAGAGGTGTCATTCTTTATGGCTGACCTCGAATGGGATAATCAACCTGAAGAAGGCACCCATACAAATGATGACTCTTATTTTCCTTGGGACCTTGAAACTGATGCTGAGTGCTGAAATTGAAGATCAAGTCTTTGATAATAATTTAGCCATTCTGCATGCCCTAATGGCAATCAAGCTCCCAAAAGTTGAACCTCCAAAGTTGAATAATAGTAGAAGATCTCGCAAGAAAGTTGAAGGAGGAAATCACAAAAAAACCAAGGCCAAACACTTCAATGAATTCCAACAAGTCCAAACAAGGATCATCGAATTGTATCTTGCAAAGCCATCTCCCTCAAAATCAAAACCACCACCTCTTGAATGGTCTCCTGAGGGAGTGGAAGGAGTATGCACAGCAAATGAACCCTTGGGAACACCTTACCAGTGGAAAAGTTACCCCGTAGTTCCCAATGTAAGAAGTTTCGAAAGTATAAACAACATGTGCGGATGAAGCTCAATCAAGAGACTTCAAAAAAAGAAGTAAAAAAGAGCCTAACAAATTGGTTAATGAAACTATGCCACCCAGTACACATGGCACATGTCAGGGTAGTTCAACACCATTAGAGGCTGATCTTCGAGAGGTGCCAAAATACTTCAAGAATTACATAAGTGGCAGTGTCCCCATAGCAATGCCAAGACCACTAAGAGAATCTGATGTCCAAGAAATCGATAGCATTGGAGAAACTCCAATCTATGAGGGACCGGGGAAAACTCAAACAATAAACCTCGCCCTTGAAGGGAGGAAGAAAAATTGGTATTCATTAGGAAATAGCTTCGACAGGAAGATGAAACCAAACTCAAAGCACCCCTAATGGAATACCGTGATTACCTAGCATGGGCATACAAAGAGATGAAAGGAATTTCACCAAACATGGCAGTACACATGATACCTATAAGGAAAGGTGCCCACCCTAAGGTGTGTGGACCTTATCGCACAAATCCTAAGTGTGGCACCATGGTTTATATGATGAGCTGGAAAAATTCTTATATGCCAAATTTATCTATGAGATTGAGCACACTAATTGGGTTTCACACATAAGACCGTATTAGATAATTTGGGAAAAACACAATTTCCAGAATGGCAGTTTTGGAAGAAATTGTAGCTCCCCTCAATGAAAAAACTGGAGAAATATGTGAAAATAGACTAGATAGCCATTCATGGTGTGAAATATCAACTACATTCTCAAATAATAAATAGAATATCAGTGTCTAAACTACGTTATCATCAACAAAATAATGAACTTTGAAACCCATTTGAGTTAGATTCATCTCCTAAGTCATAGTGATGTTCAAAAACACCTTCATAATAGCGAGTCTCTGGAATTTCCATTGATATTGAGACTCGTTTTTGTTGTGAGCATTCTCATTTTAAAATCTCCAAAACACCGTTTAAAAAATGTAGAGTGTAATTAATAACCATGAGTATTGCAATGAAAACGCACAGGCTCTTTAACTTAGTAAGATATGTAGTTGATGGAAAATCAAGATATATAGTTGAGGAGAATGAATGCAAGTGTAGTTAATGGAAAATCAATGGGCAATGACAAGCATTTGATGTAATTTAGGTGGCAATGACAATCATTTATTGTGCACTTTCAATGTTTAGACTGACCAGCATTATTGTAAAAGGATAACATTACATGTCATGTTGATTACTCATTGCAAAGTAAAAAAGTACACTTTAGGATGAAAACATAACAACTTGTTGATGCACCATTGAAATCCCTGAAATAAATCATGATTCCAAAGAAACTCTCAATTTGTAGCCCCAAAGAGAATGGCACCGGAAAGAATGGCATGAGAGACACTCCTTCAAAATACATTATGAATGTAGTTATGAACATATTTGCATATTATTCACACACAACAATTACGCACCAATTTACATAGTTGGCAAGAAAGTAGTAATTCCCATAAGTAATGATTGTATAAAGAAATACAATGTTGTTATTCAAAACTCATAGTCTGCAAATAGCTCCTCTCCTGCATGTATATCATCTATGGATTCAATAAAAATGTGACCATATTCTGCAATATCTATGTTCATCATGGGGTCATACCAAGGTGGAACATTAGGGGAAAATACATAACAAACATTTGGCTTTACATTGGTATTTCTATTGCTATTAATAAATCCTGCCTCATTGCCATATCGAACATCACCAACAATATGCACCATATCCTTCATAGGGACAGTAGGATCCTGTTGGATAGAGTACTTCTTTAGCGTTGGATGAACTCTACATAATTCCTTCCAGTCTCTGTAGGAGTACTTGTCACCTCCATAATGGAGAATAGTAGTCCCTCTCTTGATGGAGTCATGCACAAACAAGCCCAAGCCAGCACCTGTAATGGTTGACTCATGCACCTCGAAAGCCACATTTTTTATTCAGAACACTTCGTTGTTAGGGACAGGTAACTTTGGTGGTCCAAATGGATCTCGTTCTAGTATGTACCTACTCAAGCTTGATTTGAACGTATATCTATCTACATCACAAAAGACAAATTCAATTAGCTGCAACAACCGTTATATAGACTTGAGATAAAATCAAAAAACACTTTGACATATGTACCTTCATGAAATATACGCATTCTGTAGTCGGTTTATGTAGCCCTTAGCAATGTATTTCTTGATATAGCAACCTTTGTACCCTAGGTCTATAGCCAATTGAGAAACTTGCATAGCATTCATGCTAGAGAGTTGCGGAGCATTCCTTAAAAGTCTTATTTGGGATGCATTAAGTTTAGGCACCTGGCCATCACCACCATGGGTTGCCCTAGGGTGTACACCCTTTGGTTCTGTATTACCACCTATATCCCTCTCTCTTAGTTCATCTGCAAGAGGAAGATTTCTTGTTTTATATTCCATTCTTGACCATGCACGATTTTCCTCCCTCCATTCATCAATTACTTTCTGGACATCCTTATGCCCCTCCATCACAGGTAATTGTCCATACCGATTTGTCTCAATCATGCTGCGCACATCTTTAGTTTCATCGACTTGTAGTAAGTACGGCATCAACTCTCTCAGTAGAATATTATCATCCTTGTCTTGTACATCAAACGTTGAAGGAAATATGCAATTTGATGGAGGGCTAATGCAAGCCTTGTATGGGGAGTCATCAACAAGGATTGTCCTTCTAGCATCACATCCAAATGCCTTTGAGATTTTTGCTAAGGGTTTGAACATTGCCTCAACACCAACCTTGTCAGACCTATTTATCCTCGTCTTACTGTAAGTGTAGCATCCTTGCTGAGACCATATAACAAAGAAAGGGAGGGTCTCATTTGCATAATTTTGTAGCTTTCCTACCATATCAAGTACGTTATACTCCATCGTAGTTGACCAAATACCTACATTAAATCTTTGTAGCAAGATTTTAAGAAATTCTATGCACCTAGGACGAACAACCATATAACTATTTTTGCCATGCATAATAGACGAATGTATTGGAGACTTGAATAGGCAGCGACTTAATAATAGGCCATTCAAGTCTAATATGATTGTTAATCATGGCATATCCAAAGAAATTGTATGTGGATATAGATCCAAATTCTCCTTGAAGTTGCTGGCTTCTGACTCATCCAAATTGTCAGGTGCTATGTTTTCATACATGTTTGCAACAACAATAAGATTATCTAGTCTTGTCCCCAATGTTGAGATAGTACGTTCATCCATGTTCTCTTCTAAAAGTATAGGATTCATGATATTCCTTGCAATTTTCTCCATTTTTGGGGTTATGTTTTCTTCTATACCTCCTGTATCCATCATGTAATTGATAGTCCCCATTTTGGGTGGTATGTTGTCCTCTACATTTGATGTCTCCATATCCTTCCCTGTGGAAGTTGAGGAATATAGAAATATTTTGATTCGTTAGAGTGTATTCAACAATGTCAAAGCACAAAAGCATATGAAACTAATAAATAAAAATAAAGTACGAACATTATCCATCACCGTTCACTGATTCCATTGTCTTTTTGGGGAATGGCACTGGTGCCAATCTCTCTAAAGGTCAATTGAGAATGCAAATAGTGCAACCTTTCTCTCTGAACTCATAGAGAGAATGGCACTAGTGCCATTCTCGAACTCTCACAACCTATTGTCACAAATTTCTCTCAAACTCAATTTTTCCAAAAAAAAATTTAGAAAACAATCTATTACAAATTTCTCTCTCAACCTCAAAACCACTCAAACCTCCCTACCTATTACGTATGCAACAACTTCAATACAAAATTTAACCATAAATCTCTCCAAAAACTCTTCTCACGACACTTTATTAATATGAGAAATCCATTTATAATATTTTTACTCAATATAATAAATTTTTATTAACTAATGTTAAAATATAATTTTGCTAAAAATTCATATTGTTAATCTATAAATTAATATAAATATTATATAATTATCATATAAATATATATATATATATATATATACATTAATTTAAAAAATATAACAATGAAAATATTTTTGAAAGCGAGTTCTTCTAGCATATGTGCTTTATCTAATACTTATTCTTTAAACAATGAAGAATTAATGAATGTATTTGTAAGGTAGTTCTTAATATGAAAAATCTCTATAATATTCTTTCTACTATTAATTAGATATTAAATTTTAGTCTTAATAAAAATATACATTATTAACTTAAAAACTAATATAAATATAATGTAATTATTGTATAAATTTAAATAAATATATAAATTATTAATATTATACATTAATAACATTTAAAATTATGTATATTATATACTAATAACCTTTAAATTTTAAAAAGGTAGTCAATCAAAGAATTGAATTAATTTAAAAAATAAGAAAATATTAAATTTTTCACGCGTGCTTTTAGCATGTATGCTTTTCTTCCATGTGTATAATACTTGTTAGTCGAAGAATGAAGAATTAGATAATGTATTTATAAGGAAAACCATAGAATCTAGAAGAGGTTTAGCATACTTGCTTATCTTTGTTATAGTATAATACTTTGTAAAAGCTTTAAGGCTTTGCACAAAACTATAGTATAATTAAATCCATATCATTTTTTTACTTTAGCAACCACCAGATATCCATGGTATGAATCCATGATATGGAATACATATTTCTTTTGAATATTTCTTATCACATACTTCTTTATTTCTTCCGATACACCATGCAACATGAATATAAGAAAATATAAATCGGTGTGCTTTTAGCCTATGTGCTTGTTCCTAATCAATAGGATACTTTGACTAGGTAGACTTATAATTACTTAAAGTAAAGCCTTTGTAAAGGATCATACCTAGTATTGGATATAAACAAAACACTTTGGAAAGCATATAATATATAGTCTATATATATCTAAACTAAATACTTTGGAATGCATATTTTATATAGTTTATATACCTTAGATCTTACACGCTAAATCTTAAATCCTAAAGTTCCCTAAATCTTAGGTTATACAATCTAAGCTCTTAAACTTATATAACAGTTCTAATCCCTAAACCCTAAACCTTAAACCCTAACCCCTATAGCTTAAATTCTAAAACCCAATTTCTAGATCCTAAACCCTAGATTCTAGACTCTAAGCTCATGACCTTATATACTAAACCCTAAACCCTAAATGCTAAACCCTAAAATAATAATCATAAATCCTAAACCCCAAATGCTAAATCCTAAGTCCTTAACCCAAACCCTAAACCCTACATCCTAAACCCTAAATGATGGGATATCTCAAGGTGTATGCCTCAGCACACCTTGGTTTCTATGTGTGAGTGCTAGAGGCACAGTTAGGTGCCCACAAGCACAATTAGGTGGTGGAGAGCCACATAGGATGATTGAGAGAATCTAGGAGTAGATTGAGGAGATGATTGTAGAGCTCTGAAGTCATCAGTGATGTCAGTGAGCATGTATGAGGTGCCTACTTAAGGACCTCACTCTTCTTCATTCCATAATGCAAGTATTCTGAGTTTGTGTCCACTCTTTCCTTTCCTTTCAGTTTACCAACATGGTATCAGAGCCCTTTGATCCCCCTTGAGCCCATTTCTTCCACATCTTCTTCTTCTTCTTCATCTTCTTCTTTCCCATTTTCCTCCTTCTTCCCAAAATCTTTGAGAGCTTGGTTCTCTACCTACAAATGACCATTGCCCAAACCCTCTAAGCTGTAAACTTCTCTAGTATGGGCGAACTTCCACCTGCAAGCAATTGAAAAAAAAACGTCTCTGTTGGCTGCCATTCTCCAAACAGCGCATTTTCTCACCATTCTTCTATTGCTCAATACTCCTTGCCTGCTATGCCATTGCTTGAGCCCTCTTAGGAGTAGATGGGCGACCTCAAGACGAAGATTTTGAGTCATTTTCTAGCTCATTTGGTTCAGTAACGAAGGAGAAATTGTCAAAACTCAGGTTCAGCCTGCAGCAACTCCCTCGGGCAATAGCGCGCGCCATTTCGTCCAACCTCTGTGCTGGATCCTCTCTAGTATATGAGCTTTCTTTTGCTTCAGAAATCTTTCTTTTTCTTGCTTTGTAGAGTGAGCTACAAGCCCTCCTAGTTCAGCCTTTTGGTTTTGATAGTTTTGGACAAGTTTTTGAAGATGATGCTACATAAAATGCTACTCTAGCACTTCTGAGTTTTTGAAGTTTTCAATAGCATCAGTACAAGTGTGGCTTCAGTTTTTCTTTGAATTGCTAGACCTGGTTTTGATTGGAAAGTATTCATTTTAGCCACCTCTATGAAGCATGTAAGAAGAAGCATCATTGATTGAATATTGGTCACTAGCCTTTGCTACATCAAGTGCTTATATTTTGGAAGCCTTTCAGTTATTTTTTGCCTTGTAAGAGAGAAAGAAACTGCCCAATATCTAGGTTAGACCCTCTCATGGCTACCCTATTGAATCTAGAGAAGTTCAATGGAAAGGGCTTCCACACATGGCAGATGAAGGTGAAATTTGCATTGATGAGGGAGAATCTCTGGGGACTTGTCAAACCGACTCTAACCGCTTCTTCTACAGCCTCCAATGCTGGAGAATCCTCAACTCCGACACACCCGGTAAGAGATCCCGCTAGAGAGGAGAAAGCATATGGTATCATTGCTCTTGCTTTAGGAGATGATTATATTCACCACATCTCTGACTTAGAGTCTCCTTCAGAAGCTTGACATGATTTTTGGTGCTAGCTCTCACATCTCTAAATTATCACTTAAAATCTCTTTCTTTGAATTGAAGATGGTTAGTGGCACTACTTTGGCAGCTCATGTCAACTAAATGCGGAGTCTTATGACTCAATTACCTTCTATCAACTCTCCTATTACTCCAGATGATGCTATGGTAGTGTTACTTAAGAGTATGCCTGAAGATTATGATCACATAGTTACCACTTTGAAAAATCTTCCTAATCCTAATCTTGAAGGTATTATCTCTGCTCTCCAAGAAGAAGAAAGGCATATGGAGCTCAGGAAAGGCAATGACACTATTTATGCTGTAAAAGTCCATAAGGGCAAGAATACCCCTTGCAATCATTGTGGAAAGACAAATCACCTTTCAAAGAACTGCTTCAAAATTAACCCATGCAAACACTGTGGCAAGAACAACCATCATGAGAAGTTTTGCAGAGCCAAAGCAAAGATAGAAAATGCAAATCTACTTTCAGTTGATGAGCCTCCACAAGATGAGGCATCCTTTGAAGATTATGCATTTTAAATCATCTCTATGTATGCTCCAGATCTCTCTATGTCAAGGTACTCAGCCTGGATAGTCCTCCAAAATGAATGAAATAAACTATTGTGTTTAGTGTGTTTTGTAAACACCTCTGGTCACCTTATGATGTAGGCCATGTGTATGTTTTGCTCCATGGTACCTCCTGCAGACATTGTGTGCATGTACATGCAGGGGAGATAACCATTGGAAGGTCTTTTTGTATCCCTTTTGTTTACCTTACACACAAGGGAACCCTTGCTAGCATGAGAACCTAGCCATAGATTTATCCTTGACCACCATGAGATGGCATGAGAAACTATGAGACTAGATGTATCCTTGACATAGCCTGAGGCATTCCCTTGAGGGGGGGGTTTGATGGGATATCTCAAGGTGTATGCCTTAGGCACACCTTGGTTTCTATGTGAGAGTGCTAGAGGCATAGTTAGGTGCCCACAAGCACAGTTAGGTGGTGGAGAGCCACATAGGATGATTGAGAGAATCTAGGAGCAGATTGAGGAGATGATTGTGGAGCTCTGAAGTCATCAGTGATGTCAGTGAGCATGTATGAGGTGCCTACTTAAGGACCTCACTCTTCTTCATTCCATAATGCAAGTATTATGAGTTTGTGTCCACTCTTTCCTTTCCTTTCAGTTTACCAACACTAAAACCATAATCATAAACCCAAAACCCTAAACACTAAATCTTAAATCCTAAGCCCTAAATCCTTAACCCTAGATACTAAACCCTAACCTTAAAATACAACCAAAATTTAATGATTTTTTTCAATTTATGCAATAGGTTTGATATATCCCCCAACCTGTTGCAAGTGGAACACGTTAATGGTGCACACAACGTATTGCAAAAGTCAAGGAATTTTCTTGATTTGTGCAACAGTTTGGATATACCCCCCAACTTGTTGCTTGAGCAACAGGTTGGGGTGACCAGGTTGGATATACCCCCCAACCTGTTACTTGAGCAATAGGTTGGAGTCACCCCAACCGGTACATCCAACCTGTTGCACAAATCAAGAAAATTCTTAACTTGTGCAATAGGTTGGATATACCCCCCAACCTGTCGCTCAAGCAATAGGTTGGGGGTGCACGTGATCCCAACTTGTTGCTTGAGCAACAGGTTGGGGATAATATCCAACCTATTGCACAAATCAAGAAATTGCAGGTTGGGGGATATATCCAACCTATTGCACAAATCAAGAAATTTCTTGATTTGTGCAACAGGTTGGATATATCCCCCAACCTATTGCTCAAGCAATAGGTTGGGGGATATATCCAATGCACCCCCAACTATTGCTTGAGCAACAGGTTGGTGGGTATATCCAACCTGTTGCACAAGTCAAGAATTTTCTTGATTTGTGCAACAGGTTGAATAGGTTGGATATACCCCCCAACCTGTTGCTCAAGCAATAGGTTGGGGGGTATATCCAACCTGTTGCACAAATCAAGAAAATTCCTTGATTTTTGCAATAGGTTGGGGATACACCCCCAACCTGTTTCTTGAGCAATAGGTTGGGGGATATATATTCCAACCTGTTCCACAAGTCAAGAAATTTCTTGTATATATCCAACTTGTTACACAAATCAAGAAATTTCTTGACTTGTGGAATAGGTTGGTGCACCCCCAACCTATTGCTTGAGTAACAGGTTGGGGGATATATCCAACCTGCTGCACAAATCAAAAAATTCATTAAATTTTGGTTGTATTTTAGGGTTAGGGTTTAGGATTTTGGGCTTAGGGTTAAGGATTTAGGAATTAGGGTTTAGGATTTAGAGTTTATGGTTTAGGGTTTAGGGTTTAGGATTTTGTGTTTAGGAGTTTAGGATTTAGGGTTTAGGGATTAAATGTTTAAAGTTTAGGATTTACGATGGTTAAGATGTTTTGGTATTAATTGTTTAAAGTTTAGGATGTAGGGTTTAGGTTTAATGCCTTCTTTGCTAGTTTTGATATAAAATTTATTAAGTAATAATAAGCTCAATGATTATTTATTGTGTCTTTTTTTGAGTTGCTAATCTATTTTTGTACATAAAACAAGTATGCACCCTAACAGAGGGTATGGATGTGGTGTTATACAAGAAGAATGAAGTGGTGGCTTTTAGACGAATTCATAGTCTTGATCCTATGAATGTGTGTTATTTCCAACATTGTGGTGAGAGAAGATGTGTAGTGATAATCACCAACGTTGTAAATCCTGAAGTACATTTAAAATATCCACATGGAGACTTTGAAACATTGGGAGATATCTTACAATGTGACAATATTTGATATGCAAACTCATTTTGAGGGGGAAAAAGTAGAGATGTTATCTTGCTCTGGAGAAGTTTAGAAATTGGCAACTTTATGGGCTATGCTCAGAGTTTTCTCTATATAGTAGAGATAATTAAGTTGGTTAGTGTAGTGTCATTCAAAATGCAATGGATAGTACTTCACATCTGGACGTCCATAATACTACGTCTCATCTACAAGTTCATAGTACTAAATGGGGGTTAGCTTTCTTGAAATCAAGTTTGCCCAAGACAATTTCCTTCAATGTCATGGAAGACACAACAAAATATTGTCAGAAGAAAAGGACTATAACACAAATGGGATCCAAATTTATAAGAAGCTATAGTAGTGATCAAGAGTATCATAGTGGCATGCTCACACGTATTGAGGACATTATAATGACAGATGTTGATGCAGAAAAGTTCTCTTGTGTTGCAAGTGACTCAAATATACTCACTAGTATAAAAGACTTGTCTTGTGTTGCAAGTGACTCGAACAGGCTCACTGGTATAGAAGACTTGTCCTATGTTGCAAGTGACTCGAACAGGCTCACTGGTATAGAAGACTTATCTTGTGTTGCAAGTGACTCGAACAAGCTCACTGGTATAGAAGACTTATCTTGTGTTGCAAGTGACTCAAACATGCTTACTGATATAGAAGACTTGTCTTGTGTTGAGAATAATAAGATGGGACCACAAAGAAAAATACATGCAAAGATCGATGGGATAAGTGATGCAATAATAGGAATTGATGATATTAGTGACAATGATCATGATATTACCACTCGAATGTAGGGCAAAGGGGGCAGAGAATCTGAGACTTGTCATGTTGTTCGTAATATTGTTGCTAGCATGCCAGAGAATATAGATGGGAGAATCTTGAGTTACGAAGGAGAAAGAGTTCAACCACAAAATTCAAGAGGCATTGGCAACAAATTGACATCAATAAACATGTCTACCAGATTGCCATTTCCAAGATATTATAAGGCGCTTTATGCTCTATGCTGGTTGGTTTGAAAATATTTGAAGAAGTGGAAGTTGGATTTCTTCTTTTTAGCCATACACATGAAGACATAGATCAAATCTTCAGTGTTATCTCTAGTGAGTTGAAGTCAATGGATGTTTTGACAATAGAGGATATGCTATTTCAAATTCGGAAAAAATTTGATGGGTCTTGTAAGGAAGAATTAGAAGTGGATATCTTAGAGAGGATGGTAGATTGGAGAGCATTCATAGAGCCACATTTACAAGTAGGAGATGATGCCCTAATAGGACACACAAATCCACACTACTTTTGGTTTCACATGCATAACAATATTCCGGTGATGCAATGGAAGCACTACTCATCAGTAGATGGAGATCATTTATGGAGTGAGTCATCTGCTTTATTACAACAAATAATTCCATTGGAGGAAACTAGATTTGTTCTTGCAAAAAACAAATCACTTGACATAGATGAAATGAAAGGCTTGAAAACCTTCATTAAACATCTTCAAAGTATGATGCAAAAATATCATGAGCAATCAACTAAGAATTTGGAGACAATTAAGTCAACTAAAGCACTTATCCAATCTTTAGAAAGACAAGAAAACTTAATGAGCATTGAATATTGTGAATCCTTTTGGCCAGAACAAGCTAGATCACTAAGTTTTCCTTTGGATATAAATATGTTAGTAGATATGGAGGAAGCAGAGGAATGCCTTATACCTCAAAAATATTGTGGCAAGAAGGGAGACAAACCCTTACCAGAGTTTATACCATCTAATGAGATTGAAGAGGGTCTATTTGTTACAATTTGGGCATCTGATCCAAGTTCAAAGTTGGATGACCAAGGTGGCCCAATTTGGGTTGCAAAGGTTGCTAAGATAGAAAGGGATGATAAGGGAACTCCTATAACATTCACAGCTTTATGGTATGAACCAAAGCCATTGAAAAATCTCTCGAGAACATATACAATAAGACAACTCTATGAGGGATGCTTGCAAAAGAAACGTGAATGGGTTCCAAATAATGAGGGATTAACAGAGGTGGAAGTTAGTAGCATTATTCATTGTTGGAAATCGAGGACACGAAGTTTTAAAAAGAAGCATGGATACAATGTTGAAAAATGTATCACAATCCCTGATCCAAGTCATGTCCATATTAAACATCATTTGGCAAGACTTGACCCATCAAGCACAAATACATTACATGAATCTGATGACTCTGAACAAGATTCATATGCATAAGATAATGTTTTGTATGCTTTTTTCCATACAAATGATGTATCTATACAACACCAATAAGATAATGTATTGTATGCTTTGTTTTTCAAAAAAAGGTTGTATCTATACACCACTTATATATTGAATTCAAAAAACTCTTTTTTTTCAAAAAAATGGTGTATCTATACACCACTTATATGTTGAATTCAACAAACTCTTTTCATATGATGTCATATTTTCACTTTATTAGCATAGTGTTAAAATTGAACTAGAGTTAGGAGACTAATATTATTATTATTATAGTTATTGGATGGGGGCACCATGCACAAGTTTGGGAATTATAGCTTCATTGAGGCATATGTTTTTTTATTAGAGGTCACCACTTGACTTTTTAGCTTAATAAGGCCATATTTGTATATAAGTGACCCATTTAGTGCTCTAAAAAACCCAATTTTTGAGCTCACGAAGTGAAATTGAGTGGAGAGGATATGCTCCAAAAAAAAGTCCAAACCAGGAGAGAAAGTCCAAAATTTTTGAATAGTGTGTTATATGCTTGTTTTAGATTCAAGCAATTACTACACATAGGATGAAGCAATCATCCTGGAATGATTCTAATGCAGAATTATCGAGTTGTGCCATCGTGACTATTGACAAGACATCTATGAAGAGACTCTTTGATGAAGCAGATTATAGAGATCAGAAAAGAGTGAAGTTAGAATCCCCGCAAGAAGAGAGTCCAAGGTTACCACACCAAAGTGCTCAGATAGATTGAGTGTTGAGATCTAGTACCCACCTACTGAAAGATCTTTGCTCATTCACGAAGTGTACTTATCTATCGAGAATAGCATACTCGAAGGAAAAGTAATGGTTAGGTATCCAAGGACCTTGAAATTAGATTTAACCAATAGAGAGGGGGGCGGTTGTATTACTCTCGCAATAGGTGAGTTGTACTATGCACACATCATTAAGACATTGAATATAGGAGACTACATCAAGGTTACAAATTTTCCATTCTATAGCAAAAACACCCAAAATGATGAACATTCGATTATACTTTGGTTTTCAATCCTTCGACTAGGGTCAAAGGTTCTAAACCATTTATAGTCCACTCAATTTTGGTTCCGACAACTAGCATTTCCAAGTACAAAGAAGACTGTAAGGACCTAATGAATAAAGGATCAGCCAACTATTTGCCATTAGCTACGATCGCGGTGGTAGTAATTAAGCTTGGAAGCTCCATGCATCAAATGGATGACTTAATCATTGGCGATAGTAATTAAGCTTGGAAGCTTGGAAGCTCCATGCATCAAATGGATGACTTAATTGTCAGCGACGGTGAAAATGCGGATGACCTTATAATGGTAAAGTGTCGTTGCACAGTGTTAAATTGTGAATGTAATGTGCGACATCAATCATGACAAACCTTTTATTATTAAAGTAAGGAAATTTTTATCCCTTTGCCATTGTATTTGACTTTTTGGAGTTCAACTGGTGCTCAGACTATGTAAAGATCATGGATAGGTTCAAGGTGGGGCCAGGTTCTGCTTTTCATTCTAAGAAACATAGGAGCAAATAAGAACAGTCAGCCGATCACACTGAACATGCTAAACCTGACTATCTTGGCTCCTACTCGTGTTCCATTAATCTCGGTAAAGCTTGCGCAAGTCTTTCATGTACACATCCAACAAATTGGTTATGGAAATCAGGTAACATTCAGTGGCTATAGAAAGTATTGATTGGATTTAAAACAAAGGATTTTATCAGTAGTTAACACTCATTGCATTGTGCTTGTAGATAAGCAGTGTTCTTGCTATCATGGGGCTGAACTCAACCTTGTACAAGCCTATGTGTTCTTTATGCAAAGAGGGGGAGAATTCAAACGAAAACACTATAGCCCATTGTCTAACATGCGACCGAATCACCATTCTAGAGAAGATTCCTAAATTCAAGGGAATTATCATAAGTTTAGATGGTGCAAATATAGAGGTTGTATTGAAGAATATATGGGTGGACACAAGGCCTTAGGTTTGCCTCGTCGTTATAATTGCTTGAAGACAACACAAAGTTCCTAAAGTCAAAAATGTTTGACCATAGAATCAGGAACGTTCCTAGTTAATATGCATTGTCTAGTTGCAGGCTTCATTCCTTTGAGGGGTAATGATGTAGTAAGCGGTGATCGAGTACTATGAAACCTACAATAGAGTCAGCAGTTGTTTATTGCTCTATCGTTCTTTTTCGAAGTCCACAGCCATCATATTTCTTAATGTCACTCCACTATACAGTGCGACACCGTCAACTCCATTTGCACCAGCAACCAGAGCAAAGTAGTAGCCTGATGTTGCCCACTCTTTTGTTGTTTTTCAAAGTTCAAAGCCATAAGATTTCTTACTGTCCCCCCATTGTACAAGGAAAGATCATCAACTTTGTTTGTTTGCAACATAGTAGTAGCTTGATGCTATTCAGTTGTAGTATGTTTTGTTCCATAGTTCAATTTTGGAGCTTCAAGACAAGAACATCGAGGAGTTGAATCTCCCTACACTTTTCTTTGGTGCAGATAGATATATTCAAAATCCCAGACTAACATGCCAAGACATTGCAAAGTGGGAATGAAGACATGCATGCCTCAAGTTCTCACAGAATATACCAAACCTTTTATTCAAATCAATTAAGGTCCTCATCAATCAAGTAATGCAATCCATTTGGGTGCAGTTATGCAAAGGTGCATTCCAAAACAGAATAATATGCGCAAAAGATGTTACGAACAATACCAACATTGAATCCATTTTGAAGTCCAAATTTGGGTACAGGGACTTTGAAAAAAAGGTGCGTACTTCTCCAGACCACAAAGAGAAATTCAAGAAAGATGCATTCGTGATGATGAGACAGTTAGGACCTCCAACCCTATTCATGACATTATCGTGTATAGACAAACTATAGGAACCTTTGACAAAATATTTGCACAACATGTACTCAACCAACAACAAAGAACACATGGCACAAGAAATCATGAGGATTGAAATAAGGGAATTGATAAGAGATACTCCTACAATTTGTGTGAGGTATTACACTCACAAACTCCAACGATTCCTCAATATGATAATGAAGGATGATTAATTACTTGGAAATGTACTCAATTAGTTCTTTGTCTCACAAACTTCCAAAGTAGAGGAAGCCAACTTGAACTTGGTAGCATGTGGATACAAGATACACTGACGTATGGTATTCATGACACTTATGACATCACATCTTTCATTGACAAGTACATAAAGTTGACAAGAACCTTATAGCACCAAATATCAAGGACATTCAAACACATAGACATATATCTACATGTAGTAAAAAGAAAAGCAACGTCTACAGATTCCACTACCCTAAACCTCCACTACATGAAAACACGATTCTCACACCTCTACAAGACAATGATCTACATGTCTACAAATAAATATACATGATGGTGTTCCACATCTACATAGCATAGAACACAAAACAAATATGACTTTCTTCGAGTGGATCAACAATATTGGAGTAGACATATCAACATACATACTAGCACTTTGATCACAAATAGGAAAACCAACTATATTCTTGAAAAGAATACTAAAGGCCATTTTCACGAATGCTTTTAATCCAAAAATTACCTTCTTATAGCAATCAAAAATGGGCATACAATACATTAAATGGATCCATACTCAACCACAACATACTACATTGCATACATCACAAAAGTGGATGACACAATATCAAGTAGTCTCCAACATACAATTAAAACTTGCATGCAAGATAACAATAGTACTACGATAGACTACAAAGCATTAAGGGAGAAATGGGGTCTTAAAAATGGCCTCATAAGGAATGGATTAGTCCTAATGAAAGGTCCATGGTAGGTCCCAAAAGTCTTAACCCCCCCTCACATAGGTGGGTTAAGCCAACAAGTGACCCCACCTCTTACACAACTCTTAATCCTAGGTGGGAACCAGCAAATTCAAAATTCAAAAATGAAAATTTTGAATTCCCTCCCTCCTTATATCTTCTCCCTCCCTCCCCCTCCCCCCTCCCTCCCTCCCCCTCCCCCCTCCCTCCCTCCTCCCCCTCCCTCCCTCCTCCACAAGGTCCTGCCCCTCCTCCCCTCCCCACCCCTCCCTCCTCCACACATGCTACTCCTCTCCTCCCCCTCCCTCCTCCATGCCTGCTCTCCTCCCCCCTCTCTCTTGCTCCTCCCTCCTCCCTCCCTCCTCTTCCATGCCTACTCCTCCTCACCTTGGGGGGTTCACCTCAAAAAAATTTAGTATACCTAGTGCATTCAAAAGGAGGGATATTTTAATTCCACTTTTTGAAAAATTTTAACAGGATTACAATAACAGGAGGGGTTTTGAAATATAACTTTAGAAAAAAATCACTTAGCTCATAAGTAAAGAGGGGTGTTTTGATTTGGGAAAAAATTTAAGTTGAGGGTTTTGTTAATACCACTTGAACACACGTGATACATACAATGATCTCCTTACCCTCCACACCTACTAGTCCTCCATCCTTCCCTACTCCTCCATGCCTGTTAGTCCTCCCACTCCATCCTTCCTCTTCAATTGTCGGTCCTCCCTCCTCCTTGCCCTCCCCTTCTTGTGTGCTGCTCCTTCAAGCCTGCTTCTCCACACCTTCTTCTTCTCTACACTCCTTTACTCATGGCACCATTCGAGGATGTCTATAACAAGTACCAAGCTCACTTAGAGTTGGAGGCTGAATATGCAAGCACATGTAGTCTGGGATTGAGGGAAGCTTCCAAGATCCACAGTATTCTTTGCAAGGAAAGAAGCATCTCGACCTTTGGGTAGAAGGATCCTTGTATCATTTATATCTTGCCAACCAAAAGAGCCCTCTTTTCATACAATGCATGAGCTAGTTTGGTTTATTCGAAATGGACATGCAGGGTTGCTTGGTTATTGCAATCAATTAGACAATGCTCAAACAATGGCTATGCAAGCAAGCGAGATGTGTAGATCCCAAGGAAAGCAACTAGTTCATTTAGGAAATAGCACCATTGTTGGAATGCATAACTCTATGCAGGAGCTTCAAAGGTAGAAACAATCTTCATGATAAATCCAAAACATTGGACTTGGAGTGACATAAATTACAAGAGTTGCTCTATAAGCTATCTGAAACCAAAAAAGTCTTGGAAAGGTCTATATACAATCAAGTTCAATGAGCCATAGAGAAGGAACGAGAGAAGGCAAAAGAACGAGTGCAAAAGATGAAAGAAACACCTTTGGGATTGAAGGATAGGAAAAGAAGGTACTTACATAACATGGATGTATTGGCACCCACTCATGGTGCTAGAAAGAGGAGAATCTAGGCTACAAGGTTGGGTCATTGTTTGCTTGGATGTAGCCATTTTTGGTGAGATTCAGGGACTTTTCTATATTTAGATATCTTGCATGACCCATAACTTATGCATTGCTCAATGGAATTTGGCAAACTTTGTCTTCAAGTTGTAGTACAAATTCCAAGCTTGAACATGAGAGCAAAAATTTATGGAATAAGGATTTGGAATGAGACCATTAAAGCATTACAAGTGCTAGGTTGCATGTGAAGCATGCATCCTGAAGACTATAGGATATAATAATTTATTCAAAAACATCAAAATTTTATTCTATACATACATGCAACCAAGTAATCATTCAAAAGTACACTATGTGAGGTTCTCCTCAACCTAAGGACACACCTAAATGAGATCATTATACATGGGTTAACAGGCCTCCAATGTTGTGCTAAAGTGATGCATGCCCATTTGAGGGCGACCTCTATAACTTTTTGTTTATTTGTCGAAAACCAAAACGGATTGAAAATTTGGAATCCAAACTATTGGGACTAGTGCATGGTGGTCTTAAAGCATTGATAGTTGTTAGTATTGGTATCTAGATCTACCCTAAAATGGAAGAAGTTGGAAAAGTGCAGTTTCTGCATGTGCAAAGATATTTTAATAAATCCAACACTATTTACAATTTTGAATTGTTTCTTCTTCCATGCACTTGCTTGCTATATGGCTCATACACATGCCAAAGGTCATTGCATTTAATAATACATAGCATCAAATCCGATAGCGTGCCCTTTGGCCTATTTGTGTTTTGAAGCATTTTAGGCCACATTGCACTTGTTTGGGATATCCAATTCTGTTGACATGTATTGCTAGAGGGCGGAAAACCAGCGGCTGAAATTTTGCTACTCCCATGAATTTCAATTTTTCACACCTCCTGCCCATCAAAGCTTGGAAGATTAGGTAGCTGCAACTTGCCCCCACCTTGCAAATGCCCTGCAACCCACACACACCTCAACATGACCTCGTACATACTTTGGTTTGCCATTGTCTTCTTTCAGGTAAGTTGTCTTCTATTCTTTGCTCCCCTCACCAGCTAGCTTCTCTATTTTGGATTGCATGGCCATGGCACAATGGCAACATGTAGCTTGCCATGGCTTGCAAGAGAAGCAGACAGAGGCTATGAGACAAGAAAGCCAAAAAACTAGGTCAAGGCACAAGGAACAGAGTGTGGGTCAAGGAAAGCATTGGCATGGTATCAAATCAGCAACGGAAGACACTTTTGCAACATCTGTGAAGGGAGAAACAATGAGAAGAAAGAAGACTCCTTGTAGAGCAGTAGCAATAGCAAGAAGCGCTTGCAGATGCACGCATTCGATCATTGCCACCATCAGAGCGAAGAATATGAGCTGTGCTATCATGATTGGTGGGAGCATTTGAGGCAGCAACATCAGGCCATTCAGGTGATTACCAGTCTCAAGCCTTCACACGCTTTAGCCTGCACCCTAAAGTTCATAGAGTAACAACCCTACCAACACCTCAGGAGATGCACACCCGAGGTGATGCTCTCTAATCTGAGAAATGGCCTACAAAAAGTGAAAGGGGTGCACAGCTTAGATCAACTAGCTGCAACATTAGCTATGTTGATGTCCCCTAAAACAAAGGAGAAATGGCTTGGGCACACAATGTTGAAGACACTACCAATCAGAAGGACCAACATGGCTCTAGCATAGTTGAACGTAGAGTAGAAGCAATGTATGATCATCCCGATCCAAGAAGTCTGTGGGCTTCAACAAAACGTAAGAAAAAGGAGAGACAGCCTAAGTGCAAAAGTCATTGCCACAGTGACGATGTTTTGGCATGAAAATATGAGAGTTTCTCCAAATAGAAAGGACATATATAAGAAGTGGACAGGATGCAAGGTGGAGCACATCATACACATGCTAGATACAACACATGTCAGTGGTGCCGAAACCAGCCCGGTAGTTGCTTGTGATTGAGATTTGGGATAGTTTACTTGTTTCATTTCTTAAACCAGGCTTAGACTAAATGTGATTGTCCTAAACTAGCCCAGTGGTTGGAACATCATGCAACCATATGCTGGTTCAGCTCAATTGCTAGTTATATGATTGTTTTGAACGAACGTGGTTGAGTAGACATTAGTTATTGTCTAGCCCAGTGGCATGGCTGAGCAATTAACAACAATATGTTTCGCAATATATTATTATTTTACTAAACCAACCTGGTGGTTGGAACATCATGCAACCGTAGCTACTTCAGCTCAATCACCAGTTATGTGATTGTCTTGAACCAGCATGGTTGAACAGACACTAGTTATTGACAAGCCCAGTGGTTGAAATTATTGTGTTTCGTAGTACTTAAATTCGTTAAATTTAATTTCTTGCTATTCAGGTCATATAGCACTATTAAATTGTGAAATTCAGAAATGAAAAGCAATATATTGTTATTTTCTAATGGTGAAAGTTAGAAATGAAAATAGTATACTTCTTATTGTCTAATATGTTAAGTTGAGACTATCAGGCTAAACCATCCTGGTGGTTGAAACTGTGACAATGTCCTAAACCATCCCGGTGGTTGAAATTGTGACTGTCCTACACGTGCCCTAAACTAGCCCAATGGTTGACTATCCTAAACATGTCCTAAACCAGCCCAGTGATTGAAATTGTCACTGTCCTAAACCAGCGCAGTGGTTGAAATTTGTTTTGCTTCATTATATACTTTAATTAGACTGTATTTTGTATCCTTTTAGTAGTAGCAAAAAAGGGGCTCATTGTTTTGTTGTTCCCGCATGTTGGGTTAGCAAACAGAGTTGTATCTCAAGTTTATGGATCAAAATTCAGACATTTCATTTGGGTAGAGGAGCTTTGAGCATTGTAAGCCCTAGTACATCAGGAAACTCAAAGACAGGAATGTTTATTGTTCCAAAAAACACATAGACTTTGACTTGGCCCGGCAAGCTATGAATGACTTGAGATCTGGTCGTGTTGGAGCATTACCATGGGGATTGATGCCCATGCCTCCCCAATGAATGCACAGTCTGTAGGCCACCTAGATCCTCATCATGTGTTGTAAGGGAGGGTAGGCTTTGTAGCCTAAGGTCTCTGTGGGAGCCACTGGTTTGTCCAAAGGGAGACCATGAGTGGCACAGGATTGAATGCATTCACGGCACATGTAAGCATTGCAGTTTGAAACTGAAGAAGAAGACATTCAATGTCTGTCCAAATGAAATGAGGGAAGACAACCATGTTGCTCTAAAATGGAGGAGATTTAAAAATATCAATGTTGAAGGATCTGATAAAAAGAGATGGCTACTGTCATATAAGACCACCCAGCCAAGGGAGCTTGTAGGTCACGTGGTTCAATCCATCCCAAAATATGTGCTTCATAATTTCATGGCCAACTGGCAGGATAAGCAGTTTAGGACATGCCTTGCCAATTTTCCCCATGACACTATTGTATTTGTCATAGATTTTGTAGAAAATTATTCTTTTCAAAAACAAGATGAGATACAAAGTGCTCACTGGTGGTACAAGCAGATAACAATTCTTGTGCACATCACATATAGTCATTTGCTTGATTCTTCCATGCCTAATGCCAATCTGCTTGTTGACTCACAGGAGTCCAAGTTGGTGCAATGCATAGTACCATTTCTACATTTCACATGATAGGGAACCCTATTTGTGCAACATGCTTTTCTACTGCATTGGGAATGGTTGAAAAAGGAAAATCCCCATGCAAAAAATATAAAAAAACATTGGGTGTGGTTAGATGGTGCTACCTCTCAATTTAAATCAACACATGGATTCTACTTCATCTCAAGGTTCAAATCCCTGACCGGTCTAGCCATGATGTGGAATTTCTTTGGGTCTAGCCATGGCAAGGGTGAACATGATGGATGCAGTGCTGTTATTAAGAAATCTCTATTTAAACACCAATTAGCATGCCCTCAAGAAAAACTCAATGCCCATGATGCTATAACATGACTTATAGCAAACCTCTCCACAGGTGTGCATTCAACATACACTAAACAAATCCTTAAGAATACTATAGTATGCAGAGTGTTCCATGAAGTGAAAGTGGATGAAGTGCAAAGGAGAAGCCGGCACAATTGCGAGAAAATTAAAGGAGTTCGTGGTCTGCATAACATATGGGGCTTTTCAAACAACCAAATGATTAAAACAAGAAAACTTTCTTGTTTCTACAGTGCGTACATCATAAGGGATCATGACGATTGTGAGAACATTGCAACTGTGAAGACATGGGAGCGAGTTCAAGTTTTCCCTCTACATTCAGATGGAGTGACAAACAATGGAGAGACAAACGACTCGCCACAGTTTAGGGAGAGTTTTGATGACCTCACTGACTGTCTAGAAGAGGGGGATAATGTTGCAATTGTTGCAGATTCTAGGAAGAACGAGGAAGATGACCCATACTTTCTATTGCAATGCACAAAACCTAAGTACAAGGTTGAGGAAACATTTAAGGATAATTGGGAAACAACCTATGAGAAGAATGTCGGAGCTTTTTGGTAGAAAAAAACATCCAAGAGAGGTCGCACTTACGAACTGCTACATAAGAGTCCACAAACATGTACTCTCATCTAGTAAGAGATATTAAGTTCCAGATGCAACCTGTGCCACAATGAAAGAAGGGCAAGAGTGTCTTCAAATTGGATTTAGACACCCATGAGCATATCTTGGGGTGTGTTCTAGTGGCAGTGGATGAGGATGACTGAGATAGTACTAGGAAAATGTATGTAGTCTTATTGCAAGAAAACAATATGTCTACTTGTCCTACAAAATGAAATTTGTATTTGAAACCGCTTCTTTTTAGTATATCCCAAACAACCACCATGCTAGTTTTATAAAATTATTTTTGTAAATCCCAAATGATAAATCCCATGCTTGTTTTTAGTATATCCCAACAACCACCGTGCTGGTTTTCCATAACGAATCCACACATACTACAAATCTATTCATCTTGTAATAATAGATGCAAACCACCGCATTGGTGGCTGTTAATATCCTAGTGCAAACCAACTACCATGTTGGCGATAACTTATCCTGCACTACTACCGTGCTATCCCTACACTACTGCCATGCTATCTACATTGCACTTAAATAGGGAGAGAGTTCATTGAGCCCAATCTTCTCAATCTTCAATCTCATGTTAGATTGGTAATCAAAATCTTTGAGTTCATTGAGCCCGGCCTTTTCATTCTTCATTCTCATATTAGTTGTCTAATCGAAATCTTTTGTCTCACATTAGTTGTCTAATCAAAATCTTTCGTCTCACATTACTTCACTAATCGAAATCTTTCAGTCTCACATTAGTAATCTAATCGAAATATTTTGTCTCAAATTACTTGTCAAAGCAAAATCTTTCATCTCATTATTATCACCATACTAGCATGGATCAAAGGACACTATCTAGTCACATAGCTTAGAAAACATTTCCCAAGTAAACTCTGGAGAAGATTAACAATTCAATAGATTACACATAGATTACATAGATTACAATATCAAAGACTCCTTTACTTCAGATTACATCTCAAGGACTCCTTGTTGAGCTCCCTAATTGCAGGCTCAACCCTCCTTGCTCCTTTCCAAAATGGGGCTCGTTCCTTCTTGCAGGGGACCGGCCCCTCCCTTCATGCCGCTTCCTCTTTCCTTGATTTGAGCTTCCTAGTTGCAGGCTCGACCCTTCTTGCTCCTTTTCTAAAGGGGGCTGGTTCCTCCCTTCAGACTCCTTTTCCTCGCAGTCAGGCTCCCCGGTCTTGGCCTTCTTCAATTTGAGCTCATTGTCTTTAAGATCTTTTGCCCAAATGGCAAATTGAGCTGCAACATCTACTTTCTCATCGTAGATAGCTGTAGCAGGCAGGCACATTTGATCTTTCTATAACCTGGGCAATGGCAAATGGCATTCTCTACACCTAGATTTTATATGCTGAAACACTCCAAAGCAAAAAAAGTTCATAGGATAGTAGCACGCAGGCCATCGAATACAGCAATCATCTATGATGGGGGTATGGTAGACCATGCACTTCAGACCTTGCTGCATAGCAGGATATGCATCCGATTTAACTATTGCAGCTATTAATACCACAGTCTTGCTCTGTACATGACAAAGTTGCTTCTTGATTCCCTCCTTCCTCATCCTAAGGCTACGGATGTTCTCCTTCATCTCCTCCACTTTTTGCTCACTCTGTGCAATAGCTTCATCTAAATCCCTCAACATTTGTTGAAGCTACGTAAATTACTGAAAAACATCTTCATGGGCTGTTTCCAAGACTTCCACTCTAGTTTGGAAATCTTTCAAAACGACGGACTACTTTTCATTATTGTCAAAAGCCACGGCAAGCTCATGCACACATTTTATCGTGATCTTCATGCAGGCTCCTTTAGCTTGCTCTTTGGACTTCTAATAGTGTTTCAAAAAAACAACCCTCACCATGGCTGCTGCAAATTGCTCCACAATGGTGGCTAGAACTTGCTCCATCGTGGCTGCTCTCTGCATCCTTCTTGGCCTAGGGAGTTGCCTCATTGTCTTCTCTACCCCGGCTACTCTATGCCCCATCCTTCCTAGCCTTGAAGCTCTCTCGCAGTTCCTGCATTCCCTTTCTGGTTTCTGCATTCTCCCTTTTCAGCTCCTCCATCATCTAGTCTTTTTCAATGTTCAATACATTTTGCATGCCACAGAGCCGTTTGTAAAGACCCTCCTTTTTGGCTCTCTGATATTCAAGATCCTTTCACATCTTTTCTAGCTCCTTGTCTACCATGTCCCTATCATTTCTCACTTCTTCGAGCCTATCTCGGAGCTCCTTCATGCGCTTCTCTGCTTCTTCTCTTCTATGCCTTTCCATGTCGACCAATTTTGTAGCGGCCTCAACTTGCTCTTGTGCTTGCAAGGCCCTCGCTTATGCCTCCTCTACCTTGGCTTTTGCACCTTCCCAAAGACTTTTCTCAAGTTGTGTTGCCTTTGCTGCATCAGTGGCTTTCTCTTGTAGAAAAGTCACCTTCTGAGACATTTACTTATCGTATTGCTCAAAATTCCCTTTGAGGGTAGATGCCATCAGTGCATTGCAACTCCAACGATTGAGATGATAATTGGGATTTGCCATCCATGCAATTCTTCAGGTTGGTTGACACACTCTTGGAGATTGCCCTTGAGAAAGATACATCACGTCCTTTTAGTTGCTCTACTGCTGCTTGAACCTACCAGAACCTGTAGGTTTCTCTTGTAATAGGAAAGAAGTGAATGGTCTTCTAAGTTCTTTAGCACATCTTGGAGGTCTCTTGGCAAGCTCGAAATCTTGACTCCACCATCTTTACTAATCTAAGCATTGGGGTGTACATCTAGAATATCCTATCTCTCACTTCTTCTCAAAAAAGTGTGCTTGCAAACTGCCTCCAGAAATTCCTAAAGCATTTTCAATCACGCTTTCATTGATGGTGATCTTCTGACCTTGATAGACTAGTTGCCCCTCCTTCACGTTCACCTCCTGTACCAACCTAGTGAAGTTTTGGAGAGCATCCAAATTGGGCTTTTGAAGAGCAAAAGAGGAGCTCCCATATGTCACGATTGAAGATCAGGGGAGGAGGGACTCTCGCACTGTGCTGCAGAGGGGGAGGAAAGATTGTGTGAGGAGCTCCCGAACTATGCAGGGCCCATTATGAGAGGGGATAGAAGTTGCAGGAAGAGCGCAAGGGAGATAGAAATGGTCAAGAGGGATAGAAGATAAAACACTGAAGGAAATGGAATAGTGGAGGCTTGAGTTTGCATTCTGATTGCAAGGGATAAAGAAATGGTCGAGAGGGATAGAAGATGAAGCAGTGAAGGAAATGCAATAGTGGAGGCTTGAGATTGCAAGGGAGAATGAAACGGTTGAGAGGGATAGAAGATGAAACAGTTAAGGAAATGGAATAGTGATTCATAGCCTGACAACATTGTCAAGGTGAGAGCCACCGCGGTGGTTGTAGCCTAACTACTGTAAAGGTGAGAGCTACCACCACTGTGGCTAGCCCGAATTTTGATTAATTCAAGGTAAAAGTACTGAGCTGCATGGTAATGAATGATTAGAGATGGTTGTATCTAAGATCCAGCCAACCACGTCCGTGGTGGCGGCTAAGACCCACCAAGCTAGCAGTTAATTACCAGCCACCACAGTGGCCCGCAATTACTCAGCTTCTAGTTACCACCATCGAGCTTTCATGCATGATTACTACGAGTGCAATAAATTACCAGTCACCAAACTTGCATGCTCAGGAGAGTACTAGAGTGCATGGTAATGAGGGATGAGGTGATTAGGCTTCATGATTTACTTTTGTGGGAATTACTACCCGATGGTGGTGGCTCTCATCACCCACGTCTATTGGGCTAAGATTCCACCAGGCTGGTAGTTAATTACCAGTCATCAGAGTGGCACCACATGGCATTTTCTTCATGATTACCAGCCCACCGTCTAGGGTGGTGCCTAAGATTCCACCACAGTGGGTTGCAATTAATATGGATGGAACCCTGGGCTCCAGCCACCATGGTGGCTCGAACTTTATAATATATATAAGATCCGTGGCATTTGGCATTTTACTACATTGCTCTAATATGCCCATGCTCTGCTACTTTTCTCCACATGCTCTACTACTTTGCTCCACACCCCTCCTCTAACTCTTTTTAGCCCCTGCTCTATTTTACTTCATGCTCCCTCCTCTAGCTCTCATCACTCATCTACTCCCCTGCTACTCACCCACTCATCTTCAGCATGTCTACTACCACCCCCCTCTCATCACTCATCTACTCCCCTGCTACTCACCCACTCATCTTCAGCATGTTTGCTACCTATAATCTTTTGGCCTTAAGGCTCTCAGCAATTGTCGAGTTTTTATAAATGTAAGATCCTCGGTATAAGTTGAAAATTTTTATATAACCTATTATTGGACATAGATGTACATTATAATCTCTTTTGCTCAATTTTCACTCGATAAATTATACTTTTTTCCTCATTTATATTTATTGCAACAAGGACTAAAATTAGTAGAAAAGAAGGACTATGATTCCCTTGGTTTATGACCAAAATAGCACTAAAATAATTCCAACGATCCCACCGTTGTGGTTGCATGGAGATACATTTAAAAAAATAAAATTAAACTTTCAAAAAATGCAATTGACGATATAACCCTTAAGGGGTCCCCTCTAGTGGCAAGGGCCATATTGACGTGTATTATAAAATATCCAGGATGCCATTGTATAGAAATAGCATGTTGATATGGCCCTTGCCCCTAAAGGGGACCCCTCAAGGGCCATATCATCAATTGCATTTTGCTTGGTTGCATAATGGAATACATTTTCCTTGGTACACAAATATATAACTCAAAGAGCTAGTGCGGTGGCTTTCATAGATCTCCTTCTGTTTGCCAGTGCACTGATCATCATAGACCTCCTCCTGTAATACTTAAAATAGGCAACGGAGCTATAACTCCAAGAACCATCACAGTGGTCTCTCTAAGATAACCTTGAATTCTGGGTGATGATAGGGCGTCAGGCTAGAGACTGCGCTAAGGCAATGCTCAGAATGATAGATTGTGTCATAATATTTCCAAAAACTAGTGCCGTGGTCTCTTCAAGCCAACCTATGATTTGCATGAGCTGCAAGAAAAGATGCAGCAAAAGGTTACACGATGATAGGTGGTCAAGCCACAACAGTGTTCAAAATGATAGATTGCATCTAATTATTATGCCAAGAACCAACACGGTGGTCTCTCCGAGCCAACCTTCAATTTTAATGATCTGCATGGGTGCGGTGCCCAGTGACAGGTGGCAAAGCTGAGGCAAAAGGCTGCATGATGATAAGTGATCAGGTAGCATAGGCCAGAGACTACGCTACATGAACCAATGGAGAGATGTCGTGTGTCGAGCTATGTGGTGTTCAGAACAAATAAATTGCGTCTCATTATTATGCCAGTGTGCCTTCATGACGTCGTAAAAACTTTCGACGAGAGTGTGGGTCCATGGAAAATGCAAATATTCACACAAGAGCATGGATCCATGCCTCAAAAATAGTTTCGCAATTGGCTACACCCAAGCAAACGTTGACCCGGTTCATTATCAAATGTTCCAATGAAATTATACTCTTTTGTACCACACTATTTGTGACTAAGTTTTGCTTGTCTTCTTCTTTAGGAACTTCATGGAAGATGTGATGGGAAGAACGGACGGGGATGTTCATTTGCTCTAGCCAGTTTATTGAAGTCAAGTGATGTCACTGGGATACTAAGGGACCCGACACAAGCGCCTACTTGTGCAAGTTGCTGAAGAGGTGATGAAGGACTTCAACGGCATTCAAGACACAAAGGATATGCTTACAGCTTGTGATACTACCAGTGTAAGTCGTGAAGCTTACATATCTATTTTTGAATTTTTCAAGTATGCTATTTTGGAAAAGTATAGGAAGTCTACAGTACCCCTACTCACACCTTGGTCTATGAGACGTGCACAGTGAGAAACAAACCAACGTGCAAGAGAAATGCTTGGAGGATACCATTGCATAAGGGACACAATGACTTGGAAGATAAAAACAAATCTAGTTTTCAAACCTTTGAGATCAGCAATGTGTGCTTAGATGTTGAGAAATTGTAACAAGCAATGGTCAAATTCTATGGCATGAGAGAAGATGGTAAGAGGAAATTCATAACAGCATTGCACTTTACTTAGCTCATTTCCTATATCATGTTTATCCTAACAATTTCTCTCTTTTGTTGTACAAAATGCAATGGCAAGATCATATTTGTCATCAAAATGGATGAATCTCAATTGGTAAAAGAACACAAGTTAGAGAGAATGAGCATCTGCATTATGAGTAAAGCCTTAGCCTTTGTTCAAGGGAACGAGGAAGTATCTAGGAAGATTTCTTAGTGCAATCAGAGAAAGATATATGGTGGCTTGCAGCATTTGAGACTCCGAAGGAGTGCCATGAGACATTGAAGTGGATTCCTAAGTTGCATTAATTCACACATTTTTTTTCGATTCAAAAAAAATGCTTGAACTTGCATTTTTTACAATTTAAAACATTACAATTGATTTTTACCATTTTATTCGTACGAATAAGCCATTCATATGAATAACTTTATTTGAACGAATAACACTGTTTATTCATATGAATAAAAGCTGTATAAAAAAAGAACCATTCTCATTTTTGGTATTCATACGAATATTGCCACCTACCTTCCTTGCCACCTTAGCTACTTGCTTGCTAGCCTTGCTACCTCCTGCTTGCTTACGGTACCTTCTAGGCATCTATTGGTAACTGTTTGCTCTGATACTTGGACCTTAGCCATAACCTATTGTGATGAGCCATCATATACGAGTTGCATCTTGGAATAGAAGGGATTTTGACCTAACCTCATTTATTTGAGAAATGTGTTCATGCCAAAACAAAGGTGGAAATGGGAGAGACCAAAATTCCTTCCCAAATGGGCACACAAAGAATCTCATTCTTCGTCACCTTAACCACATGTTATTACAAAAATTGCACCATTAGGAAAAAAGGGAGCTCATTTTAGGGCCCTCAGAGAAATTCACGAATTTTTCATTTTTCTTTCCTCTAAAATAATAAAATATGGCATAACTCCACTAACATATAGTGCAGAATTTGGTATTTCTAACATCACCGTCCAAAGCGGGCCAAAACCTCTTAAAAGACTTTTGAAATAGGGAAAACAGGCCCCAAGAGGCTCGAAAAAGGCCAAAAAGGCCCGAAAAGCCACCTGTACAAATGAAAGCGATTTGATAGGTTTGACTGGGCACACCAGTGATGTAAGAAAGACCAAATTATGCACCGTGCATTAGATATAATAAAGTATCTCAAGTATCCTCATTGAATGCAAACTCGAATGCATTTCTTTTGTTTTCCTTTTTCCAAATTTTTCAATGTTATGTTGCCCCTCCTTTGACTGGTGGAGGGCTATTTTCTTTCTTGACTAAAAGACCTCAAAATGAGCTCTCTTTTTTCCTAATGGAATGCGGTGTTGTTGTAACAATGGAAATGTGCTCTCTGCGATCCCGGTTGAGATTTTGTACATCATATTCTTTTGGGATTATGATCAAAGTTTGTGTGTTGCGAGGTATTTATTTTGAGTGGTAGCAATACTAGTAAGTTGGAGGAAACTCCATGGATTCCTCTTTCCAACCATCAAAGGCATAACGTGCTCCAAGTTCAACCTTTAGCTACTATGATGGATTGGGCACCATTTTCTAGCACATTCAAAGCATCTCAACCATCCATCTCTGGCAATTACCTCCTCCTTTACAATCGCACCCATCCCATAGATACCACCATCAAGCAGTAGAGCTTGCATCCTAGCATGATCTTACTAGCAACTCTTCTGAAGATTCATTTATCCTCCACTAAAGTGGCCTAATCTCCTTCATCAGCCTGCCAAACCTAATTCATCCCTGCTTGTTTGTCACTTTTAACAGATCCTTCCATAACAGAAATCTCTTTAGCAAGAATGATGCCTATGAGTTCCTGAGTATAAAAGCCTGAAGAGAGATCCCATGCCTTGCAATCTTAGACACTTCAAATCCGATGAAGTAATTGTCACAACAACACAAAGCAACTATAGATGTGCTTGATAGACGCGCAAAATAGTAGGTGCATCTATAGGCATTGCTTGAATAGAGAAATTACGAGCGCATCTAATAGTGCATCTAAGAGCTCATCTATTTGCGCATGTATCGACACGTCTATTTGCACATCTACACTGAGAAAATATGGGCCTGTCTAACACTGCGTTTGTCAATGTGTCTATTTGCGTGTGTATTAGCATGTCTACACTGAGAATTAGACACGTATTTAGACGCAAAACAAAGAATACAGAAAGTGAGATTTTGGTGTACATCATTGCTTTCCAAACATTGCCCATGATTAGCAAAGCACATAATTTTAACAAAAACATCAATGCTTTTTTGCAAGCCCACATATACAAGAATTAAGTGAGGTGAGGAAAATGAGACAATATGTAAAATAGTTTTGCCAATATCAATGATGGGCTACAGTTCAATCTCATCCTCAATGAGATCAACCCTTGCCAAACTATCTACTTCAAAATCCAAACAAGTGTTTAGATCTAAAATACATTCAACCCACTACTACTTGTGCTACTCATGTGCTCATCGAAATCAGCATCACCAATGGTAGGCCGGTCATCATCACGTCCATGGCCATGATCATCCTCCATATGTTCCATATTAGTAAATGTACTATACATCACTTTGGAATGTGGCATAATAGGTATGACATGCCGCCATCTGTTATTATCCACCATTGGTTGATAGAAAACCTAATTCAAACACAAATACAATCATGTTATTTTCCTTGCATTGAAGGTATCAAATATTTAAAAGCGAGTATTTTTATATGTGTGCACAGTACCTGCTCACATTGTTGCAGAAGTACTAGTATGTCCTTCCTACTTTGCCAAAACTTTGTGGAGTCAATAGTTACATAGCCACTTGCATGGTGTTTGATTGTTGCATTAGGGCCTCTTTCCACAACGTCCTTAAACCACTTTACATCCAAAACATACACAAAGAAGCATCAAAAGTCAAGCTTAATAATATCTTGGATTATGCCACAATAATCATCCATGGCTCCATTGGCTCCCTCAAAGCTAGCAATGACACCACAATCTTGTGTGTTTCTCTTATCATAAATCCGTTGTGTTTGAAAATGCTTGCCCTCACACCATATAGCATTGAACATAGTGCGCTACACCAAGAAAAAATCAATTAAATAAGCAATCTAAATTATTGAAAGCTCCTAACTTATGCATAACATTCTATATACCGACCTTGCTCATGCATCCCCTAGGATACTCCCATTCTTCCATTGTGATATGCATCCCCTCATCTTTCTCTGCTTTCTCCATTTCATCAAGTAGCCAATCCACATTAATATCCTTTGGAAGTGCTCGAGAAGTGCTCTTAGATACTGAGGGTATGGCACACGAGATCTGTGGTGTGTATGAAAGAGGGCCCTTTCTTCTTGTCTTCTTGCCTTTGCATCCTCGTATCTTGTCACCCATCTTTTCATCACATCACTATTAAGCACGCAATAGAGGTTGATACTATTATGCAACTCCATGTCTATTACTTTTTTGCATTCTTTCCCTTGAGGCACAATAGAGGTCATCCTTAGGTCTTCATCATCTCTCCATAGTTGTGGGAAAGAGCTATCCACATCAACAAGAAACTCAGAAATATATACAAGTGACTCTTGTACCAACCAACCCTCGGCCATGCTACCTTCAGGTCTTGCATTATGTCTCACGAAGCCCTTTAAGGTCTTCATGAAGTGCACGAGGAAGAACAACCATTGTGCATGTATAGTACTGCATATAGCAATCTCATCCACCAAATGCACTATAAGATGTAGTTGGCTTGTGAGAATAGAACGTGGAAATGTCTCCTCCACTAAACAAACCACCTCCACTAACATAACTGGAGCATTCTCAAGCATGGTGTGATCTATTTCCTTTGAGCTCACATACCTAGAAATGAAAAAGTACACCATATTAGCAATATGAACACCTTGCATGGAGCATTGATACGCATCATATTTTGTATCATGTAAAGTACCTCACAAGCTCGCCCATCTTGTAAATACAATCCTTCATATCCTTCAATGCACTACGAGAAATGCTAGTAGGTAGGATGAACTGAACCCACGAGGAGGTGGTTGATTAGTTGCTTATAATTATTCACTCACAAATTTGAAAGGAAAAAGATATTATGCACATAAAATACTTACTTTAAGCATCTTGTGCTAATCATGAGATTTCAAGCCATATAATTGCTCTACACCTCTTTTCTTGCTCTTTGTAAAGGCTCCCTTCAAACACCTCGTGCATCCAGTGTGGGAGTACGAATTGTAGTAATAGCACACTTCACCGCCGCTATCTCTAGCTTTGATAACCTCCACGGTGCACAAGGTAAAAAAACACGCCCATTTGGTCTCTCTTGTGGCCAATCTTCATGCATCCTCCTTGTGGTACGTAGATCCTCCCTTATGCCTACGGAATCTCGTGTCCCATTCAAATGCTCCCAAATGGTAGATGCCACATTCTTGAAGATATGCATGGGATCAAGCAGGTGATTGATCTTGAGGTGGGACCAATATGGTAAACGATAAAAGATGGAGTATCTAAATAAAATCTGGTGTTAGTGGGCAATCTTTATTTCCAACCAATATAGCACACAATAGTTAAAACCCTTACCGGCTCATGCCAAGTGGTGGAGTCGTCGTGGAACCGTCCCAAATTCTCATCCAATCTCCCACGGTGAGTGATTGTGGGAGGACTTCATTCCAAGGGGCAACATATCTAGGATGATCAAGTGGGAGAAATCGATGGTGATTCTCATAGATGACCTTATTCAATGCGTATGCCGGTGAGGCAACTAGCGAAGGACCACAAATAGGACATGCATGGTAACCCGATGTAGTGAGACCTGAACAATAGATGCAATTAAGAGTTGAAGGTGGGTTTAGGGTGCCACATCCTTTGCCTATTCATAATTAGAAGTGCAATGCTTACCTGAACACTCGCCATAACCTGGAAAGCCATGCATCATCCACATCAAGACTGCTTTGTAGTTGAAGTCTCGTGACGAGGGAGGCCTGCTCACATCATGCACCTCGATACCTCTCCAAAGTATCTCTAGCTCGTCAATCAAAGGCTCCAAATAAACATCAGGATTTTTGACTTTATGTTTCCCTGGAATTAGAAGGGACAGCATAACATGTCCTTTCTTAATAGCCATAGAGGGTGGAAGATTATAATTTACCAATATCACTAGCCATACACTGTAAGAGGTGCTTTTGAGACCAAATGGGTTCACACCATCCATACCCAATCCAAGTCTCAAGCTCCTAGGTTCTTCCTTGAAGCTTGGCCATGTGTCTTCAATATGCTTCCATGCAGGAGAGTCTGCGGGAGTTCTCCACTTGCCATCGGTTGATCGATGGGAGGAATGCCATGACCTCGCCATGACATGAGCTCTGCAATGGATTTGCAGTGAGCATATGTTGGATGCAAGGGATTATGGGAAAATGTCGCAGAACCTTACGAGGCACGTCCAAAGTTTTGAGAGCAAGTTTAGTAACTCAAGGGAGGCACATAGAACAGAGAAAGTGCACCCCTCAAATAGTGGAGTCGATGCTGCAGTAAAAAGATCGTCCTGCTCCATGCTATCATCCCTCCCTTTGGATTGATGGACATATAAATCCCACACCATATCATCAAACACCTCCTCCTCCACGGCTTCATGAGGTGATGGCAGAGAGCTACTATCACCATCACTCCATGCATCCGTAACGGTCCCTCCTGAAGATCCCACCTCATATCGCTGACACTTCGCCTCCTCACAACGAGCATAGGGCAACATATGCAGGTGTGGCAATGCATCCAATATCAAATTAAAACGGGATCATAACTCAAACATATGAACACCCATAGGTATCTCAATCAACTTTAACTCTTTAACACTTACCATGTTTACGATCGCATCCAATTCTCCATACTTTGAGATGTGATTGAGTGTAATCCTGCGTACACGATACATGTTTCCTCGACATCGATCACACATACATTTGAATTTTTTGCTCCAACCACATTTCGCGATGGTAAATACAGAGTGATTCATCCTCACTAGAGCTACTTGTTGAAGATGAAGACATCCTACAAACAAACAACCCAAAAAAATTTGCTTTTCTTCAAATATCTAATTTTAAAACTCTGTGGCGCATCTAAAGACGCATCTAAAACTATGCTTGTCTGTTCTGTGGTGCACGTCTATAAGCGCATCTAAAATCGCGTCTGCTCTATGTGTGTAGACGTGCAATTTCATACATATTTAGACGCACTTATAGACACGGTTTTCAAATCTGCTTTTAGCGCGCTCGCTTTGCTTTTCTTCACATTACTTATACTTCACACGGCTTGCTTGCTTTGCTATTAACAGATCCACAATTTCGATGCTTAAGAAGAAGGCACCCACACTTAATTCCAAGCTTACACTTAAGAGGAAGGCACTGACACTTACTTCCAGGCTTACAGGAGAAGAGGGTGAACAAGGAAGAGAAGCAACTTTGAAGAAGGAGAAGAAGCTTTCATACCTCTATCCAAGGTAAGTCTCTTTACGGTTGATCTTTTTTGGAAGTTGCTCTCTTTGGATTTGTCCTTTGTCGTATTCAAGAAACGAATGATTTTGGTATCAGTGTTACGTTTTTGTGTCAGGCACATGTCCTTTTCTACTTTTTAGAATAGTCCGTCTGTCAGAGCGCATCTATAGACGCATCTCAGAGCGCGTCTAAAACTGCATCTACAGGTGCATCTAGACTGTTTGCAGACATAGATAGCCACGTCTATAGACATGCTGTTAAACACAAAAATAGACGTGCTTCTCAGATGCATCTATAGACGCACTCCGACAGTAATCTTTTCCGACAGTAATCTTTTCTTCCCTTCCCCTTTCTTCTCAACTCATCAGTAATCGTCTTTTTTTCTTTTTCCCAGTTCATCATGTGGCCAGGAAGCTCTTCGGGCTCACCTGATCTCCGGGAGTCTATTTTTAGGGACTTATATAACCTTTAAGGGCACCCTCCTAGTCTTGCGGAGTTATACGGGTATATGATAGGTACTCTAAACACCCCCGAAGAGTCGGCACTATAGACTCCAAACCACCCCACACCAGCTGAGATTACCCCAGCAGAGTCAGCACAGCCCAGTCAGCTACACAACTAAGGCCCTTCTCCCATGCCATCTTATGGCCCTTCCCCCATGCCGTCTTATGCCCCTTCCCCCATGCCGTTTTATGCCCCTTCCCCCATGCCGTCAGGAGGTCCTTCTGTCTCACAGAGCCATCGGCGTACTCCTGTGCAGTCAAGACTCGGTTCTCCATCTACGAGTGGTCCACATAGTCCTGTGTAGTCTCCAGCTATGAGTGGCCAGCGTACTAGTTTGACACGACACGGTAGCAGGCGTAGTAGTAGGGAGAGCGGTCGGGGATGCATGGCACAGTGCTTTGGGAGGGGTGGTGGTAGGGACGATGATGATTCAGATGATTTGGATGTGCCTCCAGGTGATGGTACGATCTTCTATGACATCACTCCGACAAGAGGCATCTTGATGGATGCACGGGGGAAGGACATCATGGCCTTCATGCGCTCTGTAATTGCTAATAATTATAGAGATTGCTTTATCCACTACAAAGACCATCCAAAGAGGTTGGCTGATGAGACCCTCGCTGCTATTCGCTCTAGATATCCTAACCCCCAATCGTCAGTTCACAGATAAATGGGCCAAGTCAAAGATTGTTACGATACTTGGCAATAAAAGATCTTTGCTTAAGAGGCAGGCACTAGCGGAGCTTGCCAGGCTCGAGGGAGGTCAACCACCAAGGGGCCTGCACCACACCGCTCACAAGCGTGAGTGGAAGAAAGCAATGAAGTCAGCGAGGGAGGACCCCAGTCTACAGCACGTGGAGGCACGAAGGATCCAGATGGAGCAATATGGAAGCATGCATTTTGGAGCAGGGGGTGTTGAATCATGGGAGGCCCAATTTGTAAGTATTGATCTCAAATTATATTGCTTATGTAGTTTATTAGGAGGTTGTTTCTTTGTACTAACCCCTTCGCAAATTGTGTCGTCTTATAGCTTGAGATCGTGGGCAAATACCCTACTCCTGTTGAGACAGCCTACCACCGCCACCATTACAGAGGAGATACATGGAAGCACTTCTATCATGACAGGTTGATTACTGAGGAGCAGTATATCCGGGCTCTTGGAGCGGCCCCCGAGGTATTTGAAAGTAATTAAATAATAATGTCAATATTATAAGTAAAGATTTGATTTTTCATACATTGATATATGTTGTCCCTTGTTTACAGGTCCCTGCACAAGAAGACGAGGAAGAAGACGAGAAAGGAGGCGGAGAAGGGAGCACAGAAGGGAGCACAAAAGGGAGCGTGGAAGGGAGCGAGGACATGGAGAACATAGATTAGTTGTAGAAGTAGTGCTAGCTACTGTTTTTTGTACTTAAAGCCACTAGCTTGGCTTCGTGCCTCTTGTATATACACTCCTCTTATTTTTTGTACTTGAAGCCACATGACGTGGCTTAGCTTCGTGCTATATGTACATACAAGTACTTTTTGAGCTTTCAATTTTATTGCGTTTTGGAGTTGTAATGTTTTATTTGGAATTGTAATTAAAATGTGGTTGCCTGTAAGGATTGAATTACACAATGTGGAAATGGGATTCCTGTAACTATATAGCATACACAGCATTCTGTAAATTTAAAAAAAAATATTATGTAGCGCGTCTATCAGTGCGTCTATAAACGCATCTATATACGCGTTTGTCTGTTCGGGGAGTGTCTATTTGCACGTCTATAAAAGCATCTATAAGACCGTTTATAAATGCGTCTATACACGTGTTTAACGATGCGTCTATCTGTTTTTTAAATTTTTTAGCAGAGCGTCTATTTAGGCATCTAGATGCACATCTATACGCGCGTCTGTCTGCTATATAGATGCGCTATTAGATGTGGGTCTCTAGATGCACAAATAGACACGCCCGTAAGTTTTTTTTAAGTTTAGTAAACGCGTCTGTGTGCGTGTCTATGGGCGCTTTGTCTTGTTGTGTGTTAAGGGAGATCCCATGCCTTGCAATCTCAATCGCTTTAAACCACCTAGGATTTCGATGAAGTAATTGTTGGTCGGAGGCTTGAAGGCAGCTTGCATTGGAGATAGATGGCAAGTCCAGGAAGCGCAAAATCAGCGATGTCGGAGGCTTTGAAGAAAAGGTTGAATGTGAACACATCGAACTTGAATAGGATCTACTTTTGGGTATATGAGAGCATTGGTGATAGTGAGGAGGATCTCGTAGCAAGCAGGCTTGTGACTAGAGTCATCCTTGAATCTACAGCCCCCACATGTAGGAAGGAATCAAACATCCTCTATGGCCACATAGTTAAGGCTCTGTGCAAAATGAGATTGGAGCTTCAACGACCAAGTAACATCATTGAAGAGCTATCCTAGGCAGCAATAGGAGAACTTATTGCCTACCATCTACCAAGGAGATGGACCATATGGTTCCTCTCTCGACATCAAGCACAGTTGCAAACAGGAGGCAAGGGGGCTCTAAGCATAGTGAGGAGCAAATGTAGAAATAGATTTGAAGTCTATTGAGAGTCTATCCATCAACTGCCGCGTGCAAACAATGCATCGAATGACCCATACTACATATAATATCTAATCCAACATTGGGAAATACTCCAATCATCCTAACTGTCATTGGGCATGCTCAAAGAGGTTGAGGAGGGGACACGTGGCATACCCTTTGGACGACACCTCAAACTTAGAAATAAGGAATATAATATGATATTATTTGCTAAAAGCAGTGTCAATGACACTGTTTTTTGGTACCACCTAACCATGCTTTCACCCAGTAACACTAGCGACATTAATATATTCACATGGAATCACCCACAATACTAACCATCTAGCCTGGCCAAACACACGTCCAGTTATGTGTCCCTAGCTAAACCATGCAAAGCATCCACTAGGACATGGTGCGTGTCCTATGTGTCGGTAGTAAGCAATGTAGGAAATATGCTTTTCGTAACATGATATATGCTCAACAAATGTTTCTTGGCCTTTGGAGGGTCTTTGGTCCTTCTTAGAAGGGTATCGACATATAATCATGGAAAGTAAATTAGTGAAAATCTTTTATTCCCTTAACTTTGACAATGTACATTGTGGGGGGAAAACAAAGCTCCCTTAAATTTAACAAATGTTCTATTAACTTTGTACCCTTAGAGGCGGGAAAATGTGCATTGTGTGGTTGGTAATGACCATGTTTTTGTTAATTCTATTTCATTCATTGAAATCATAAATAAAGACTTCAATATTTTATAGTAGTACTAAGCCAGAGAGCTAAGACATGAATTGCATAAGATAGCAAAATGTTAGATAATATTAAAGCAATTAATGAGAAAGCGTCCATGGGCGAATATGAATTCTACTTACTTGACCATGTCTATAAAATCATTGTAGAATATTACTTGACCCATCATTGTAAATGGAGGGAGCACAAAGTATAGGCATTTTAACTTTTCATATACTATTAGTAGGTGAATTAAATATGTCCTTCTATTGAACTCATGTGATAGCCACATATATTCTTAAGTGACCCTCCTGAGTAAACTTAACTACCCCATGTGGTCCAATAGGATAGAATAGAACATAGATGGCACTTTTAGGGCGAATAGGGAAACACTTACCTTTTGGAGAAACCTTGGTATTACACCTAGTTTTCTAATAATTGCACAAGATGAAGTGAACTCTACGTTCCTCCTTTTCCATCACTTTGAGAAAATTTCAATATACCATAACACACGCCACATTACTCGTACTATCAATTGTACACTTTCCACAACTCAAAACAATCATACGTGATGCTTTGTCATAGCATGAATTCTAGATGCATCAAGGGAACCCTCAAAACAATTATAACAATTCCCTATGAATAAAGTTGTTGAGAAGTTCTAAAATCAAGGGTTACATAGCCAATTTATGGGACTAGCTTCTTGTGCTAATGAAGAAATGACAAACTACTCTCACAAAGTGAAGGTGTTCATATTTAAATGCACAAGGAATCATGGGTAATGGTGATTATTGATTTCATCTACATGTACATCTAATCACAAATGTTGAATGAGCTATAATGTGTTTCGTTTGGAGGATCTTTTAGAATACAAGGCATGGTCCGATTCGAGACTGAGTTGCTTCAATGCTCTCGCAGCTTGGGCTTGGACGTCACTAGAAGAGGAACGGAGGAGGGATGATAGGAGAGGTGTGGCCCCTAAGGCAACAATCGAGATGCGAGCCGAGGGATTGACAGCAAGGTTGGCGATTGCGCCGGTGGCATACCGTTGCACAAGTGTCGAGAGCGAGGTGAGAAGTGCAATGAGAGATGGGATGGCAGTAGGGATGGTGGTGATTTGAGCCACATGGGCATCATCGAGGGAGAGGTTGAAGAGTGCACCGGCAGCGTTCTGGTGGACGAGTGTGGAAGTGGTGGTGCGGGTGAGGTGGACGAGTCGAGAGAAGACGGACGGGACAGAGGCGATGTCGTTGGCGATGGGCTCGTGGTGGGCGAGGTTCATGAGGGTGCCAGCAGCTTTCTCTTGGACGAGGGCGGAGGGAGAAGAGAGGAGGTCTACTAGGCGAGATAGCAAGCGACCATCATGGGACCTGGCAATGGTAGAGCGGTTCTTATCATTGGTGTTTGCCAAATTCCAAAGGCCACTAGCTGCAGAAGCTTGGGCTTCGACCACCTCCACAAATAGCAGAGCCCCTAAATTCACCACCACATCGGCGGCCTCCGCCAAAATAGTCCCTCGGTTGCTCATATCGAAGGACAAACTCTCTAGCGCCGCTGCAGCCGCTATACGAACCTCCAAAACCTCCCCTTCATCCAGCAGCCTCGCCAGCCCCGAGACCACCCCTTGTTCCGCAGCCACCTTCACGTCCACGCCGTCGATCATCGCCAGCTTCTCCAGTAGCCTCGCCGAAGCCACGGCCTCCACAGACCTCCCGCCTCCCGTGAGAAGCCTGGCGAGCCGCGGCAGCACGCCCTCGGCGACGGCAACCTCGAGGACGTCGTCGGGGGAGCGATGTAGGAGGGCGAGGGAGAAGAGGCGCGGTTCGAGGAGGGGAGAGGAGAGCGATTCGGTGGCCCAACCGGCAACAGCGGGAGAGGAAGGAAGATGGAGGAGGGAGTGGTGGGGAGGAGATGGAGGAGGAGATGGAGGGAAGAAGAGGAGGAGCAAGGTGGCGAGGCGAGTGGGAAGAGAAGACGAGCAGGAAACTAAGCGTTGAAGAACGTAGTGTTCTTGGCAAATGTTGCTGAGGATGGCACCTGTGTAGAATTGAGTTGTTGAAGAAGGAGCTTCGAACATGATCAGCAACCTGCTGAGAGCTTTGGACGAAGCATTGGCTATGGCGATCCTGTTGCTCGCCACCCCTGATACCACCCTCAACAATCCTGCTGCATTCGCTTGCATGCATGGCGAGCTCCTCCCCGATAGCTTCCCTACCAGCCATCCCACCATCCCCTCCCCCATCGCCCTCCTCACCTCCCCCTCCCCCTCCTCCCCTTGTAATAGTACCCTCAGCGTCTCCATCGCCCCTTCCTCCACCACCTCCTCCCCCTTCCTTGCCATCTCCCCTAGCTCCTCCAACACCCCCGCCTTCCCTGCCACCACCTTCCTCATCCCCCTGTCGCTCTGCATCGCTATCGCTTGTAGATCCCGAAGCACTAGCTTTTTAATCGACTTCTCCCCCGGCCCGCTCTTCGCTAGCACCTCCACCAGCGCTTCTACCCCCCCCACCCGCACGAACTCGCCCATCTCCTGATCCTCCTCCATCGACTTCAGCACCGATCCTGTCATCCTTTTTGTCCTCCGCAGCCTCGCCACTAGCTTCACGATCTTCTTTGAGCACGGCTGCTGTAGCTCCATCGACCGGCCTTCGAACTCCTCCAGCAATTGCCGCAGCTTCGCCAAAGGCTCCGCCATCGAGTTCTGGGCACCGGAAGATTGTTGCCGAGCGTTGCAGTAGGTGTTATACAAGCTGAGGGCGTGCCGGATGCGATCGCGCGCATCGTAGAGACGCCGGCGAAGGAGGCGCTCGCCCCAGATTTGGACGGTACAGAGGACGTATTCATCGAGGGCATCGCGAATCTCTTCTAGAGCCTTGCACATGAGCTGCACAACTCTGAAGAAATTTCGATCGAAATGTTCGTCACCATTATTCACTGCTGGAAGATCTTTAAGGATAGCGGACGGTAGAAACCGCAGGTCGGTACCGAGCTCCCATGGAACCTGATCCTTGATCCTCTCGTCCTCAAAGAGCGCTTCGGTCTGACCCAAAACACTGATCAGGCGCGAAAGAGCCCTATAAATCGACGCTGTTATAATATCAGAGCCCTCCTCACTCTCTGGCATCTCTATTCTCTAGTACAGCTTTGCTTCCGTGATTTTTCTCGTCATTTGCTTCAGCCTGGGAAGCGTAACGTCTCCTGCTCATCACGTCGCACCTATTGGCGAACGCTCTATAGACTATGAGCTCTTCTAATTTCTACCTCCATACGTTTACTTCAACGGAGGTAGGGAAACAAGATGCGCGTACTGGGAGGAGGTGTGCTTGCAATACTACGCCCATATATTGTGCTCTGGAGTCTGAAGAGTAGGCTCTTCTCCTCTCTCTAGACTGACGCTGCTTTTTTCTCTGTTTAAGTTTCAGTCTACGATTTGTCAATCACGGTCTCAGCCTCTGGGCTTGCAATGCGTCATTCGGAAGTCTACGATTTGTCAATCACGGTCTCGGCCTCTGGGCTTGCAATGCGTCATTCGCTTCCGAATGATTCGATCTGCTCTCTCTCTCTCTCTCTCTCTCTCTCGTCACACTCTACGATTTGTGGGGGCGCTTTAGGCTCGCGATACGTCCGAGATTATCCGAGAGCTGAAGGCTGGAAGGGATGAGGGGCAAACATTATATACCCGAGACGGCCTGAAAGCCGGCTTCCAAGTGCCGGCGTGGACACTTAAAAAACGTTGTTTCGAAACTGCTGTCACTACCTTGGGGGTCTCCACATGGCTGCCTGGGGACTGTAGTCCGGCCGGCATCTGGAGCAATCTTATAAGTTATTAGTCATCGCCACGGCTTCACATTTATCAACGAAATTTACAAGTACGCTACCCGCGTATTGGTGCTGATTAAAAGACACTGAGGTGGACCTTCCCTATCTTCCCTCGCAGCCTCTTATCCCCAAGTGTTGGCCCAAAGATCATTTCATGACACTTGAGGAGCAACAGGCACTGATGAAGAACGTGAGCAAGGAGTAGTTAGAGAGGGCATTTGTTGTCATTGCTTGAACAAAGAAGACATTCATTTTACACGGTGTTTAGTCTCCACACTTGAACCAATCATACTCTACGGAACGAAGAATACCTTTCACTTGGTAGTTGCGATTGTGTCAACGCACATTCAAAGGCATAGCAACAATTTGGAAGAAATCCGTTTGAACACATTAAGGATTTTTTGTGCAAGGAACTCATTCTTATGACAGAAGACTTTAAGTTGGTTGGCTATACACAGAGGACCGAGGATGTTGATCTTGTTGCATATCTACTATCCTCTTCCTCATCTCTTAAATGGTCCTCCTAAGGCCCCTATACCTCTTTTCTGCCATGAGTACAAAGAAGCCATGGTAGGACTCCGGCTTTGATCATCTGGAAGCTACTCAGTCGCATGCACTATCGTCATTCCTTTCCACCTGCTTTTAGCAATCAATTATTGCAATCTGATAGCATAGCTTCCAATCCTTACATTCGGAGCCTTCTTGCTCATCTAGGGAGCAGTAGCAAACTATTATTTGCTGCTTGAGGTTGCTCATAGGCTTGGACAACTGGAAGGACAAATCGGTTTTGCTTACTGATAGAGCGAATGATCAATCCTAGCATATTCTCTCTCCTTACTCCGTCGATGGTATCTACATTACCTTTCATTTGCATCAAGGTGGCGGCAGTCTTCAATATCTTTTTCTCAGCCTGTTGTCAAGACTCAAGTTTCAAGACCCTCAAAGAAAGACAGGCATGGAGGACTTGGATGCAGAGTGGCTATGGCAGAAGCGACCCCAAGCAGGGCCACTGATGGAGAGCCAGAAGATGAGACTTTTTGCCTTGATTTTGATTATTGCTGGACCAAAAAGTCACGTATTGAGATTTGAAATGTCACAATCTCAAGACAAAACCTCTAGATAATACGTGGCTTTTTTACTCTCCTCCAAGCTGCCGCGTGTCATGCTTTTATCCGTGGTGGTTATAAGTCCTAGGGATATTCTCTAGAGGTATTTAGGGCAAGACCAATAAAAATCCTCCGTTTGTTTCATCTCTCATCATGTCAAATTAGTGGAGCACTCGTGGAGCATTACTAGTAACTACTTTATCTCTTGAAGCTGCTCCAAATTCCAATCAACCATTAACACACTCGAAGCCCTACAGTCTCTAAGTCTCTTTAATAACATCTAAATTCGTGTTTTCATTGAACTTTCATTTATTCATTCTATAATATAATCCACACCTATCTCGAGAGTTGTCATAGGGGAGCACCTAGCCAACACGGGTATCTTCAATTAAGTTAAGCATGCTAGCAAACAATTGATCTAGCGTTTAACTTGAGAGTTGTCATAGGGGAGCACCTAAGCAATCCGTGTTATTTCAATTAAGTTAATCATGCTAGCAAACAATTGATGTAACATTTGACTTTGGTTTCATCGATAATATTTTATAAATGCTCAATTTGTATGACTCTTTCCTCGATGATTTCTTCAACCATATATTCTAAAAGCTCAATTTGTATGACTATGTCAATCTATCTGACGTTCAATTTGATGTGGCACTGCCATGGTTTGGAGTCTTACAATTGCATTTAAGTCTTCATAACCTTATTGTAAATCAATTTGAAAAATTCATGAAAAAAAAAATCAATTTAAGCTTTTTTTTGGGGGGGCGATAAAATAATGTTTAATTGAGTGAATAGTTTATTCATTAACACATATGGTTTGCATTCAATATCTTTACCAGTATTTGCTCACCCTGCAAGTCATCTCTATATCGTTGTTCCCCACATTTCAGACAACTAGCCAAATCTCCATGCTCACGACGAAAGAGAATACAGTCATTACGGCAAGCATGGATGGTATCATAAGCCATACCCACCGTTGTTAGCATCTTCTTTGCTTCATCTCTTGATGCGGGCATGGTATTTGGTGCAGGCAACATCTTCTGGAGCAACCTATCACAATTCAAACATACATAGGCTTCAAATAATGATGATTCGGTACACTAATCCATACATGATGATTCTCAAAACAAACAATATCCAAATGATGAGTCAAATTAATGCAGGAGCTAACCTCATTAAGGCCGAGACACTTGTATCCGACCACCCATACTTTGCTTGCAGATTCAAGATTGAGAGACAAGCATGTAGTTTAGACATCCTAGCACCCTGGTACAACTGTGTTGATTGCAACTCTCACATTTTGACCTCAGACTCTAACATCACGTGTACATGGGATGTAGTGCCCCTAAAAATAGAATCCATCATGTCGACCATACCCTCATCATCATTTGGGAGACTATAGTCGTGCTCAAAGTGTGAAGGTATATGCGTACCCTCGTCAGCCTCCTCATCCTATTTTAAGATTTTGTGTAAATATAAGATCTTGTCTCAAGTTTTCGTATCATAATGGTATCCAATATTAACCACAAACTCAAATAGCTTTGACTTACCGATAATCCATCAACACGTGCAACACCAACAGTGGGTACTGGTTCGGGCTCCTCCCCATACATCTACAAGTGGCGCATGATAATACGACGTTAATATCGTACTTCTCGCTTGCAATGAGTGCAATGACAATACAACCTCTCCGTAAGCCACTTTGTGCTCCTGGGCGTTGGCACATCATCTGATGAGCTTCCACTCATCCCTTCCATGTGCACACTTCTAATCACAACATAAGTTGCAAGGAAATCTATTAACAGTAATAAAATAGCCACCTATGAGCTTCTTTTTTCGCTTTTAATAATAAGTGCCCTGAAACGTCTCTATATAGCGATGTTTTGCTCTGTTCCATCGATATATAGCGATGATTTGCTCTGTTCCATCGCTATATAGCGACGTTGTGGGCTAAAACCTGAAGCCCCGCAACGCGGCGCTTTCTTTAGCATCTCTGTTGTGGGAAAACCAATCTCTCCTCCCACCTTATATCCGACGACCTCGCTCTCCTCCTCTCTATTCTCCACTCCTCACCACTATTCAACCCCTCTCCTAACACGTGCTCCCTCTCCACCCTTCTCCCTCTTTACTTATATGAAAAGAAGTTTTTCAAGAAGGTGAGTCTCTTTAAGCAATGTAGGTTCGTTTTTTGTGAGATTTCGTTTTGTGAGTGTTGAAGCACTTTCTCCTTGTATTGCTAAGGCTATATGCTAGTTTTCATGCTTGATTTTCAAGGGCTAAAGACAAAAAACGAGATTTTGTGAAAAGAAGAAGACTCGCCTCTTCTAGTCTTTTTGGTATTTCTCTTTCTCCTTGTTTGTAGGCTTATGCTTTCTCCATGTTTGTAGGCTTATGCTTGTCTCCTCAATCCAATCCCTTTGAGAAGTTGCTTCTTTAAACTCCTCCTTCCTCTAACTAGTTATTTGAAAAATGGTATGTTTTCTCTCTTTTGTAGGGCGAGTCCACAAAACACCGAGCGGGACTATTCCAAGTAAAAAAAGCGCTTCCTCTTTTTTCCTTTTGTTATTTTTATTATTTGCATTGGCCTGTAGCTAGCGCGTTAAGCGCTAGCTGCAATGATGGGCATAGGAACCCTCTCTTCCCCTCTCTTCCCCTATTCCCTCTTCTTTCTCTCTCTTTTTCCCCTCTCTTCCCCTATTCCCTCTTCTTTCCCTCCCTTCCTCTCTTCCTTCTCTTCCTTTTCCCTCTTCTTTATCCCTTCATTCAATCTCTTTTTCCCCTCTTCCTCCTTTCCTTCTCTTCTTTTTTCACTCTTTCAATGGCCTGCCCCCCTCTTCCTTCTCTTATGTTTATGCTCTTTTTCCCTCTTTCATCCCCTCTTTCAATCTCTTTTCCTCTCTCTTTCCCCTCCCTATGCATATCCTTCTCCTTTCTTTCTCTTCTTTTCTCCTCTCTTTTTCTCTTCTTTTCATAAGCATATGCCTATGCATGTCCTTCTCCTTCTCCTTCTCCTTCTCCTTCTTCTTCTCCTTCTCCTTCTCTCTTCTTTCTTTTATGCTTATGCATAAGAATAAGCATATCCTTTCCTTCCCTTTCTCTTATGCTTATGCTCTTTTCCCCTCTTCCTCCTTTCCTTCTCTTCTTTTTTCACTCTTTCAATGGCTTGCCCCCCTCTTCCTTCTCTTATGTTTATGCTCTTTTTCCCTCTTCTTTTTTCCCTCTTTCATCCCCTCTTTCAATTTGCTTTTCCTCTCTCTTTCCTCCTCTCTTTCCCCTCTCTCTTTTCCTCTCTTTTTCTCTTCTTTTCATAAGCATATGCCTATGCATGTCCTTCTCCTTCTCCTTCTCCTTCTCCTTCTCTCTTCTTTCTCTTATGCTTATGCATAAGAATAAGCATATCCTTTCCTTCCCTTTCTCTTATGCTTATGCTCTTTTTCCCTCTTCCTTCTCTTATGCTTATGCATGAGCATATGTCTCCTTCTCCTCTTTTCCTCTCTCCTTCTCCTTCTCCTTCTCCTTTCCTTCTCTTCTTTTTTTCCTCACTCTTTCTCTTCTTTTCATAAGCATATGCCTATGCATATCCTTCTCCTTCTCCTTCTCTTCTTTTTCCTCTCTTTTTCTCTTCTTTTCATAAGCATATGCCTATGCATGTCCATCTCCTTCTCCTTCTCTCTTCCTTCTCTTATCCTTATGCTTATGCATGAGCATATGTCTCTTTCTCCTCTTCTCCTCTCTCCCTCTCCTTCTCCTTCTCCTTCTCCTTTCCTTCTTTCAATCTCTTTTTTTCCTCTTCCTCCTTTCCTTCTCTCATGAGCATGTCTCATTTTCCTCTTTTCCTCTCTCTTTCTCCCCCTCTTCCCCCTCTTTCGATCTCTTTACATAAGCATATATATTTGCCTATGCTTAATTTTTCTCTCTTTTTCTTTTATGCTCATATGCTCATGCATAAGAATAAAGCATATCCTTTCTCTCTTCTTTCTCTTATGCTTATGCTCTTTTTCCCTCTTCTTGCTCTTATGCTTATGCTTATGCATGAGCATATGTCTCCTTCTCCTCTTTTCCTCTCTCCTTCTCCTTCTCCTTCTTCTTCCCTTCTCTTCTTTTCTCCTCACTCTTTCGAGATCTTCTTTTCATAAGCATATGCCTATGCCTATGCCTATGCATATCCTTCTCCTTTCTTTTTCTTCCTTTTCTCTTCTTTTCATCAGCATATGCCTATGCATGACCTTCTCCTTCTCCTTCTCCTTCTCCTTCTCCTTCTCCTTTCTTTCTCTTCTTTTTTCCTCTCTTCTTTCTCTTCTTCTTCTCCTTCTCTCTTCTTTCTCTTCTCCTTCTCCTTCTCCTTCTCTCTTCTTTCTCTTCTTTTTTCCTCCTTCTCTCTCCTTTCTCTTCTCTCTTCCTCTCTTTTTGTCTTCTTTTCATAAGGAGTTCATAAGCATATGCCTATGCCTGTGTTTGTTTTTTGTTTTTTTTTTTTTTTTGGTCTACGTTAGACATGGGAGCACGTTCGACAAGTACGGGCAGCCTTGCAGGAGGAGACATCACATTCTCTATTCTCCAGAGGACTTTGATTCCTCTCAAGCGACACCTCAGGGGCCTACCCAAACGACTACCCCTGGCCTGACTCCTCTCGGACGTAGCACTGCGACTATGGCCTGACTCCTCTCAGACATAGCACTGCGACTACCCCTCGGGGAACTCCTTTGCTAGTAACCCATGGCTTTGTCGAGAGTCCCGACGAGTTTTTAGCATAGATGACCGATGAGGAGGTAGCAAGATTCTTCTCTCTGCTATCTCAGAGGACCTCAGCAATTCCCTCTCTTAGACCGACGGCTGGACCTACTGCCCAGCTGTCCCCTCATGCCCCTTCGACCGAGGAGTTATCACCTGTGCGTGCCTATCATAAGGAAAGGAAGAGTAGGAGGGGCCGCTTATGTTGTGCTGACTCGGGAGATGTAGACAAGTCAGCACACTCACATCCCTACAGGTCTCCACTTGGTCCCGAGACACAGTATCAATCAGGTCCCTTGCCCTCTCTTACTCCCACTGCTACTCCTCGCTTCAGAAGCGCTCGCACAACGTCCACTCGCTTTGACTCTGCCATTAAAATGAGTCCTCCTTACCCAGTCGAGGACCTCTCCTATCAAATCACGGCTACCGAAGAGATAATAGAAAATAGAAAGGGCAAAGCAATGATGGCCACCATGAGGCGGTTGATGAGCCACCACTTTAAGAGCAGCATTGCTACTGATTGGCGGTATCAAGATGACCAAAAGAAGCAAGCGATCATCGATGAATTAAAAGAAAAATACCCTAACCCACCAAATTGGGAGTTCAATGAGAATTACATATGAGAGCGCATGGGTTTGGTCTTGAAGCATCGTAGATAAACCTTGCGTACTTCCATTGCAAAGGGGATGGCTAAACCCAGGTGGGCAAACAAAGCTTATTGGAAGTTCTTCAAGAAGCAGAATAGGGACCATCTCGAAATGTTCAAGGGTCAGAGGAGGGCTGCAAGGAGATGGTTGGACGCCGTAGGTACTTTGCACTTTGGTGCAGGCAGACGGTTGGCATTCGAGGCAACCGTGGTAAGTCTACTTCTTCTCATTTAATGTATTGTTCTATTTTTTTTTACTACATATTACATGCACTTTATCTAACTCTCATAAATTGGGTCCACAGCAAGCTACGATATAGATGCAGAGATGCAACGTGCGTTTCACATAGGAACAAAGCCATGGTTTATTGAGCAGGAGGCAATGGGAGCGATGGTCGATTGGGCAGAGGTGGTTGCTCACACGATATTAGTCTACTCCTACTTGTAATCTCACTTTTTAAATTGTTTTATTCTTTAAGTCAATCTAATTTTCAATTAATATGGTTTCACTCTTAGGGTCAAAGCTCGAGCGTCCCATCACCGGAGGCGAGCGATCACGAGGGCCAAGAATCAGGCACAGCTCATGAGGACCAAGGATTAGGCTAGCAAGACGAGGACAAGGAGGACGACGACGATTCGAATGAGTAGTAGTAGCAGTAGTTGTAGTAGTAGTTTGCATATACTTCGCCATGTATATCATTTTGTATATCGGCTCGTTTGAGCGATTTTGTATCACCCTTTTCAAAAGGGTAATTTTATAACAAACAATGTTGTATATCTTCGACATGTATATGCTTTTGTTGCTCGATCATTTCATTTGAGCGATTTTGTATCACCCTTTTCGCAAGGGAAATTTTGTAATAAAAAACTTTTTTTTGTAATTATCAAAAAAAAACATTAGTGGGGTAAAATAGGGCTTGCTATGGCCCTGTTTAGCCCCACTAATGCTTCTTTTTTAGTTTTGTTAATTGTCGCTATATAGCGATGTTTACCAGTGTCGCTATATAGCGATGCTTACATAGCGACCGTTCTTCTCCTACGATTATAACAACATTAATAACGACCTTTGCGCTCGTTTTTTTTTTTTATTAGTGTAAAAAACATCGGTATTTTTGTCGAAAAAGGGCCTATGCCTTGTAGTGTCTCCTTCTTGCTTGCTTAGTAACAAAGTTACTATTTTCTTGATATGCATCCTTCCTAGGTAGGAGAAAACACCTCCATTGGAGTAATATCATGGGCCCTATTCTAATAAAGCTAGGCCCAAAAATCCCCACCTCTTACAATTTGGAAGCAACACTTCATATGAATATATATATGAAATACAATACAATTTATATATACAAAATACAATACAATTTATCTCAAATGAATAGGAGGGCATAACTTTCCTTTCCTATTAAATTGTTCATTAGTAGAAGGTACACTAACACCTTTGTAAGAAAACTTCTCATCTCTTAGAAGAATGTACATGTGATCTCTCTTATTGTTAGCAAATTGTAACATGTGAATTTTCCCAATGTTTACCTCACTTTTGCTATATCCTAATATCTATCTTCCTTACATTCAACCATGTTTAATTATCCATCCATGATAACAATATTTCTAAATCAAGATTAGATTACATTTACCAAAGCCATTGCTAGTGTGAATATTGCATTGTCCACACAATCGATTTGCAATCAAGTTTTGACATTAGTTGATCAGATCTCATGTGATAAGCTAGACAAGTATTTAATTCTCATGATAGTGTAGAACAAGTATGTATTTGATGTGATCAAAGAATTTACAAAATCTCTTTGAAATTGAAATTCATGGTTGAAAATAGTATGACTCGCCTCCACTCTCCTCCTTACTTACTTAGTAACAAAGTTGCCCTTTTCTTGATATGCATCCTTCCTAGGTAAAAGAAAACACCTCCATTGGAGTAACATCAAGCTAGGCACTCTTCTAATAAAGCTAGACCAAATCCCCACCGCTTATAGTTTGGAAGCAACAATTCAAGTATTGATCCTTGATTTTTTTTAAGGATAGAGAAGATAAGAGAACTGTGCTAGGGTCATCTTTTTATCATGCTTTCTAATCGATGTTTGCTAGTGGGTCATTAGGAAAAAAGGGAACTCATTTTGGGGCCCTATAAGAAATTCGCTATTTTTTTATTTTTCTTTATTCCAAAATCTACAAAATGAACTGGCATTAAATGCTTCTATCATATTCTCTCTTTAAAGCGGGTTTAGCCTAGTCTTGACTCATTCTGACAATAGATTTTTGTGTTAGAATCCCATAATTAATGTTTAAGAATCTTTGTTTTTCAAATTTTTAAACCTTCACATGAAACATAAACATGGACTTATCACGATAAATATGGACTTATCATTGTTGACTTATGTAGGCCGCAAGATTCTATGGTTAGAAACTCATAACTAACCCTTAACAATCTGTGTTTTTTTAATTTTTAAACATCCCCATGAAGGTTAACATGGATTTATTGCAGTAAGTCCATTGCTAACACTTTGTTTTATAAAATTTGATGAGGGTATGAAGCAATGAAACAAGTTGCTCAAAAAAATGGCAACATGTGACCACACCACCAAAGAGCAATCCATCAAGAAGAGACTTTACCATCTCCATATCAATTTAGAAGAAGAGTATGCACCTGTGCAAAATGGACGGAAGGGTCCATAAGTAGGTGCAATGCAAAGAGAGAACATGAGGATAGAAGTCTTATAGCATATTGATTTATGGTGTGATGGAAGCATTTACCCAAAATGTCCAATTAAAAACTTTACTCCTCCATTTTCCAATCCGACAATACTACTGAAGTTTGTGGGTGATGGCAATAAGGGCCTCCTTGGATATGTCAAAGCTCAATCTACAGCCACGAAAATGTACAAAGGCTTGTACCAACAAGAGATGGGAATGAAATTGCAATCGATAGCAAAAGGCTCTAAATTGAAAGAGCAGCTACAGAAAGAAACTAAGGAACACATGATGACAAAGAAGATGTTGAGGAAAGCTAGAAGAAAAGCCATACCCTTAGGAGATAGACTTAGAAATAGAAAAAAATTTAACCTTGCGAATTTGAAAGCTGGCAATGGAGGATGCAAGTGCAGAGTTCAGGAGGCAAGGTAAGTCTTCTTTTGCTTTTACAATTTTGACACAAAGATGATGATTACTCGACTATAACAGCAATTGATCTTAGGAAAACTCTTTTTTTTGTACTTGTTGTAGGAAAATTCTTGAGCCTCAAAAAGAAAATGTTGATCCTAATTCCCCTCTAGTAAAAAAAATGAAAGGTTTACTACTGTCAACTACAATTGCGAAAAGTATGCTAGATGAGAAAAATTTTTAAACAATTAAACACAATGTTGTGCAACGGTTTGTAGATAGAAACAAAGTTGATGTGAACGTAATCCAAGGTGCACTCAACGAGAGTGGAGTGAGCAAGAAGGTTACACTTCCATTTTCAATACAGTATCAACCACCTTGAAAGATCAGAGGATAAAGCATGTGCTCTTGCCGATGCCTATAGAAGTGTGGAAGTTAAGAGGCCTACTCAACCAACAAGTAGATGATTATATTGAAACTTGTAAGGATTTTGAAGGAGTGTACAAAAGTGACAAGGGGACCACTATATATAACTCTTTTAACAACATTTTTTTGGATCTTCAACACGTGGAAAGGAGAATGGTTGAGTTTTACGATATCACATTTGAAGAGTGCCAGGGGCTTCTAAATTTTGTTATAAAGTTGGACGAATGTGAAATTATCAAGGAGAAAAAGATTGAACGAGTGACAACTACTCTAATGAACAAAGCTCTGGATCCCTCAATTACAACAGCAGACTCAAACACCTCAGTGTGCAATTAGAAAAGCACATTTGGTGGCTAGGCACATTTAAGGTAAGCACACACTTGGATTGAAAGTGGTTTTTTTTTAAGTATAATGTATTTATTAATATTTGAATCTTCAATTTTATTTTCAATGTCAGGTTAAGATAGAGGACCACCAAACTCTTGATTGGGTATTCCAATGCACAAAAATACCTATGAATTATTAAAGATCAAGTTCAAGGAGGGTATCTACATGTTGATGGCAAAGGTGATTTCCAGGTTGATTGGCATATGGTAGGCAACCTTAAGACCCTCAAGTGTATGTTCAACATAAGCAAAGGACGTAATTCAAAATCTCCATGTCTTTATTGCAAGGAGCCAGCATATGTCATGGATCCCAAATGGTGGAGGGGGGGGTGGAGGAAAGCACCTAACAGAGATAGGTCGATCCAAATTTCAAAGTAGTTCTTGATATCTTTTTGTGTAGTGTACATATACGCACATTGAACATTTTATGTTGGATCATTAAGAAGCTTGTATTTTTGTACATTGGTTTTGCCTAGAAGCTTCATCCTAAAAAACATAAGAAGGAGGCACTTCAAGCAATCGAGAAAGTATTGTCGAACATTGGTCTCCATGAAGGAGACGTTCATATCACAACAGATCTGAAAAAATCAAAAAATGGAATGGGAGTGCTCATGAAGCCATCTATTGGTGGAGTGAAGTCTAGAAGGTTTCTATCATAGCCATAGGGTGAAAGAAAACCAAGCAGACAATCATGCTATGTTTCAAGAGTGCAGTATGGCATTTGTAGGCATGTACACAATGCAATTAGACATCATATAGCATACAGAATTGCACGAATTGCTAAAACAGCAGTATGGAAAATATTAGAAAAAATTTTCATAATTTTTGACAAACAGACTTGGACCAAGAATGATCACCATGCATTGGATGAGGAACTGAATACTTTTAGAAAATCAATGAAAGAAGCTTGGATAGCTTGCAACATAACACATTACATGGTAATAAAATTTTATTATTTTCTTTGTTATCTCTTAACAACAAATGTGAAGCACACTTTTGCATTGCATAGTATCTACATTTAGTAAAAATAAAAGCAATAGAGGAATAGGACTTCTAATACAAACAGTGATGATTCTACCTAGTATAGGATTTTGCATCGACACAATCTGGGATGTGAAATCCAACCTCTTTTTTTGGATACTCTGTTTGGATCCCTTTGATCGAAAACGAAATACAATAGTTTATATTGATGAAGCTAAGAAATAATAGAATCAAAAGGATCCTCAAGAATGAGCTTAACAAAGTGATTTTGCTTGTCAGCCATATCTCTAGAGCCCAAAATCACTTTTTTAAGCACATTTTGAGGATTGTCCTTAAGAAAGTGATTTGGCCTGTTGGCAAGGCCTCCACATCCCAAAATCACTTTCGTAAGCATATTCAGGCATCCCAAAAAAATTTTACATTCTCCAAAACATTTTGTAAGTGCATACCTCCTAGGTACTGCTCCATTCCTAGTGCAACCAAACATGTTGCCACTACAGTCTCAGAGTGGAGGTGGAAGAGCATATATCATGGAGAAGAGGAGAGTACAGTGGTGCTATAGGATGCCGAAAGGGAAAACGGAAGTAGGGAAGCAAGAATCAGAGAGTAGGAGGCCAAAAGTAAGTCATTGTAGCCTTGTATACCTGTGGGCACAACTGCCAAGGTCCATACTATAACTGTACATGGGGCACGAGTCTTGAGGTTGATGCCTTTATTATGAAATGCTTCTAGTTATGGAATGTACAGTACTCATACTTAGGGCCTAAAGGTGGCATCCTTCTATTTATGGCACACACTTGTACTTGCATTTCAAGGTGGCTTGACCATTTTTTGAGGTAGCTGCATATACATCTCCCCATACCTCATTCGTCCATTTACTCAAGCTCTCTTATGTCACTCGTGCTCCAAATCCATCCACTTGCACTTTAGGATCTGTCACCATGCTTCAGAAACCAAGCTGCAAGTAGAGGGTCTACCACAGCTAGAAGTTGGTCTGATGGAGTCCAAACCCTTTTCTACATATCTTTTGTTTCTACATCCCTCAGAGAGTCAAGTGTGCTTAAGAAAGTGATTTGAGATGTTGGGCATCCCCTCAACCCTCAAAATCGCTTTCTTAGGCACATGTTTAATGATCCATGCCAAGTATTTCTTAGATACTTACTTTGCATATCTGCAACAAGTCCGCAACTAGATAGGGTAAGTACATAAATGTATATATTCATAATGATTCTTGTACAAATGCCATTGTGAAACAAAATATAATCTAATATTTCTCATTCTTGTTCTTGATTGCAGGTTACTAAGGATAGCTTTACATCAGTGTAAGTGGATGGATATAGATCCATGATTATAGAAAAGCTCCTAAGTTATGCTCATAAATCATCCTAAGGGAGATGCGGAGAGAGATCCAGAGGTAGAGCTTCTAGAACCAAGGTGCCCAGTATCATAGAGGCTACTAATATCATGGAGCTTGTTGCTAAAGGGAAGGATCCTACCACCACAAGTGGTATGAAGGAGCAAGGGCATGAGGAAACCATTATAGCTAAGGATAGTTCCAAAGTGGAGGAGAAGCTTTCTAGTGAGGGACATGATCCACATACGGAGGGTCCATAGTAGCCCAGTGAGTAGCCTCACCCTAATGAGAGTAGCCTTCACAGCAACCCAATCCTGACACTACAGCAAAAGAAATTCCCCAAGATACTAAAAGAATTCATGACAACACAAAGCCCCCCAATGATGATACCACATGTTCAACATCAATTCATTTCTCAATAAGTTTCTACAGGCCTTCTTGGATGACTTGTGCATCCATTCCGACCACCTACAATGCCTTGAAGTAGTTCCAATAAAATATAGGGAGTATGGAATCTCCCTAAATCCAAAAAAATGCCAGCTCATGGTCATCCATGGAGACTTCATCTCTCAACATGGAATTATAACTTCCATGGAAAAAATCAAAATCATCATGGAAGTACGACCTCTGCAAAATTAAAAAGGAGTTCAAATCTTCATGGGATATGCTGGGCTACTATAAAAGATTCATCTTGCGGTATGCCATGATGTTGTTGGTGGAATTATTTTGGATGGAGGAGTGTGACCAAACCATTGACTTGTAAATTGGCACCTAGTCACCGCATTGACCCTAATAGCTCCCAATTGGGATATTTGTTTTCATTCCCACACTAATGGATCCAAGTGTGCAATCGGGAGCATACTTTTCCAACCTGTGATCACAAGAAAGATTACCTGATTTAATTTGCTAGTTAACAACTTAAATGATGCCATAAATCAACTACACAACCACAAAAAGAGAAACACTAGCAATGGTTTGTAGTGTCAAGAATTTTTGACACTATGTATTGGCAAATGATTTTGTATTCCACACCAACCATCAAGCACTGCTTGTGCTAACAAATCCTAGGTATCATGTGCATTCAAGGGGTATTTTAAAAACCTTTCAACTAAAATTTTTTCCCCAATAAAACCACCCCTCTTTACTTATGAGCTAATGGTATTTTTTATAAAGTTCAATTTAAAAACACCTCATGTTATTGTAATCTTTTAAAAATTTTCCCAAAAGTGGGATCGAAATACCCCTCCTTTTGAATGCACATGGTACACTAAATTTTTTGGAGGTGAACCCCTCGAGGCACTGCTATATCTTGTGAAATGTCCATGTATGACAAAAAGAATAACTAGATGGCTTCAAGAATTCAACTTCAAAATAGTGGTCCACAAAGGTGTTGAACACTACATTGCCGATCACTTATGTCAGATCTAGAGAAGAACCCACTCGAGTTGAAGATGACTTGTCTGAAGCCACATTGTTCCAAATCGAGGATGTCACAAATTTGTGTAATGATATTGTTGAATACTTAATGACAAGAATACCCCACTAGAGTTGTGGCTGATGGAAGCCCAAAAACTGATCATCAAAGCTACATTATATCAACTCATAATAGGCCAACTATACAAAATAGGTACATCTCAACTCTTGTGTAGATGCATCATGCCCAAAAACTCATCATCAAAGCTACACCATATCAACTCATATCAAGCCAACTATACAAAATAGGTACAAATAAGCTCTTGTGTAGATGCATCATGCCACATAAAATCTTGCTCTCGTCAACCATGAAGTGCATGAAGGAATTGTAGGAGGACACTTTGCTAGAGAAGCCACTGCTCAAAAAATTATTTTAAAGCTGGCTACTATTCATGGCCCACATTGTGGCAAGATGCCTTTGAGTTCATCAAAAATTGTGATGATGCCAAAAAACTACCAAACCCCAACACAAATACTTCAATCCCCTAACCATAGTGATGGCACAACAACCCTTTGAAAAATGGGAAATTGACTTTTTACGACCCATACATCCTACTGCTAAAGGAACATAGGCTCGGTACATAATTATAGTAACTTATTATTTCACTAAATGGGCTGAGGCAAAAGTAGCATACAAAGTTGTGCCAGAAGTACTACTAGGTTATTTTATGAGAACATGATTTTACGATATTGCTACCCCTTAGAAATAGTCTCTACCCGAGGCACATACTTTGTCAATTAAGTGATTCAAGAACCCTCATGATTCATGTTTGTACACCAAAAGAGCACTCTCTACTATCTCTATGGCAATGGACAAGTAGAATCCACCAATAAAACTCTATACATTATTCTCACAAAACTAAACTCTACCTTATGGTCCTATTGAATAACTTTTTACGTCAGTGCAACCTTTTGCACCATCCAACTAGTGTATGGTTTTGAGGAAGTAGTCCCATTAGAACTCATCATCCCCAGTCTACAAGAGGTAGTACAAGAGCGCCTTGGTGAAAAGAATCCCTTGAAGCACAACCACTCCACTTGAGAAGCATACTAAAACAAGATTAAGAGCCTACAATGCAATGATAGTGTTAACCCTGTGGTAACAAGGGCCAAAAGTGCAGTCAAGGACAACAACTATGAGAGCATTGTGTGTGTAGAGTAGCGGCAAAGCTCCGCAAGGATGAGGATAGCCAAAATCTTCTCTAGAAAAGATCCAATCATACTTGTAAAATCAGGATCTAGAGAGAGAAAGACTAAATCTAGAGTGAGAATGACTAAAAGCCTACACTTTCGGAGGTCCCCCCACTTTGTGTAGAGACCCAAAAAGTCCCTCCACTTTGTGTAGAGATCCAAAAGGTACCCCTACTTTGTGTAGAGACCCAAAAGGTCCCCCCACTTTGTGTAGGGACCCAAAAAGTCCCTCCACTTTGTGTAGAGATCCAAAAGGTCCCCCCACTTTGTGTAGAGATCCAAAAAGTCCCCCCACTTTGTGTAGAGACCCAAAAGGTCCCCCCCAAAACTGGAGGGACTCCTGTCCAAAAGGTCTCCTACAAAAAAGGTCCCACCACAGAGGTACCTATAGATTGTGTAGAGACCAACATGTATAAATATCTCTCAATGGAATGAAGCTCCCACTCTTTGGGGTTCAATGTTCAAGCTCACTATTGTGTTCATGTGATTGATCTCCATTGCATCCATGCTCTCTTACACTATCGTGTTCTAGCATGCCCTTACCCTTGAACTCCCTCCTCCTCCTCCTTTCTCCCTCTTCCTCCCTCCTCCTCCTCCTCCCCCCTCATCCTTCTCCTCCATCTCCTCCTCCTCCCTCCTCCTCCTCCTCCTTCCTCCTCCTCCTCCCATCTCCTTCTCCTTCCTCCTCCTTCCTCCCTCCTCCTCCTCCTCCTTCCTCCTCCTCCTCCCATCTCCTTCTCCTTCCTCCTCCTTCCTCCTTTTTCCTCCTCCTCCTCCCTTCTCCTCCCTCCTCCTCCTCCCTTCTCCTCCTTCTCCCTCCTCCTTCTCCTCCTCCCTCCCTCCTCCTCAACCCCTACTCCTCAAATCCGCAAAGGAGACTAGCTCTCCACACCTCAACCTTGGACTCCTCCTAAACCTTGCAACCCCCTCTGAACCCTAAAACTCCTACGTAACTCTCTCAACCCTGTCCCCCTTTCTAACCCTGAAATCCCCTTCTAAACCCTTGAACTCCTGTGGAGGTGAAAGCCTCCATCAATCATTATAATCATCCCCCTTTCTCATTCACATGTGCATGAGACCTGTTTAGCCTACACCTCTCACTGTAACACGACCCGAGGACCTATGCTACACTTGTGAACTCCTATGCTACAACAAGCAACGACACAACTATAGGTGACCAACACCCTCGGAACCTGCATTTGGGTAAAATAAAGATAACATTTAGCATTGTTATCGGGGAGGTTAGCGCTTGAAGTGAAACCGGAGCACGTGCTTACATGTGTGAAAAAAGAAACCCCTGCGAAAGACCATACAAGATACATCCCTCAAGGCAAAGGATTGAAAAAATGCTTCCAAATGATGCAAAAGGATAATGTTGACTTACAAAATCACGTTAATACACTAAACACCCAAAATTAACCCTTAATCCCCCACATCCTATAAAAGCAACACTAACCCCCCTCATTTCTTTCCCCACACTTTTGCTAGCCACTTCCTTCTCCAAATTCCGTTAAGCCTTCATAATTTTCGTCTTTCTCCATTTTCTGTCCTCCAATTTTTGTCCACCATTTCCACCACGACACCACAACTTTTTCTGTCAATCCCCCCTCCACCACCACTTTTTCTGTCACCCCCCCCTTCCATCTCCATCTCCATCTCCACCTCCCATCATCTTCCTTCCCACCACCTCCACTTTTTCCGTCCATCCCCCACTCAAGGTAACCATCCTTTCCCCTCCACCATCTCTCTACCTCTCTCTACTCCTCCACCACCCCCCGTCTCCTCCACTCCCCATCTCCATCACCCTCGACTCCACCATCCCTCTGCCTCTCTCTATCTCCCACTCCCTCCACTCCACCATCTCTCTACCTCTCTCTATCCCCCACCTCCTCCACCCCCATCTCCATCACCCTCCACTCCACCATCTCTCTACCTCTCTCTACACCCCATCTCTTCTTTTTCTCCTCCACCCCCCATTTCCTTCCCTCTCCCCACTCCCCATCTCCACCATCTCTCTGCCTCTCTCTACATCCCATCTCCCCTTTTCCTGCTCCACCTCCACCACCAACCCCCTTTTCCCTTCCCCCCCATCTCCATCTCCACCTCCACCCCCTATTCCCTTCCCCCCCTCCACCCCCGTTCCCCCTTTCCCCTCCATCTCCACCACCACTCCCCCTTTTCCCCTCCCCACCACCCCCCATCTTTTTTCCCCCTACACCTCCACCCTTCCTCCCTCTCCACCCCCACCATCTTTCTATCTCTCTCTAAAAACCCCCATCACCCTCCACTCCACCATCTTTGTACCTCTCTCACATTCCCATCTTCCCTTTCTCCCACCTTCACCTCCACCCCACCTCCCCCTCCCTCTCTTCCTCCAGCCCCTATCCACCTCCACCCCCCTCCCTTCTCTTTCCTCCACCCCCCTTTCTTCTCTCTCTTTCCCCCCCTCTTCTCTCTTTCTCTCTCCTCTTTCCCCCCTCTCCCCTCTCTCTCTCTCTCCCCCCTTTCTTCTCTCTCTTCCCCCCTCTCTGCTCTCTTTCTCTCTCTCTCTCTCTTTCTCTCTCTCCTCTTTCCCCCCCTCTCCCCTCTCTCTCTCTTCCCCCCTTTTCTTCTCTCTCTTTTCCCCCCTCTTCTCTCTCTCTCTCTCTCTCCCTCTCTCTCTCTCTCTCTCTCTCTTCCTCGACCTCCCCTCCCCCCCTCTCCCCTCTCTCTCTCTCTCTCTCCCCCCTTTCTTCTCTCTCTTCCCCCCCTCACTTCTCTCTTTCTCTCTCTCTCTTTCTCTCTCTCCTCTTTCCCCCCCTCTCCCCTCTCTCTCTCTCTCTCTCTCTCTCTCTCTCTCTCTCTCTCTCTCTCTCTCTCTCTCTCTCTCTCTTCCTTGATCGCCCCTTCCCCCCCTCTCCCTATCTATGAGGCTATAAGGCCTTGACGGCTTAGCCCACGGGTAGCTAGCCCGCAGGCGCGACGCCCACATAGATGCGGCGGCGACACCTGTCCACCAACCATAGTAGCGATGCCAATAGCGTGGCGACGCTCGCCAATAGAGGTGGTGCCCGCCTGTCGCCCAGCCACCCACTCTACCAAGGGCCTTAAGCTCTCCTCCATAATCCTTCCCCCCCACCCGGCCCTTTCGTAACCCCTCCCCCTCCAAAACCACCCCCTTTCCCCCCCCAAACAAACCTCAGCCACTGCCGCTACCGCCCCCTCCCTGTCAAGCTGAAAAAAACAAAACCACCCTAATCTTAACCATAGTTTAACCTAGGGTTAAGAAAAACTACGTAAATTTGGTTAAGTATGATAGGTTAGGTTTGACTAACTAGCTAGGGTAGGTTAGGCTAAACTTGAGTCAGCTAACCTTAAGTTAGTTGAATCCCTGTTTGGTTAGTCTAGACTCAAATTAGTTAGGGTAACTAATTGTAGTTAGAGAATTAACTTTAGTTTTTTTACCCATCAAACTGACTCCGTTGCACTAACTCTAGCAATTCCCCCAACTCAGTTGGGGTTAGTCCACCTAAGGCACCTTCACACATAGACTTAAAGTCTAAATACCATTCACACCAGACTTTGGACCAAGGGGCACCCCCCCCCCTCCCAAGTTAAAAGACACCACATTTCACCCCAATTTAACCCTTCATATCTTGCCCGTTTGGGACTCGAATTAGACCCATATTGAACCACAAATTCACTGACGAAACCATTGAGCTATGGTAACTTTTTCCAACCAATCCCACACAATTTAGGCATCCATAACACTCATGAATTTTCACTTTTCACCCCTATGTGGGCCCCTTTTTCGCACTAATTTGCTCATAAGATTCCTTCAAGAGCTCCGATTGACAATCTGTCTGCACCGGCACATTTTCCCACTCATGTGGAATAATCCTAGGCATGTTTTTAACATGACAGTCCCTACAACACTAACGCATCTCTAACTCCCCTAACAATTTTGACTCCTTTTTTGGGAGCCCATATCACGATCGTTTAAAGACCAAATTGCACCCGGATTGAACCCAGATTTCATGCATGTAAAAAACTATTGTAAATGAAGTTTTTCAAAGTGTTTAGCCATCAATTTTGGGCTCCGGTAGTCACCTCACGTAGGCACTGATTTTGACCCACCACTTGCTTATTTTTTACCATTTTCGGGTCCATGAAGGTCGAAATCATAATCGGGCTTCGCAGTCATATGCACCCATCTGAAAGTCACAAATAGGACTTGTTTATGCACCTGAGATCAAGAAAAGACTAGAACCTGCCTACTTCTAGGATCTTTCTTCAGCCCTCGCCGCTCTTCAAGAATTCAACCTCTCACCATCGATAAGCAGCATGGAGGACATAACAATTGAAGAAGCAATAAGTATAGCGATGATCAAAGTCCTTCAGAACAACGCAACTGCAACAAAAACAACAATGGCAAACAACACTTTGGTAAATTGGAAATGCCAAAGTACAATGGATGAGGGGACCCTGCTAGGTTCCTTCAACTCTTCGACACAGCATGTTGTGCAGGAGGTGACCAATCAAATGAAACCAAAGCCACCTAGTTCCCAATGGCTCTAACCGATGAGGCTTCGGAATGGTACCTCAACCTTCTCATAAAGGAGAGAGCCACATGGGCACTGCTATCTGACCAGTACAGAAGAAGATTCCAAATAGAAAGGCTGTAAGATGACCTCGCATTACAACTCAGCAATATAGATATGCACAAGAAAGAAAAGGTCAGAACATACCTGGCAAGAATGAAAAGATTAATAGCAAAATATGATCCCCGTCAGGACAACAAGTACCTCATAGCATGGTTCATCTCTGGCCTGAAAAAATCCATTCACAAGGATATGAGAAAAGTTACCATAGCTATGCACATTTCAGCGACGCCCATGAAGCTGCAATTGACATTGAGGATGGCATGACCGATTCTGACAGCGACAATGATGGCTATAAATCAAGTCATCACGATAAGAAATCTTCAAAGAAGGGAAGCACTTCCCACAAAGATCGCACCGCCGAATACAGAGTGGAAGCCATGGCCCTAAGAGTAAAAGAAGAAATGATGCAGGCCATCGAGCAAAAGTTGCATGTCTCTCAGCCACCACAGTACCCACAAAGAGAAAATATTTGGTGCGCACATTGTATGGCCAACCATACAGCCAATGAATGCCCAATCTTGAGGAACATACTCAACCCACCAGAAGTTGCTCAGCCCCCACGCTTATTGTGCCCCATTTGCAATGCTGTAGGGCATGATGTAAATACTTGCTTCTACGATATGAGGTTAGCACACCCCGGACCAAACAATACCAATAGCCGTCGCAAATCCCAGTGTACATATAACTAAGACTAGCACCTAATGCATAAGTGCCACATCTCAACCCACTCCCAGTGAGAACACAAGTGCCTCAACTAATGAGGAATCTGAATCCTCTGCAATATCCATGGGCTCCCAATCTTGCTCTAGTAGTTTCGGTGCAACAACTCCAAACTGAACAGCTAGAACCTCACTATGAGTATGAAATAGAATACCCTATGTACTACATGGATGATGTCGAAGGACTAATCCCGGTGTATGCTAATTAAGTAAGGCCCACCACATATCGAACACCCATCAAGTGTTTTGGTTGTGGAGAAAACTACCGCATAGCAAAATGCCCACACAAGGGTAACCCCATTTCATTCCAACTTGTGTGCAGGGAATGCGGAGTTGGGCATGCTTGCATGGATTGCCCACTAAGAACAAAGCCTCAGCCAACCACGGAAGTAAAAGCTGAAGTACCCCTGGGGATGATAAGTGTGGAAAATCACAATGTGGCATCACAGCCAGTCTTGATCGTAACAAGACAACAAAAAGAAGCGGCATGGCAAAAACTCCTTTCCACTCAAAAGCAAAGGGCCCTTTGGCAAAACAAGCCATGCCAATCCCACAACAAAGTGAGATCATGCCTAGCACATCCACGAAAAGTGCCACCCAAGGAGCCAAGGAAGCATATCCCAATCCTAAAACTGAAAAGACGTGCTACCAAGCCTTGAAGCAACGGGTTTAACAAGAACAATAAAAATTTAAGGCAGACAGAATGGCAGTAGTAGAGGTCAGAGCACCATCAGCACCTAGCATTGACACAATGATTGATCCCAACAACTTCCAAGAGGTAATAGAGCAACATGCAAAACATCCCCAATTGGATGGCACCGCACTAGCAAGCTTGATAAGCTGCCTAATCACGATGCCAATTGGGACCTTACTAAGAAATTGCCCTATAATGTGGGAAAGTTTCAAGGGATGGATCGAATCTTCACAATACTTCCCCCACCTGAAGAAGAGGAAAAGGTAATTTCGGTAAAATTCGATGCTCAGGATGACATAAAAAATGTAACCATCCCACTGGAGCATAAAGCCTTTGGTCAATACCTGGTAATAGTGGGCAGTGGAGCCGGAGTAAACATTCTGGCAAGAGAGCTATATGAAGAATGGGGCCTACCTCTGCCTAGCTGACCACACCAAAATGAAGCCATTGGGTATCATTGACAATGTGTTAACAAAAATTGATGGAGTAAGATTCACAGTCCAGTTTACTATCTTGGATCTTCCCAAGGGTGCCACAGCATACCAAATATTGTTGGGAAGACCATGGCTTCGGAAAGCATCAGTACTCCATTATTGGGGCACCGATAGGATCACTACCCAAAATAGAGAAACCACTATCAAGATAAATTTGGGAACAGGGAAAATCAAACCCACTTTTCCTAGAAATGTTGAAGACACTTTTTCCACTACAGCCACCAGTCATGCATCCCCTGAACCTACCAATGCACAAAAGCCCATAGAAGGGGATACACAAAGTGACATCAACAATTGGATACAGTTGTTGGCTACAATAGATAATTGTAAAACAACACATCTAATGCTGCCAGATGTGGATGTCCAAATGATACAACTAGAAGCACCAATCTGGGATGAATCAGAAGTAGTGGAAATGCTCTATCTTGGACAGTGACCCTGAAGAGTCCATAATAGAAGGCTACAGTGCCGACATAGAGTGGGATCTGAAAACAGAAGCTGATAATGCATCCTTGGAAGGCCAAGTATTTGACAATGACTTGGCAATCCTATAGGCATTCATGGCAATTGAATTCCCCAAGATCGACCCTCCATCACAATCCAAAAGCAACCAGTCCAGGAAAAAGAAGGAGGGTGTACAGTGCCATAAGGCCAATATAGAGCATTTCAATGAATTCGAAAGAATGCAGACAAGAGTGGTAGAATTGTACTTGACTAAGCCCACAAAAGCACCTAAGTCCCCAAATTTTAAATGGGATCCTAAAGGGCTTGAAGGTCTTTGTATGGCCAAAGAACCACTCCTTGGGAGTGCAACTCCTATTGAAAATCCATCACTGGTCTCACAAAGGCAAAAGCTTAGAAAGTTCAAACCCAATGTGAGAATGACGAGTGAAAAGGTGAATAGTAACAAAAAAGAAGAACAAGGGAACACAAGTGAATTGGACCAAACATATTCTAGTGGAGCTAGCAGCAACCAAGCAAGCACCTCAAAGTGCCATGAAGGCCTAAGGGAAGTTCCCGATTACTTCAAAAGCTACACTAGAGGAGACGCAACAATAGCAATGCCTAGGCCATTCAGGGAATCAAAGCTCAAAGAAACAGAGAATATTGAGGATACCCCAGTTCATAAAGGACCATCCAAGACAAGGAAACTGAATCTTGCCTTGGACGGTGAAGAAGAAAAGCCTATGTACATTGGTGAATAGCTCACTCTAGAAGAAGAAAATAGCATTGCTAATGGAATATAGAGATTACATGGCTTGGTCCTACAAATAAATGAAAGGGATTTCCCCAGAAGTTGTAGTACATATCATACCAATAAGGGAAGGATCCAAACCAAAGGTATGTGGACCTTACAAGACAAATCCCAAGTATGGCACTTGTCTATAAAGAACTAGAGAAACTACTGGAGGCTAGTTTCATTTATGAGATCAAGCATACCGATTGGGTGTCACCAATTGTGATTGTTCCTAAGAAAAATAAGAAGCTCAGAATATGTGTGAATCTCAAGAACATCAATGCAGCAACAATCAGAGATCATTATCCCCTACCATTGACTGAAACAGTTTTAGAAAGGGTAGCAGGATTTGAAGTGTATAGCTTCTTGGATGGGTTCAGCGGGTACAACCAAGTACAAATTGCACCTCAAGATCAGGCAAAGATAGCATTTGCCATAGAATGGGGCATTTTTGCATACAGAGTCATGCCATTTGGCTTATGCAATGCCCCATCTACTTTTCAAAGGGTAATGTACACCACTTTCAAGGAATTTCTCAACAAGTTCCTACAAGTCTTCCTCGACAAGTTATGCATACACTCAGGAAAAAAGGATCACTTGAAATTCCTTGAAGAAGTGCTTAAAAAATGCAGGGAGTATGGAATATCTTTGAATCCTCTAAAATGCCAATTCTTGGTCACACATGGAGTAGTCTTGGGACACATAGTCTCTCGACATGGGATTGCAACTAACATGGAAAAAATAAAGATCATGGAACTCCCCCCCCCCCCCCCGCTAAATGCCAAGGGAATTCAAGTCTTCATGGGACATGCTGGATACTATAGAAGATTCATACTAAGGTATGCCATGATTGCAAGGCCCCTATACAGGCTCCTAGTCAACTTCATTTGGACAGACAAATGCGAACAAGCATTCGAAACCCTCAAGTGGAGATTGATCATAGCCTTGTTCTAATAGCACCAAATTGGGACATAGACTTTCATGTACATACTGATGGTTCTAATTATGCAGTAGGGAGTGTGTTATGTCAACCTAGTAAAACACAACAAACCCTACCCATTATACTTTGCAAGTAGATCGCTAAATAGTGTGGAGGTAAATTACACCACAACAAAAAGAGAAGCCTTGGCAATGATCTACAATGTGAAGAAATTTCGACACTATCTATTGGCTACTGATTTTATCTTCTACACAAATCATCAAGCCTTATTATATCTTGTGAATCGGCCACGTACCATAGGCTAAATCACTCAATGGCTTCTACTGCTACAAGAATTCAGTTTCAAAATCGTGGTAAGAAAAGGAACTCAACATTTCATTGCCAATCACATGTCACAATTGAGGACAGGAGAAGAACCGAAAGGAATAGAAGATGACCTACCAGATGCCCCATTATTTCAAATTGGTGTGCAGACATCATTGGGTATTGAATGGCAGGAAGACCACATCCTAAAATGAAAGCAATGGATGCTAGGAAACTAATTCTAAAAGCTGCACCCTATCAACTCATTGCAGGAAAACTATACAAGATGGGCAAGGACCAGGTTTTAAGGAGATGTGTGATGCCACATGATATCAAGCCAATCCTCAGTGAAGCACATGAAGGCATTGCAAGTGGATATTTCCAAGGGGAAGCAATAGCAAGAAAAGTCCTTCTCACAGGATACTAGTGGCCAACACTTTGGTCAGCAAATGCCTATGAATATGTCAAAAGTTGTGATGTATGCCAACAAACTTCTAAACCACAACACAAAGAATTCAATCCCCTAACAACCATCATTGCACAAAAACCCTTTGAAAAATGGGGGATTGATTTTGTGGGTCCCATCCATCCAATAGCAAAAGGAACACAGGCACGCTACATCATTGCAGCCACAGATTACTTTACTAAGTGGGATGAAGCTAAAGCCGTTAGAAAGGTAGATGCCAAAAGGACAGCAAGGTTCTTGTACGATGAGAATGTGATCACCCGATTTGGATGTCCCATTGAAATTGTGTTAGATAGAGGTACACATTTTGTCAATGAGGTCATCCAAGAACTCTTGTCTGGCTTTATGGTGATCCATAGAAAGAGCACACCTTACTACCCCCATGGGAATGGACAAGCCGAATCCACCAACAAAATTCTATGTATTGTCCTCACCAAGGTAGTAGAACCAAAGCATTCTAATTGGGCAGAGAAACTAAATGCAACCTTATGGGTGAGGATGGGAACTCTCAGGAATTTCAATGAGTATCCGCTAAGCACAAATCACTCCAAACATCAGCATGAAATTGGAGCCATAGCCTGCTTGGCATAGACCAAAGCTGCTCAATGAAAAGTACCTCCTTGAATACATGCAATCTCCATCTTCCTTTCGCATGCATCCCACATTTGATGCAGTGCTGCGTTGCGACTGGTGGGATGCCAATCATCATGATCCAGATAATGCAAATGCTCCTCACAATTGGCCGTTAATCAATGGAAACCCTAAAATGAAATGGACAAGCTAGGAAACACTCATCAGAGCCTTGGACAGACACCATCAATTATGCAAAGCAGTTATGACAAAACACTCAAGAAAAGTGCAAGATACATTGAAGCCTTAGCAGTCAAAGGTGTCCCTCACCATTGACGACCATTTGCCCAACCTCAGCTTCAATCCAAATCAACAGATAGATGCTCAAACAATAAGGCGCCTCTTTTAAAGGGCCATATCTCTTCAAGGGCATTATGTGTGTTTGTTTGAAGAAATGATTGACACTGGCTTCGTAAAAACTGAGCAAGCAATCTACAATGTTCGTGGATTACAAGGAAAAGATCGACAAGAAGCTCACTCCATCTATCACTGCCACCATCTTTACCATACTCATTGGGTAAAGAAAACCGCATCACAACATTGTCGCAGACCCAACCATAACCCGAGGATGGGTAATCAAGTCGGTCTAGGGGAGTTGTTAACCCTGTGGCAACAAGGGCCAGAAGTGCAGTCAATGACAATAACTATGAGAGCATTGTGTGTGTAGAGTAGCAGCAAAGCTCCGCTTGTAATATCTTGAGCCTGAAAGATGGTATGATAAATCTTAAAGGATGAGGATAGCAAAAATCCTCTCTAGAAAAGATCCAATCATACTTGCAAAATCAGGATCTAGAGAGAGACTAAATCTAGAGAGAGAAAGACTAAAAGCCTACACTTTTGGAGGTCCCCCCACTTTGTGTAGGGACCCAAAAGGTCCCCCCACTTTGTGTAGAGACCCTATCCAAAAGGTCTCTTACAAAAAAATACCCACCACAGAGGTACCTACAGATTGTGTAGAGACCAACATGTATAAATATCTCTCAATGGAACGAAGCTCCCACTCTTTGGAATTTAGTGTTCAAGCTCACTATTGTGTTCATGCGATTGATCTCCATTGCATCCATGCTCTCTTACACTATCGTGTTCTAGCATGCCCTTATCCTTGCACTCTGTACCCTTGAACTCACTCCTCCTCCTCCTTCCTCCCTCTTCCTCCCTCCTCCTCCTCCTCCTCCCTCATCCTTCTTCTCCATCTCCTCCTCCTCCCTCCTCCTCCTCCTCCTCCTTCCTCCTTCCTCCTCCTCCTCCCATCTCCTTCTCCTTCCTCCTCCTTCTCCCTCCTCCTCCTCCTCCTTCCTCCTCCTCCTCCTTCAATCTCCTTCTCCTTCCTCCTCCTTCCTCCTTTTTCCTCCTCCTCCTCCCTTCTCCTCCCTTCTCCTCCTCCTCCCTCCTCCTTCTCCTCCTCCCTCCCTCCTCCTCAACCCTTACCCCTCGAATCTACAAAGGAGACTAGCTCTCCACTCCTCAACCCTACATTCCTCCTAAACCCTACAACCCCCTCTAAACCCTGGAACTCCTAGTTTACTCTCTCAACCCTGTCCTCCTTTCTAACCCTAAAATCCCCTTCTAAACCCTTGAACTCCTGTGGAGGCAAAAGCCTCCATCAATCGTTATAATCAATCCCTCTTTCTCATTCACACGTGCATGAGATCTGCTTTCCACACTTTAGCCTATACCTCTCATTAGAACACGACCTGAGGACCTATGCTACACTTGTGAACTCCTATGCTACAATGAGCAATGACATGACTGTAGGTGACCAACACCCTCGGAACTTGCATTTGGGCAAAACAGAGACAACAGATAGTAAAAAAATGGACTAAGGAAGACATGGTCTGATAGGAAATTCAAGGATAAGGAAATTACTAAATGCAACCTTGTCTTGCTCTACAATGCCAAAGTCTACAAGGTCAAATTAAAGTATCAAGGCCAAGGACTTTATAAAGTCAAGAAGATCAACCCCATTGGCACCGTGCTCCTAGAAAGTTTGGATGGAGTACAATTTAGCTCGATGATCAATGGCAATAGACTTGAGTGCTACTACGAGAATTTGCAACTCATCCATGATAAGTCATAAGCCAACATCCACAAAACCAAAAATTTGGGAATCCCAAATCTTCCCTAGTTTAGCACTAGATTCTTATACACACACTCATTGGCACATGTACATTTTTGCACATATAGGTAGACCTAATCTATTTCAACCTGGGGCATAGAGGTGGTCCTAGCTGCCTAGCAAATAAGCATATAGATAGTTTGTCTTGCCTAGTTGTTAGGTCACATGCACTCATACGATTTTGCATAGGCACATGGCAATTCTTTAAGGGTTGAAAGTATACATTGGTCAAAGTTCTTTGATCCTCCGTTGGCTTTACAAGAACCTAGACATTCCTACTTCATTAGTTTCAAAGGGATCGGCTCTATGGGTGCACATGCAATTCATGATGATGGTACCATCATATCTTTTCCTTTGGCTGCCACCATGAAATATGGCTTAGGAATGCATTATCGCCCTCTGTGGCTCACCATTTTTTGCATGCTTCGGCCTTTTCTACCATTACCTCTACTTGAGCTTCAGGAGGATAGGCTTGAAGATTGAACTCTTCACTATAGCAATTATCTACTCCTTGATCCATGCACAATTGGTTTTTTGCAAGTAATTAGGTTGGAGTGCTCAAATCTTTGTGCTAATCTTACCTCTTACTATGTCAAGGAAGGTAAATCAGCTTCCATTTACTCTTTTTACATTTTCGTGGACCTGGTATCCCTACTCAAGCTATGTGACACAATGGTTGTCCTTAGCTTTCCTATTGATTTCCTGAGCTTCAACCACCACACTACTCAAATTAGTACTCACACTCATCGTGTACTAGTCTATTCTTATAAATCATTACTCTTTCCCCAAAAATAGGGGTTCAAGTATAGGATTCTTATCCCACACTATTTGATTTAATCAGTTTGTGTAATACTACTAATCGCTTACACCATAGTGCAACTAGGGGTCCAATTAATAAAATATTCAAGTCTAATTTAATCAATTTAGACTTAACCGAGTTGTATGATAATATATTCAATATATTCGTATAATATTAAGCCTCTTGTATATGCCATGGATGATGGTATTTTGTTATGTATCTTTGTGCTTTCTCCTCAATGTCATCACCTTTGAGTAATACCATTCTAGCCTCTATTTAGTGAGAATCTCAAGGGATATACAATGACCCCTTATTGATAGATCTAGAGGGGTGTAAAAACATGCCTCCAAAAAACCCATACCATTCAATGTGGGATTTATCATGCTTTAAACTAGAACATAGGTTGTTAACTTGGTAAAATACCATCTATATTAGTAACACTTTAGGCTCCTCCATACTCGTTTTAAAAAATGTGAGCTATAAAAGTTCAAGTATCCCATATCTCTTTTTCATTCTATTTCATTACACTCTTAACAAATACAAAGTGAAAAATTATCTAATAATTCTTTGACAAGGTCAATCTTAAATGAATCATGTGGAAAGCTTGTCTCTCCATCTCATAGTAAACTAAGCCCATAATATTAAGGACTTTCTTTATATTATTTAACTGCTAGCATAGCTAAGGGGCTAACCACAAAAGATTCCCCCCACTATCTCCTATGATTTAATTGCTAGCATAGTTAAGGGACCAACCACATAAGATTTGCCCCTCTATCTCATACTATTTCCATTGTAATATTCATGTATTGGGGGGATATCGTTTATCCCTTTTGTCTATACAGCATCCAAGGGACCTAATGGGAAGCATGTCTATCCATCACATAATAGACTAAGCCCATAGTATTCATAAGGTGGCACATTGATTCATGCATTATTTTTTCATAAAATAAATGGGCCTACTAATAAATGTGTCTATGTGTGTTGTACAAAGCTTATGATCATATAATCAAACTCTTATTTGCTTTTTGAGACTAAGGATATGGCCTAGAAGGCCCTTCACCATGCCCTCTAGACTATCAAGCATCAACCTCTGTATTTAGAGTTTCGGTCTCAAGATTTCAATTCTAACAAGCCTAGATCTACTTTTGTTCCTGTATGGGTAGAACTCCCTAACCTTCCTTTCTCTCTGGTAAACCAAGCTCCTAACCTCTGTAGAAGCTTAGGTCAAGTCATTGATGTAGAGAAGGAAAATTTTATTAATCCTAGAGGTCACCCCCAAGTCTGTGTCAGGTCAGACGTTGCTGAGGAAATCCCAAACACGTTGGTAATTGTAAACAAAAATGGGAGAGTCTTTATGGAACAACCTCTAGTTTATAAGAACCTTCCCAATTCCTATTTTTTGTGTGGATTGTCATCTCACACAATTAAAAGTTTCCCTCTAAAGAGGAATAGATCTAAACAAACTCAGGAACCAGCTTAGGCCAACCACCCTGCCAAGCCCAAGTGGACTATCAAAGGCAGATAGAAAAATCAAGCTCTTGAGAAGAGTGCAGAGGTAGGGACAAATAAGGGGTTAGTCAAGGAGCTAGAGTAATAGCAGATTCCTGAGGTTCAACAAGAGAAAGATAGAGTCACTTTTCCACTGGCCACAAACAATGCATTTGAGGCACTCATAGACTAGGAAACTAAGCAATGGATACATGATGCCAAAATGGAAGAGGCTGAAATTAAGCATGGCTGGTCCAAGGAGTTTGAAGAGGATGTCAACCAACTGGATGCTAGTATGAGTGAATCTAAGGTTGAGGAATCTGAGGAAGAACTTCCTCTTGCCCAAAAATAGGAAAAAACTTTTGAAGCCCCTGTCAAACCTCAAGCCATTGCTCAGAATAAGAGAAGGATCTCTCAAGTCAAAGGCCAGAGTTCCCCACCCAAAAGCCCTACCCCCAAGGCAAAAAAGGGCATTGGACGTTTAATAAATTCAAGGATCCAAACAATTATTATAGGGAACAATTACTCCTATTTTACCCATTCAAAGAGGATGAGAACCAAGAATTGTTAGTACATGGAGCTGGCAAATAGCTTTCTATGTAAGACTAGCAACTATAGAAGAAAATAGGAAGAAATATAACAATCAATATAATGAAAATATTGAAGAAGAAAACTTCTTTAATGATATAACACAAAATGAAGATAATAACATAAATGCCTCCAACGAGAAAAATGATAGTAATAAAGAATAGTAAGACATTGGATTGGACATGCCTAAATTATAAAAACAAACAAGAATAAATCATTTCGTTATAAGCATAAAACAACAAACATTGTTAGACAACAATGAATACTTCCAAAGGTTGCATTCCTTGAACAAAGATCAAAGAGGCCTGTTTGACGATGTAATGATAGGAAAAAGGCCACCCCCAAGATTAAATTAAATTTATTCCTCACAAGAGGGGTTGGAACTAGGAGAACTTACTTGCTCCTTCTACTGGTGCAAGGACTATTGTGCTATTACAACCAAAACACTCCAAACATTAACCATGACTTGCCAAAACTTTTCATGCTAGCATATACAAGGAAAGCATCACGCAAAATCAATGGGAACACTATACACTCTACTTTGCACTTGCCAATACATACAAAGAACCTTACATCCCTTCTAAGAGAAAAACTAGACACACTTTCGTCTCTATACGAACAAGTCCAACTCATCGTTTGTTATGAGATCTCATTAGTATACAAAAGAACTATGGACTTTGTCGATCTTGAATGAGAACATTAAAACACAATCACACCAATTACTTTGGCGATGTCGATGTCATCACTTGTGGTGATTTTTTACCAAGTGAAGCCTGTTAAAGACTCTTGGATTTTCAAGAGGAATGAAGACGACCTATAATGCATAGCAAACACATACTCGCACACAAAACTGCAATGTTACGAGCTTAAAAATACTATGAGACAAAGTAGCAACACTTTTATAAATGCTTTCAGAAATTGTACACACACAAGCACAACATTAACCAAAAGTGCTTTTGCCCAGTACCAACAGATCACACCTTTCCACACCTATACTACACCAACTCTAAAACAAATAAACATAATAAGAAAGTATTGGAAATATGTACAGGTAAAAAGCACATTTTCAGAGTGATTGATCACTTCTCTGAGATGACATGCATCAAAACCAAACTAGTGGAGGATGCTAAAGTTACAAACGGACTGCATACAATTATCAAAATTAAAGAATGGATGTTAGTTGAACTAAGTTTTGGTAATATCAATCAACAAGATGGCCTAGTAAATAAAATAGATGGGATATTCATGACATCATCCGCTTATATGGGCAAAGAAATTGTTTGGATATTATTTCCTCAACAAGACATTGGAATGCGAACAAGAAACGAAAACAAACAAGTCAATAACACATGTATACAACCACAGTGGACACCAATATTTAGAGTCACAAAAGAAGTACAAATAGGTCCATAGAAAACAAGCATCCTCACACATGAACAATTTCCCATCCTTACATGCAAACAATCTCCCATTCAACCAACAGTAGCACGACCAATCCATAGAGCTCAAGGATTAACATTGGAAAAACTTGCTTTCTCCCTAAAAGGAGTACGGCTTGGCATATACATCGTTATCTAGAGTATAAGAAATTGAAAATTTATACTTGGTCGAACAAATTTATACGTGGTCGAGAACCACAGCAATTTAATAACTTCAATGTAGACAACGACGTGAAAAAGGAAGCTGACCATCTCACTCAACATGTGTCTTGGACAACAATATTGCAAACACACTTGCAAGATAAAGCCACTGGCACAATACTCATTAATCTTTGAACACAAGATCCCTTCCAAAAGATATAAAGGCAACAATCCATCTAATGAATTTGGATGTCACTTGTTTGCAAGAGACAAGAACAAAACTTCGAAGCACATTCATCACTTCGAAAATTCCACACAAACACAAATTACTCGCACTCACAATCCTGCAAAGTTTATCAGTTTTACCGAGGTTGAAATATACACTGAGAAAGGGATATTAATTACCAGCATCAATGTACACACAACAACCAATGAATATACCATCGTCAACATGTATAGACCACCATCTGCAAAACAACACTTCTTCATTTCCTACCTTGACGAAATACTAGCCAAGAAAACAAACAAACTATCTCAAATCATTTTGCTAGGAGATTTCAACATTTACATGTTGCAATAGATGCCACAGGCAACAAACCTACAAAATATGATGCACTACTTTAACTTGAAATCGCAATTCAATGAACCAACAACTATTTATCGTGGGGGTTAAAGGTCACTGTGCCTTTACCCCGGTTATGTACAATACTCAAACACATATATAAATGAATGAAAAAGAAGATTAGGGTGGTCCTGTACCCACCAAAACTTGTGTGGCTCTCTGTTTCTCTCTCTCCCTCTTCCGTTCTTGCTTCCGTTGAGAGCACTCTCAACTGGTATCAGAGCCCGGGTGATCTAGCTGAGCGTACGTGAATGCTTGGAGGCTCGGCAGCTTTGTGGGAGGAAGGAGAAGCTTTGTGGGAAGCTTTGTGGGTGACTTTACTTGCATCCGAGTGTGTAGAGACCTTGGAGGAACCTTTGGAAAAGTCACTTTGGCTTTGCGAAGTGGTTTTGAGAGCCTGTTAAGTATTTTCAAAGAAAAAGTCGTTTTTTGAGCTTTTTCCTATTCCGTTCGATGACAGAGACTCCGTATTAACTTGTAGAGGCAACTATTGCTTGCTTTTGGTATCCACTTCACTTCAGGAGCTTGAAAACACCTTCATTCTTGAATCTGGGATCATTTCATTGGATTTCTGACTCACTGTGTCAGTTTTTGCGTTTTTTTGCCTGGGTGTTGGAACTCAAGTTTAGAGCAACCATTTGCAGATCTGTCAGTTCTGGTGGACTCAGGAGGTCCTAAAACTTCTATGTTGCTCATCATTTGCACTCCGGTGGAGTTTACAAATAACTCTGTTTCCAAAAGCGTTTTTCAGTCCGTGTGTTGGACCCAGTGATTGAGACCACAGTTTCCAAAACCGTCTATCCCATTGCGTTTCGGACGCCCAAAAACCCCTACCTGTCAGTTTTTACGTGATTCGGTGGAGGATTTTTAGAGTTATAGATCTCTGTGTATTCGATTTCGTCTCTCTGTTATGCATTTTTCATTCTATGGTTTTGAAACCTTAGATTTATGCCACATGGCAGTGGATAAGTGTTGACTCCCATTTCTCACTCATCAGTTGGGATTTTGGAGTTCCCGCAGAAGAGAGATATTTGCAGATTTTCTTGCTGAGTCCAATTATGCAATGGCGCCCATGTTTTGAGGCATCTCAGGTTCTATTTTCAGTAGCGGTCATTACCGTGGGACTATTATTTCTTGAGCATACCTTATGCATATCACTCTGATTGCAGTTTGAGCAGTGTGCACTCATTCGTGGTGTGCATTGGGTTGTAGTGGATGATTTATAGGCCATTTGGATGCATTGCGGTCCTTATTGGATGCACTGATAGGCCCAAATTGCCTTGTGGGATGCTATTTTTATGGACGCTTTGCACATGGATGCTATTTTATGCTGAGGGACAGCTTTGACACATTGCAGGTGATGCACTGATAGTGCTATGCTCTCTTGGATGAGATATTATTAATGCATATGCCAGTGGACGGTGTTTATGCTTGAGTGTTTTGGCACGTATTGGCATTTTGGATTGCCATTGCAGTTGGCATTTTCTTTTGGGCCAGATTTGCTCATATGGATGCATAGTATATGCACATGAGTCAGATGCTTTGAGACATGAGTTTTGGTGATATTTCACTCTATTGTGGCATACACATTTGGGTACACCTGATATTTGGTGTGATTCTCTCTTGTAGGCACTAGCATTTGGGATTTTTGCTTCATTTGCATCATGGCATCCTCTTCCATGTCTAAAAATGAGTTTTTTAGCATTAAAAAGTTTGATGGGACAAACTTTTCTTTGTGGAAAGAACAAATAAGGGATGTGCTTATTCAAAAGAAGCATATTAAACCCTTGGCAAGGATTGAAGCTAAGCGTGCAAATATGTCTGAGGATAGTTGGAATGAGTTGGATGCATTAGCAAAATCTACTATTAGACTTCATCTTGCAGAGTCAGTTTATTTCACAGTAGTAAATGAGCAGACTACAGAAGATTTGTGGAAGAAAGTGTGTGCCACTTATGAAAAGGAAACTGCCTCTAATAAAGTTTACCTCATGAAGAGGTTGTTTGAGCTACAGATGAAGGAAGGGTTCTCCATTGCTTCTCACTTGAACGAATTCAATATTATTTTCAGCCAGCTTTAGGCTCAGAAGATGAATTTTGATGCAGAGACTAAGGCAATATTTCTCTTATGTTCATTGCCATCCTCATGGGATACCTTCCGTACAGCTGTCAATAACTTTGCACCTGGTGGAGTACTGAAATTTGATGATGTTGTGGGTAGCTTGTTGGCCGAGGAGATTAGACGGAAGTCTATGGATGGCAACAAGCAGGATGCAACCTTAAATGTGCAAAGGGGTAGATCACAGTTCAGGGGGAAGTCCCAAGAAAGAGGGAAGTCTCGTAGCAAATCCAGGGCATGGAACATTGAGTGTTACCACTATGGCAAGAAGGGCCATATAAAAAGGATTGCTACAAGCTAAAAAGAGAGCAAAAGGATAAGAAAAAGAATGCAAATTGGGGTGCAAATCAGAAGGAAGAGAGTCCAAGGGAGGACAAAGGAAAAGTAGTCACACATGATAGTGACAATGACATTCTCTTCATGTCTAGTTTATTTGCAGAGTTGCTTACCACTTCAGATGATGCACATTCCCAGGATTGGATTTTGGATTTTGGTGCTTCATTCTATGTTACTCCCCATAGGGAATGGTTCTCCACTTATGACAGTGGAAAGACAAATTGTGTGCATCTTGGAAATGACTATGCATGTGACATAGTGGGAGTAGGTGACATAAAGTTTTCTTTTGCAAATGGGTCTGCATTTGTTTTGAAACATGTCTCAAAACAAATGCAGACCCATTTGCAAAAGAAAACTTTATGTCACCTACTCCCACTATGTCACATGCATAGTCATTTCCAAGATGCACAGTTGACCAAGAGTCTTATTTCAGTGGGTCAGCTAGATGTAACTGGTTTTCACACCACTTTTGGCTTTCAGAGTTGGAAAATTCAGAAGGGCTCTATGCTTTTCGCCAGGGGTGCCAAGTGTGGGACTTTGTATCCCTTACATGTATCAAGGGTATTTGATCATGTTGTTGTAATAACCGAGCAGCCAAGCACTTCTCTGTGGCATTGCAGGTTGGGGCACGTGAGCCAGAATGGAATGAAACTCTTATGCCGTTTGGGTTATGTACCGCATTTGAGTTTCTCTGATTTTGAATTTTGTGAGCATTGTCTCTATGGGAAGTAGAATAAATCAGCCCATAAAAGGAGGGGAAAGAAAGAGTTTGAAAAGCTTGATTTGGTGCATTCAGACGTATGTGGTCCCATGCCTACACGGTCATTAGGCGGGGCTGAATACTATGTGACACTCATTGATGATGCAACTAGGAAAGTGTGGGCTTATGCTATAGCTTGGAAGAGTGATGTGTTCCAGGTATTTCAGAAATGGCTGGCCTTGGTTGAGAATCAATCAGGTAGAACACTTAAATGCCTACGAACTGACAATGGTGGAGAGTATCTCTCTCATGACTTTTAGCATTTCTGTGATACATGTGGGATTAAGAGGGAGCTCACATCCCCTCGTACTCCAGAGCAAAATCCAATTGCAGAAAAGATGAACCGTACCATTCAAGAAAGGTTGCAATGCATGCTTTCCAATGCAAGTCTTTTTGGTGGTTTTTGGGCTGTGGCAATGAAGACTGCAGTGCATGGATAGCGTTATTCCTAAAGAGGCATGGAGTGGCAAGAAGCCCTCTTACTCTCATTTGCGTATATTTGGGTGTGAGGCATATGCACATGTGCCGAAAGAGCTTCGAAAGAAGCTAGATCCTAACTCTAGGAAATGCATCTTTCTGGATTATGGTGAAAGTGGAGAGATGGGATATCGTCTCTGGGATCCAGAAGCAAAGAAGATCATACGCAGCCATGATGTAGTCTTGAATAAAAGAAGATGCATAAGACACCCATGAGGGATGAGGAAATGAGGAGAATCACTTTCCAGGATGTGAATCCACCTGCATATGTTGATAGACAGCAAGCTGTGCATGCACCAAATGTGCAAGAAATGGTACCACCAAGTACTCCCACAAGTATACAATCAAGGATAGATGATGGGTGGAAATGATGAGCCAAATGTGGCTGATATGCAGGTGGGACAGCAAGCTGAAATGCTCTTGAGAAAATCATCTAGAATGTCTAGACCGCCTAATAGGTTTGTTCTAGGGGTAGACTATGTGATGCTTACTGATTGCGGGGAGCCTTCTTGCTACAGAGAGGGTATGATGCGCGAGGATCAACGCAAGTGGGAGTATGCTATGCAATCAGAGATGAGTTCACTTATGAAGAATAAGACTTGGGACTTGGTTTCTTTGCCACATGGAAAGAAAGCATTGCCATGTAAATGGGTCTACAAAATGAAGGTCATAGGTGATGATGTGCCTAGGTACAAGGCCCGTTTGGTCACTAAAGGGTTCAAGCAAGAGAAGGGTGTGGAATTTGATGAGATATTCTCTCCGATTGTGAAGATGACCACACTTAGATGCATGCTTGCACTAGTGGCATCAGAGGATATGGAGCTTATGTAGATGGATGTCAAGACAGCTTTCTTGCATGGGGATTTGCATGAGGAAATTTACATGGTGCAGCCGGAAGGCTTTGAAGAAAAGGGCAAAGAGCATTTAGTTTGCAAGCTAAAGAAGAGTCTCTATGGTCTTAAGCAAGCGCCTAGAGAATGGTATCAGAAGTTTGATGCTTTCATTCGGTCCCAGGGTTTTAGAAGGAGTGAAATTGATCACTACCTCTACACTAAAAGGGCTAAGGATAATAGCCTGATAATCTTGGCACTATATGTGGATGATATGCTATTGGCTAGCAAGAATACTTATGAGCTAGATGCATTAAAGGCCAAGTTGCATGAGGCCTTTGATATGAAGGATTTGGGACTTGCAGGTCATATTCTTGGTATGCGCATCACGCGTGATCCGAGTAGGAAACTCCTTTGGCTTTCACAAAAAGAGTATGTTACAAAAGTATTGCAGCGTTTCAATATGGAGGGGGGGAAGGCAGTGAGTACTCCATTGCCTCCATATGTGAAACTGAGTCATACAGATAGTCCCAAATCAGATGAGGAAAGGGCCATGATGGCCAAGGTTCCTTATGCATCAACAGTTGGGAGTCTTATGTATGCTATGATAGCTACTAGACCAGACATTGCATTTGCAGTGGGAGTTGTTAACCGGTAAATGGCTAATCCAAGAAAGAGGCATTGGGAGGCAGTTAAGTGCATCATGAGGTACATGAAGGGTACCAAAGAGATGTGCATCTGCTTTGGTAAAGGAGACATGCGTGTACTTGGGTACATAGATTCAGACTATGCAGGGCATGTGGATAGTAGGAGATCCACTTCTTGTTATGTGTTCACCTTTGCAGGTGGTGCAGTGTCATGGATGTCTCGCGCATAGAACTGCGTTGCTTTGTCTACCATAGAGGCTGAGTATGTTGCAGCCATAGAGGGTTGCAAGGAGGCTATATGGCTTGATCGGCTAGTGGGAGATTTGGGGATTCATACAAGTGTACCGACATTGCATAGTGATTCCATGAGTGCTATTCAATTAGCACGGAATCCGGTCTTTCATGCAAAGACCAAACACATTGAGGTTAGGTACCATTTCATCAAGGAGGTACTTGAGGACAAGCGCATAGAGCTTGTCAAGGTTCATACAGATGATAACCCTGCAGATATGCTGACGAAGAGTCTACCTAGTCAGCGGTTTGAGTATTGTCATGTATTGATGGGCATTGGATAGTATGCTCACTAGTTGTTCTCCCTTAAAAGCACATTGTCCTTTAAGTGGGAGGTTGTGGGGGTTAAAGGTCACTGTGCCTTTACCCCGGTTATGTACAATACTCAAACACATATATAAATGAATGGGTGGTCGTGCACCCACCAAAACTTGTGTGGCTCTTTGTTTCTCTCTCTCCCTCTTCCATTCTTGCTTCCGTTGAGAGCACTCTCATTTATGGATCTCAATTAGAGTACATATGGACCAACATTGACAATCCAAATAAACTTTCGCATATTGTCCACCTCATACATATACACATAACTATCACTAAGCAAGGCCTTAGCGGTTTGCCACCTTGTTTTTTTTGCTTGAAGGACGTGGCCATTTTGGCAAGAGATCCTCATTTAAATAATATTACATACAAGATAATTCACTACCCCTCATGTATAAAGTGATAAAGTCGTTTATGATATCCACAAAGAGACAAAAACCTAAACCTAAACTCATTACAATGGCCTAAAGGACCACTAATCCTAACACTAAACATCCATTAACATGGTAAACTTGACCAAATGAACTACATTCAAAACTATGAGCCAAATTAACATTATGTGATGAGCACCATCCCTTAAGACTCGAGATCTTCTTATCTTACTATATATTAAGGAGGGAGAGAGGCATACCAAGCCAATGTGGCAGGATTGTGGAGGCTCGGGAAGAGAGGAGGAAGGTTCGGAGAGGTTCGGGGGGGAAGGAGGGAGGTTCGAGAAGAGAGGAGGGATGATGAAGCCATGTGGCACCGCCAGATTCAAGATGAGGCAGACTACAAAAAGAGAAAGAGGTGCATTGAGACACATGGCGGCTTGATACGCGAGAGAGACAGACACACAGTCTAAGGGCTACTAACTCTTCACTGCAGGGGCTGCTGTGACTATTTACTGTGCGGCCTATTGGCTGTTCACTGCAAGCCAAGGAACTAACATGAGCCTCGAGGTTTGTAGACTGCACACTCCAAGGAACACATCATGTGGCAATCTGTGAGTTGAGGGCTGTAGGACATCACCTGGTGCCAAACACTGCGAAGCGAAAGACAGACTGCGGCGGCCAAGGTGGCTAGCTGCACGAGCCCCGTCAGCGATACAATGTGTGTAGGGTTGCCATGTGGCATAGGTCAGAGGCCAACATATAGCCACAAGCACGTGTCAGAGGCCATCAGCCAACCATGCTACCACATCTCACCACCCACGTGTCAAATCATGACACCATCAAGCCACGTGTCTGTGTTTTGCTTCCTACTAGCAGAGCAGCTGGGGGCCATGGGGCACGTGGTGCAATCCCAGTAGTAGCCTATACACAGGGCGAGAATTTTGCGTCTGCGAGCCTGCGACTAAAACAGCACGTACTGGATTCATCAACCACGTGTCGCGAGCGAACCTTGAGAAATAGCTAGCCTTGGTGACTGATGATGTGGCAACTACAATAAACTTCTGTTGGTGAACGAGGTGGTGAATTTATGGTGGCCAGGACACTGCGTCAAGTGGCAGAGCAGCGAGGTTGCCTCTACTCTATGGTAAAAGTCTTTTAAATGAGTTAGATATTATATATATATAGGAAATTAATATTCAAAATTCATAAACATAAATCAATATAAAGAACTTATATATATATATATATATATACACACACACACAAATACATAGAAATAAATATAAATATAAATATAAATCAATAATAAAATAATAAGAGAGAGAGAGAGAACACGGTGACACAAAGAGCTAGAGAGAGCAGAGAGAGGAGAGGATAGAGTGAGAGAGTAAGAGTAGGGAGGGGAGAGAGAGAGAGAGAGCGAGAGAGAGAGAGAGAGAGAGAGAGAGAGAGAGAGAGAGAGAGAGAGAGAGGAGGGAGAGAGAGAGTGAGATAGAGAGGGGGGAGGAGAGAGAGAGAGAGGAGAGAGAGGGGGGGAGAGAGTGAGACAAAGAGGGGGAGGAGAGAGAGAGGGGGGAGGGGGGAGAGAGAGGGAGAGAGAGAGAGAGAGAGGGAGGGAGAGAGGAGAGGAGAGGAGAGGAGAGAGAGGTTGAGAGAAAGAGTCAAAGAGAGGAGAGAGAGACACGGGAGGGAAGAGAGGAGGGGAGAGGAGATGAGGGAGGTATATATATACATATATATATATATATATATATATGTATGTATGTATATGTATATATATACATAGAGAGAGAGAGAGAGAGAAAGCAAGAGAGAGAGAGAGAGAGGAGAGGATAGAGTGAGAGAGTAAGAGCGAGGAGGGGAGAGAGAGAGATAGAGAGAGTGTGTGAGATACAGAGGGGGGAGGAGAGAGAGGAGAGAGAGAGAGGGGGGGGAGAGAGTGAGAGAAAGAGGGGGGAGGAGAGAGAGGGGAGAGAGAGAGACATGAGAGGAGAGGAGGGAGGGAGGGAGAGAGGAGAGGAGAGAGAGGTTGAGAGAAAGAGTCAAAGAGAGGAGAGAGAGAGAGACACGCGGGATAGAAGGGAGGAGGGGAGAGGAGATGAGGGAGGTATATATATATATATATAGAGAGAGAGAGAGAGAGAGAGAGATCAAAGCGAGAGAGAGAGATCGAGAGGAGAGAGATAGAGAGAGAGAGAGAGAGAGAGAGCAAAAAGAGGAGAGGATAGAGTGGTAGAGTAAGAGCTGGGAGGAGGACAAGAGAGAGAGAGAGAGAGAGAGAGAGAGAGAGAGAGAGGGCTAAGGAGGGAGCAACCATAAGGAGAGGGGAGGGGAAGGTGGGACACGGATTTTTCTTTTTTCTTTTGTTGGGGGGGGTAGCCACAAGGAAAGGTTGGTGATTAGAGGTAAGGGGGTTGACAGAGTAGCCATGAGAAGGGTAGAGGGAGAGGTGGAGTGAAGTTGAAGTGGGCTGAGAGAGCAACCCATGAGGAGGTGATGGTAAGTAGAGGTGCGCGGCTAAGGGAGTAGCTGCACCACAAGGAGATGAGAGAGAGAGGTTGAGAGAAAGAGTCACGGAAATGAGAGAGAGACGCGGGAGGGAAGAGAGGAGGGGAGAGGAGATGAGGTAGGTAGAGAGAGATATAGATAGATTGATAGATTGATAGAGAGAGAGAGAGAGCAAAGTGATAGAGAGAGAGGGGAGAGAGAGAGAGAGAGATCAAAAGCAAGAGAGAGAGATAGAGAGAGCAAAAAGGGGAGAGGATAGAGTTGATAGAGTAAGAGCGGGGAGGAGGGGGAGAGAGAGAGGGCGGGGGGAGGAGAGAGAGAGAGAGGGGGGAGAGAGAGAGAGAGAGAGAGAGAGAGGGAGGAAGGGAGGGAGGGAGGGAGATGAGGGAGGTAGAGAGAGATATATAGATAGATTGATAGATTGATAGAGAGAGAGAGAGAGAGCAAAGTGATAGAGAGAGAGGGGAGAGAGAGAGAGAGAGAGAGAGAGAGATCGAAGCAACAAAGAGAGATAGAGAGAGCAAAAAGGGGAGAGGATAGAGTTGATCAAAGTGAGAGAGAGAAGGTTCTGTGAATTATGGCATCAAGACCATATAAGCTTATGGACCACTCGACTATGTCCCCACCCTCACTAGACAAGAACTCTTAACTATGGTCGGTCTTTGTCACCCTTAAGCCGGAGATTTCCCTAGAGTTATTATATTTTCTCCTCTAAATAAAGGGTTAGGGGAGAGAACAAACCTACCAATCATGCATTGTGCCATCGATCTTAACGATGATATATTGGGGGGAGAAGAGGAGAGGAATTGAGGGAGGGCTCAAAGGATTATGGTCAATCCATGGAAAGGGTATAGGAAGGAGTGAGATTTCCCCAAAATTGTTACCATTGTTGCTCCTCCTACTATAGCTATTGGTTACTTCAGTATGCTACTATTGCTGGTGCCTCTTCCAGGTATTGCTATGGGGGATGAGCTATGACAATGTAGTGGGAGTCATGCAGATTATGGTGGCAATTGCAAGCTATAGGCATAGAGAGAGAGAGAGAGAGATCAAAGCAACAGAGACAGGCTATGTCCTCACTCTCGCTAGATAAGAACCCTTAACCATAGTCAATCTTTGTCACCCTTGAGCCTGAGATTTCCCTAGAGTTATTATATTTGCTCCTCTAAATGAAGGGTTAGGGGAGAGAGCAGACCTACCAATCATGCATCGTGCCATTGATCTTAATGATGATATATTGGGGGAAGAGGAGGAGAGGAATTGAGGGAGGGCTCAAAGGATTAGGGTCAATCCATGGAAAGGGTATAGGAAGGAGTGAGATTTCCCCGAAATTATTACCATTGTTGCTCGTCCTACTATAGCTATTGGCTACTTCATTATGCTACTATTGCTGGTGCCTCTTCCAGCTCTACTGTTATGGGGGATGAGCTATGACAATGTAGTGGGAGTCGTGCAGATTATGGTGGCAATTGCAAGTTAGAGGCATAGAGAGAGAGAGAGAGAGAGAGAGAGAGAGAGAGAGAGAGATCAAAGCGATAGAGAGAAGGTCCTGTGAATTGTGACATCAAGACCATATAAGCTTATGGACCACGCGGCTATGTCCCCACTCTCACTAGACAAGAACCCTTAACCATGGTCGGTCTTTGACACCCTTGAGCTTGAGATTTCCCTAGAGTTATTATATTTGCTCCTCTAAATGAAGGGTTAGGGGAGAGAACAGACCTACCAACCATGCATCGTGCCATTGATCTTAACGATGATATATTAGGGGGAGAAGAGGAGAGGAATTGAGGGAGGGCTCAAAGGATTAGGTCAATCCATGGAAAGGGTATAGGAAGGAGTAAGATTTCCCTAAAATTGTTGCCATTGTCTCTCGTCCTACTATAGCTATTGGCTACTTCATTATGCTACTATTGCTGGTGCCTCTTCTAGCTACTGCTATGGGGGATGAGCTATGACAATGTAGTGGGAGTCGTGCAGATTATGGTGGCAATTGCAAGCTATAGGGAGAGAGAGAGAGAGAGAGAGAGAGCAAAGTGACAGAGAGAGATAGAGAGAGATATAGAGAGGAGAGAGAGGGGAGAGAGAGAGAGAGATCAAAGCGACAAAGAGAGATAGAGAGAGAAAAAAGACTACAGGATAGAGTGATAGAGTAGAAGCGAGGAGGAGGAGAGAGAGAGATGATGGAGAGAGAGAGAGAGAGAGAGAGAGAGAGAGGGCTAAGGAGGGAGCAACCATAAGGAGAGGGGAGGGGAAGATAGGACACAGATTTTTCTTTTGTTGGGGGGGGGGGGGAGCCACAAGGAAAGGTTGGTGATTAGAGGTGAGGGGGTTGAGGGAGTAGCCATGAGAAGGGTAGAGGGAGAGGTGGAGTGAAGTTGAAGGGGGTTGAGAGAGCAACCCGTGATGGTGAGTAGAGGTGCGAGGCTAAGGGAGTAGCTGCAGCATAAGGAGAGGGGAGCGAGAGGTGGAGCAAGGACTAAGAGAGCAAATACAAGGAGAGGTGAGGGGGATGTCCCACAAGGTGGAGTTGAGGTGAGGGGGATGTCGCACAAGGTGGAAAGAAGGTAGGAGGGCTGAGAGAGGAGTCACACAAGGAGGGATGGTGAGCGGAGGCGAGGCCATGAGAACAGAGGAGGTGAGGGGAGGAGCCACAAGGAGTGGGGAGGTGATGGGAAACCACAAGGATATGTGAGGTTAGGGAGCAGAGGGGATGCAAGCAAGCTAACGATTTAGTAGTTGTAAGGAGGGGAGGGCCAAGTGGAGCAAAGGTGAGGGGGAGCAAAGGGTCAATCCATGGAAAGGGTATAGGAAGGAGTGAGATTTCCCCGAAATTGTTACCATTATTGCTCGTCCTACTATAGCTATTGGCTACTTCATTATGCTACTATTGCTAGTGCCTCTTCCAGCTACTGCTATGGGGGATGAGCTATGACAATGTAGTGGGAGTCGTGCAGATTATGGTGGCAATTGCAAGCTATAGGGAGAGGAGCTACAGGGATGCCAATTGTGGGGTGTGATACAGGAGTCGGCAATGGAGATTTACAAATGTGGGAATTCGGACATGGAGATGGGAACTACAAAGGTCGAAAGGAAGAAGGAGGAGGGAGCTATGGAAATGGAAATGCTTGAAAGGCAAGAAAGAAGAAGAAGAATAAGAAGAAGAAGAAGAGAAGGCAAGTGTCCCTATACACATGCATGTGCACATGTGTATGTATGTATATCTATGCACATGTGGAGGTTTCTTAATCTATGTATGCATACACATGTGAGGGTGTGGTGGTATTATACATGTATGTCTCTACGTGTATATGTTTGTGTGCATATGGGTGAGTAAACACACAAGATATCCACAAGATACACACACACATCATATACCCCATGGACACATAGATAGAGATGTGCACACTAAAACATGCCCAAAGGCCCAACACACATATGCATGTATAGACACATAGGCATACACACGTACATGATTATACACACACTTGAGCAAGTGCACACATTTGTGATATACAAGTGTATGTGTGTGTGTATCACATAGATGCATATGCATATATATACATATATACATAGATAGATAGATTGATTGAGAGAGAGAGAGAGAGAGAGAGAGGGAGGGGGGGGAGAGAGAGATTATTAGTATAAAAAACATTTTATGTGAATAAATACACTGTTAGGGTGTTTGATTTGAGAACTTAATAAAAAGCATCCAAATGTTGAGATTTGTAAACTTCCACATGGAGAGAGAGAGAGAGAGAGATGTTACCAAAATCACTTTTTCCCAACTTAAAATAATTCTAAAGATCCAATTTGAAATTTCATTTAAAAGCATTCATATATTGAGATTTTTATATAAAAGCTATACTTTTATTCCTTGAAATTAAAGGCACCCTAGGATCCAAACCTTGAGAGCCATCAGAGGGAGTCTCTAACCTGTCATAGACATATATTTATTAATATTTTAATATTTAGTATTTTGTGTGTGTGTGTGTGTGTGCGCGTGTGTGTGTGTGTGTGTTGGTATGTGTCTATACGTTTTTTGAAAATTATCTTTAAATTCCTCAAAGTTTTAGATATTTATAAATGAAACCTTAATCTATGATCACAATCTTGAGACCCAGCGGACCGGGTCTCTAGCGTGTGGTAGACGGGTCAGGTTACAAGGTGAAATTTGCATGTGAGCTAATAGAGAAATTCATAAAAGGGAGAATTCACTATGGATTTGTAAAGGAGGCAAAACAAAGTGAAGTGTGGAGCATAGGAAGAGAGATTCACAGAACCTCTAAAGGAACCAAAACACAGTGAAGTGTGGAGCATTAGTAGAAGAGAGGCACTTCTCTCACATGCGATTCATTCTGTGTAGGTGCTTCACAATGGCGTCCTCGTCTGCCGCTATGGCTGCCTCCACAGGGGCCCTTGCAAGAGCCATCTCTTCTTCCCCTTCCCCCATCAAGAATCTCTGCACTTCTGTTCCGCACATCTTCACCCAAGGAGCTGGCTTTTGCTGCATCTCCTTAGGATCTCGTGCCTTGGAGCGCTCATGCCGCCCTCGTAAAACCCCGCCTTTCGCATGGACCGCGGGTTTTGGAAGCATGGTGCAATCCGCTTGTGAGTAGCTCTCGTATTTTTTGCTCCCCGGGGTTGCATTCCTCAGTTTCTTTTTGGTCCGTTTCTGCTCTTTTTCAATACTGGGGAAATACACGATTTGATCCCTCAACTTTATTGTCTTGCGTCTGCCATGCATTTCAATCACAATGCCCACTTTCATCGGCTGTTATCTTCTAATGAAAAAGGGGGAGAGACTCTTCATTTTGCAAACGTATGACGTGACCGAAATTCCCACTTCGTAGATGTTATCTTATTGTGGAAGAGGGTTAAACGGCAAATCGCAATCACGTTTTAGCTCTGAAAACGGTGCATGAAATGAACTACATTGTTAGGGACACAATGGTTGTACAACCGCGCTTGGAAGCAAGAACAATGAAATCAACCATCATCGAACCTCTCCAGTTGGTTTTGAACTCCTGAAATCGAGCCTTACCAACTTTGTGTCTGTGATCTGGCATTGCACATTATTGTTTATGGCCTTCTCTTTATGATATTCCTTCGGTACTTGGAAAAATGTTGGCATTATTTGAATTCTAAGACTCTATTCACAGTTTGAAGTTTTTTTATGGGTTTTGATATATTCAGTCTCATGAATGTATATCTATTAAATTCTAAATTTTGTAGCAACAGCTTTGAAGAAAGAAGCTATAGTGGCGGAGGATGCACCAGCTGCACTGGGACCATATTCGCAAGCTATCAAATCTGGGAACCTTTTGTTTGTTTCCGGAGTTCTAGGTCTTCTTCCAGAGGTCTATTATAATTTGCTGTTTTATATCTTTATGTTAAGTTATTTATTGTTGACACTATTGATGCTTCCAGTACACCTTTTGGCCTGACGAGCAAAACGTTTGGGAAGAGACCTTGATTTTATCTTACTTTTATTTATGTGCTGCCCTTATTGAGTGTTACTGTTGGTGTTTCCTTTGGACAGACCGGAAGTTTTGCTTCAGAGACTGTGGAGGGTCAAACAGAGCAGGTAAGAATGCTTCCAACTTTCTAATACTGGAGGAGTGGGTGGAACCGACACTCTTGTTGCCTTTACCCAAAGTGCAACATTAGTGTGAATTTGTGAAAGTTTGTTTGGAAGTTTAGCCACTTTTTGTTTTGCACTTCCATACAGTTACATTAGAACTAAGAGGGTATTCTGAAGACTGCAAGAATCCTTGAATGTGTTATCCATCCCTTACGTCCTTTGTTGCCTTGGAAGCTGAAGCCTTTTGACTTTTTGGCATCTTCTCTCCAACTTTATGATATCTGCTAAATTTATACCCTCATGCAACCAAACTCATTACGGATAATGACCTCTAGTTGATTAATGTCGTGTGTGTGTGGCTGCTTTCTCATATCAAATTTGAGGCATCTAAAATTATTCTTTTACCTAAGTATTTGTTAGAGAATGAAATCCCACCAGAGGGTATCCCAGCAGCGGAAGACTGATAGATAGCCTAGGAATTACACACGGAAGTGTTTCACTATGGAATCAAGCTTCATAACCATGTGTGTACTTCACAACCATTCATGTGTGTGCAGACTAATAGACTGTGCTCAAAGACAATATAGAAGCAGCTCTTAGATATTTCTGTCCGCCCAATGAAAGGACCCCATTAGGGGGCCTTGGATATAATTATGTGCCTTGAGATTGTGCTGCATCCATAGCAGCAGGAAGGTTAGAGATGAGGTCACCTTGTGCCTGCATCTAGGGCAGCAGGAAGGCAGAGGCGCTGTGCCTTACCAATTTGCTGCATTGCAGAGCAGGAAGGAGGTCTGTTTGTGTGGCATCTAAGCAGCCCACTGAAGTCCCTTCGAGAATGTAGGTTGATAGAAGACTGAAGGTGTTAGGAGGAGGTAGAAGACAGCTTTGTAAGGTGCCAGGGGTTTACATCAAGACAGCTTTGTAAGGTGCCAGGGGTTTACATCTAGGCCGTACGTTGTATGCTACCACTAAGAATGCTTTTCTGTTCATGTTTGGAGCTATCTATATTACATGTTTTTCTGTTTTACTCTATTATGCATTGTTTAAGATCTGTGTTTTTAATCTACCTCTATATACAATTGTGTGCGCAAGGGAAAGGAAAAAGTGGGTGCAACAACGATCTAAGAGAGAAAAGAAAGAAAGTTTAATAAAAGTCTTCAAAAGACCGAAGGGTCTTTGAGACTGAAAAAGATTTGATTTTAGCATTAAGTAATTCTTGGGCTACATCTCTGGACATTCTTCTGCTGTGGGAATATTGGCTATAGCAAGCAACCTCTGTCTCTTTTTTCCAACATGGTATCAGATCCCTGAGGCAGATTCACAATTGCTTGGAGCTTGGAGGTGAGGACCTTTGGAAGCAGATCTCAGTTCAGGTGTGACTCTCAATATGGCCCCAGGAAGGAGGTTGTGCTTCAGACATAGGAGTTGGCTTTTTGCTGGTCCCCTCTGAGTAAAGCTGAGATAGGCTGGACCTCCATCGTGCGTCTCTGGTCAACCTCTCTATGAGCTAACATGGCAGGTGGTCTGCTGGCAAACAGCAGGCTGCCTACATGGTTTTGTGCCATGTGAATGTCATCTTTCTCTCACATGTCAAGCGAGGTAAGTATGTTGTAGAAGAGTAGGGTGCAGCTTTTAATAGCTCCAGGTGGGTTGGTCTGTGATTCCCTCTCACGCCCAAGTTGTAGTCCGCCTAGGGCTTAACAAAGGTCAACAGTCGAGCTGCATGATTGACATACCATGTGAACTGATCAGCCAAGATTCCATGTAGTTGGCTGGCTGACATTAGGATGCCTACATGGCTGTTTACCTCATGGAACCTGCCAATTATGGAAGACAATTAGTATGATGGGCTAAATTTAAAGTTTTTTTTTGCATCTAGCTAGCCAGAAGTGCTGTATGTAGTGTGAACTCCAAATATCTTCCAAGCTGTGTGTGGCTGAGAGGAATGACTCTTACTTTGAATGTCTATGGGACACACTTACGGTAGTATGCTTGAGAAGACCCACATACAAGAGTCTGCCCCTAAGTTATGATGCTGTGGCTCTTAATCATTTTCTTCAGGATGATGAAAGGTGCCAAAGGGCTGGGCAAACCTCCGGAGTCACCAGCAATATTGTGGGCTCCACTGCTGCCTTTCAATGTGTTGTTTACAAGTACCTCCCAATTAGAAGTTGGCCAAACGACATTTTACAAGCATAGTTGAAATGGTTGGGGCACATTGCTGTCTAGGAAGGCTCCACATAAACCTATCTCTATTCTACCCCAAAGAGTTGAACCAAGAGTGGTAGGAAGCAAAGATCTGGCAAGGCAGAAGTTTGAACTTCGGTCAATTAGAGTCGATAGTTGCCCATTTTTATGATGGATACTCAGTAGGTACTCAACTACTTCCATACTTGAACGTGAATTTGGGCTGAAGATTGGGTCTTTAAAGTACTGGGAATACTTTCTCAAAGCATATGCTGAATGGAGTGAAGATCATAAAGCAGGCCTTACGCTCTCCATTCTTATTTCATGTGCTGTTAGCACCTCTGGCATGGATGTGAAAGGCCAAATAATAGGCCTACTTTTCAGTGCAACTAATATCTGATGAATTGCAAGGCACAAGCTAAAACTTGTAAGAGCAATTATAAAACTTGCTGCAATGGAATTGCTGAGATGGATGATTTCCTTTGATCCCGGTGTCTCTTTATTGAATTGAGTAATGATGTATGAGGTGCATGCTCTCCTGTTCATTTGAACTGATACAAGAGGAAGGGTGGTACACAATTTTTAGTATGCTTCAATAAGTTTACGGCTTGAAAATTTGGGTGTAGGTTCTTAAAAACATGGGAGCAATCTTAAAAGCAGCTGGCGCTAGTCATGCTTCAGTTGTCAAAACGACTATTATGTAAGCTCCATGCCCTTTCGTTTTTCACTAATGGATTAAGGACCTTGTTGGTGGGGAAGCATAATCTTCAAACCTTGCAGGTTAGCCGATCTGACTGACTTCAAGAAGGTCAACGAAATCTACGCAAAGTGTAAGAGGTTTCGGTTTGTTTAGAACTTTACCAGAATGTTGCATATCTAATGGCATTCCTTCTTGTACTGGAAACCAAACAACTATCGTAATCCCATTTGAAAATCTTTTGCAGACTTTCCAGCTCCTTCTCCTGCACGGTCAACATATCAAGTGGCGGGGCTACCTCTCAATGCACGCATTGAAATAGAGTGTATTGCAACTCTGTGACCCTGCCACACGCTTCTTATATAATGGCTGACATCTGTTTTTGAGTAAAAACTTATAATTGTGTCTCCATAGTCCTAGAACATTGAGAAGACAGGCATTTTTAAGGCCATCTTACTAAGAAGAAACCTAGAGAATCACTCGATGGGGGAAAACTTGTAAAAAATAATTTTGCATACATGGCTAATTTTTTGGTTGCCTTCATTGCAATTGCCCTGCTCTTCATGTCTGGATCTTGGTAGGAATTAAGCACAAAGAGAGTTGCATAAATGCATGCATGAGAGCAGATGTTTGGACAATTATCCACACCTGCCTTTTGATGTTAGCAAAGTTGTTCATGTACTTTGCCAATCCTTGGTATGAATTATTAAGCTAGTGTTTAAAAGATACGTTTGTCTACAGAAAAAGTATGGGGTGCACACCAACTGAAAACTCGATTACCAAGGAAAAACATTCACATGCACAAATCAATAGGAGGAATTAATAACGAGGAATTAGAAAAACGATCACGGAAAACATTCACGTGCACAAATCAGTAGGAGGAATTACTAACAAGATTAGAAAAACGTGAGTTGCTTTCATTGAACTAGATTAAAAGAAAAACCTTGATGGAAAATGATGTGCACAAATCAGCTGGAGTAATTACTAACAAGATTGGAGGAATGAGAAAAACGTGAGTTGATTTCATTGAACTAGATTAAAAGAAAAACCTTACAAAGTCTTCATATCACAAAGTTGGATTGTGATGTATGATTGAGCATAAAAATGGTGATTGAAAATGATATGCACGTGTGCATCTAGGCTAGGCTTACATTTTCTCATTGCTATAAATGTAATGAAAGATGACCTTTTCATATATCTTTGATTTGACATGCATGTATACTTGCGCATTCAAGGTCAATGTGGCATCTCCATGTGTCGCGATGCATTGTGAAGTATTATAGTAATTTGGCCCTTTATATGTGTTATTTTTATCATATTGCAAATTTTGCTATCAACTAAGAATGCTTTAACTTGTGCCCATTGTGCTTTGAAATCCATGGAGTATCAAATTCACCCTTCAGCCACCCTCTAGGTGAAGTGATGATGGGTTGTCCTTTTGTTATAACGATCAAGGCTCCTTACAATGAGATCCCTTAAACAAGCAGGTATCATGATCACGTAGCAATAGATTAGTGCGGACAAATGGACTTTGCAAGTTTAAAAAAGAATTAAATGACCTTAAACTACGAGGGTAGGAGTCCCAAGGATGAGGAGTAGCAACAACAAAGGGGTCTCAAATTAGAGCATGAGAAGGAGATGATGTGTGTTGAATTTTATAAAGCATTGGGGTTATAACGTTTGCAATTGTTTGGATGCATGAGGTATAAGGAAAAGTCTCAATTCGTGTCCCATCTAAGGTGTTTCAGAAAGCAATGAGGTTAATAACATAGTTCTCTCTTTTACCCTTGTTGATGAGCTTTATTACTTGCTTGCACTCGCAAACTTTTGGACTTTTGCTAAATAAACTCAAGTTCTTTAAGTTTTGCATTCTCTTTAGTTTAGGATGAGATTGAAAATATATACTGGTACGTTAGCCTTATCATAAGATTTTACAATGTTCAATTGTACCTTAAATGTGAGCTTGTGTTTAGATGGGACAAGTTTTAAAATGTGGAAGCCCAATTCCCATAAATTATGGAGGATGGTTGAAGACACATATAAAAACTAATTGAGATAGAAACTTACTAATTAGATGAAGATGGAATGCCACCAACTTTTTCATGGGCTCTTCTAACATATCTTAATTGAAGGAATTTGTGCAAGGTTGGGACTAATTAATGCAAACTTTCTAATTTTCACTAACATGGGGGACATGCTATGTGTTCCTTGAGTAAGCCATTCCATGCTCATCGAGTAACTTTCATATGAAAGCTTTTTTTGACCTGGCTCTTCGAAAACCCCAAAATCATTTTCAAATGTGAAGAGTGTGTTTCAATCCTTCTCATAACATTGTAGCTAGTTTTAACACCATCTAACTGTTCGTTTAAGTATTGAGGGGAGAGGAGTTTAGTTTTCATCTATCATGTCCTTGCCAATGGCTACAAATTGCTCTAGAATGCCCTCAAGTCTTGTGAGATTATTGTCCATGAACTCATCTTCATGCATCTTTAGGCCATACTAATTCTTATGCTTGCACTTTGAACATGTTGGTAACGTTATGACTTATTCTAGTGTTAGTGTATATATTGGGTACCCTTTGTTCTAGTGTATATGCTGGGTACCCTTTCCACACATAATGAAAACAATGTTGCTATTTATTGCAAGAACCATAGTGAAAATGCAAGCAACCTTCATAATGTTTTGGGAGAGGTGGGCTAGCTTCTTGTGGCTCTTCATGTTAGAAATTTGGAACCAATAATGGCAAAGCACATGTACACGGTTCCAAGTGCACTTCAGGCGGACTTCAGGACAACCAACAAAACATCATGCTATTGTTGCAATAACATGGTCTATTAGAAAAAATTATAGGAAGAAGCAAAGCTAATGTCGAAAATAGATAGCATGGATATGGGGTGAAAGATAGAAAAGAGAAGCCGTAGGAGCTTGCAGGAGCATGGATATGGGGTGAAAGATAGAAAAGAGAAGCCGTAGGAGCTTTGCAAAATGATGTGCATGAGACATTAGCTTCTAATCAAGAAATGTGAAGATGAAATTACATCCATGCTTAGTAAAAATTAATGTGAGGTTATGCTTGTAGATTGAGCATGCATGAGGTCTTAGCATGTTAATAATGAGGACATATATGCAATGGTTGAGTTAAAACAAAAGCAAAGGTATGATGCAACATCCTAGAATCAAGGACATGTTTGTGGTTACTAAATCTTCATGTGGTACAAAGGGTATTGGCATGGTTCTTAGCATGTTTATGGGGAATTTGAATGAGGACATATATGTAATTGTTGATTTAAAAAGAACGCAAGGTATGATGCAACATCCTAGAATTAAGGACGCACTTGTGTTAGTGAATCTCCATTGGGTACAAAGCAAGTGGGCAAGGGCATGAGAGTGATATAGGTTGGAATAATCAACCAACACACTTACTTGAGCCCTTAATTGATGTGATTTATGCACCGAGGTTGCAAAATAATAAACTTGTTATCATTAAATTATGTATACAAAACTATAAAGTGGAATTTCATGAAGGTAGGTCTTTATAAGCATCATTCTATGCCTATAGATGATGATTGAGTTTTGGACACTCACTTACAAAGCCTTGTAGCTTATAAAAATATCGTAAACCTCCAAAAGGCCTAGATACTATACCAAAAAATATGCATATCTAACAATCAATGTTTTTCTAAAATGCCCAAGGTGGCCTTTAAGGAATACCCAAGAAGATATTGAATATACTCTTGCTTGTCTTGAAATCTTTTAACTAACTTCAAGATACTTGATCAACCACTCCAAAATGCAATATTGCACATTCTTGGCAGATGCTCTACTTAGTCTCTTAACTAAGGATGTTTGCGATTACCAAAGGACAATTCTTCAAACTTCTTCGCATTCCCATGGGATTTGAGCTCTAAATGAAAGACAGATGGGCGTGGCTTTAGGAAATGATTCCTACAGTTGGTTTAGACAGCTTTATGGAGGATTAGCCATAGGAGAGTGGACATTTTTTCTAGTATCCTTATGTCCTAGATCAATGAGAACCTGACATCCCATTTCCTTTCAATATCTGAGGGTTTCCACCTAGAATTGAGGATGGAAACCACCTCTTCTAGGCCCTCAGAAGGAGTGGGTATGGGTAAAAAAGATGAACTGCTAACCCAACTAAATTCTCTGGTAAAGTTTAAAATACTACCCCCTTTCCAAGTAATGTCACCCTCCCACAGTTGTATTCTACTCATGACCATCTCTTGATCTGCATTATTAAGCCCGAATTCCCTTCTAATATCCAACCATGTCTTCCATTTAAAGTTGGCCTTCCCCACAAAACTCCCCAAGTAGTTAACACCGTAAGTTGATGTATGCCTCCAATGTGCTCTCATCTATGAATGCCAACTCCATAGCTCCTAGATTCTCCCTTGATGTTGCTAAGCAAGAGGGGGAAAGGGGTCTCCGTTTGCCTCCTTGCTCGCTCGGCCTTTCTTTGATAATTGCAAGGCTTTTAGGAACTTATCATCACTTAGCCGTTGTTTAGTAAAGAAAACAGATGCCCAAATTGAGTCTAAAGCCATGAAAATCCCTTTACCAGAGAGGACTATGTGGCTCTTGATCTATTCAAAAGCCCCCCATAAAGTTTTCCACAGTTGGCTTCCCTTAGTCATATAGGGCTCAGGGTTGCAAATAGCAGAGAGGAGAGAAAAATATTTCCACCTAGGGGCCTTGTAAGGTTTGACAAATTTAAAATTTCTAAGCAAAAGGTTAGCCCAGTCACTGTTAGGAGAGGTAATAGCTTTTATAATCCAAGTGGCAGCAAGTTTGTAAGCAACCAATTGGATATTGACTACTCCCAATCCTCCTTCCTTTCTAGGTCTGATGTAGAAGGCCCATTTAACTTTTGAAATTCTCCTTTTTGTATCACTTTCCCCCCATGGGAAAGATCTGCAGATTCTGATGAATTTTCTAAACCTGTTTTAGACAAGCACCAACAAGAGAGATACAAAATGGCAATTGGGTAAATGCAATGTTTAAGACAACTCTTCTCCTTGCAAGATTGGCCTGTAACCCTCTGAGTCTGTCTATTTTCTTCCTGAATCTGTCTAAGAACCACTTCCATTTGTCCATTTTAACTTTAAATCCCATAGGAATACCCAACCACCTGAAAATTTGTCCATGTGGTATTTTTGTGCATCCCATCTGGTCCAGAAGCATTTGAGAGCCACCTGAGAGCAAAGCATAACCTGTTTTAGTGTAATTTATCTTAGACCCTAATGCCACACAAAATATATCAATACATTCCATTGCCCCTTGAATGTCTACATTTGTGTTTCTGATAGTTAGTGGCGTCATTTGCAAATTCTTGATTAACTAAATGTTTCCCTGAGGGTAGCTCAATTCCTCTAATTGCCCTCATGGACATTTGGTCTTTTATTAACCACCCCAAAGCATCAGTTGCTATGGCAAATAATAAAGGGGCCAAAGGGCACCCTTGTCTTATTGATCTCTTCAAGAAGAAACTTCGAGTCATTTCTCCATTTACACAGATCTTTGCTGATGCATTGGAAAGCAGTAAAGCAACAAATGATGTGAACTTTGTCCCTAGTGCCAAATTCTTGAGGGATTACAAAAGAAAATCCTAGTTAAGTCTGTCATTAGCTTTTCTTTATAAAGCATACATCTTGTTTAGTTTCCTCAGCATGAGCGCATCCTTCCCATAGGTTTATGATTGCCTCCAAAAGGTGTCTGCCTTTGATAAATCCATTCGGTTCCTAAAGGATCCAATTATCCATCTTGTTTCTCATCCTCAATGCAAGGGCTTTGGCAAAGGTCTTGCAAGAGCAGTTTAACATAGTTAGAGGTCTCTAGTTTTTAAAGATTGTCTTGTCCCCATTTTTTGGAATGAGTTTAATAACTCCTCCATTTAGGTGATTGAGTAAGAATCCTTGTTCAGCACTCTCTCTCCACACTGCATTGAAGAAGGGCCAATTGTGTCCTAGAAAAACTTGTGAAATTCTAATGGAAGACCATCCTCCCCTGGAGTTTTACCATCAGCCATAGAGAAAGCAGCCTCTTTAAGTTCTTGCAAAGAGAGATCATTTTCTAGCTGCATTCTATCCAAGCTAGAAACTTTACACTATCTGACTAGTTGGCATCTATTCCTAGCCCATTCCTAGCCTCTAAAACCTATTCATCATTTGGGTCAACTGTGCTGAGTAAAGCTTTGAAATGAGTACAAATGATCTCCATATTTTCTTCCTCTGTTTTGATAATAGAAGCATCCTCCTTCTGCAAAAGAGGAATTTCCTCCTGGTTTCTCTTTTTTTAATTCTCATAAAGTTTTCTTTGGTTGGTTTGTCAAACTTTTCCTGCCCACCAATCTCTGAAATAGATTTTAGCATTTTGGATCTTGATTTGTTCCTGGATTTTGATTTCCTTTCTTTTTTCTGACAATTGTTGCTGGGTAATACTGTCCTTCAGTCTTGCCCTCTGTTCAAGTTGTTCCAGCTCATCCTTCACTTATCCATCCTCCTAGCCCTAATAGTAACTTTGTTTTTTCTAGCTTCTTTTAAAATTGCTTGCACACTTGAAACAACATTTTGGCATCCCTAAGAACAAGAGTCTGTAGATAAAAAGCCATATTCCATCTCTGAATGACCTGTTTCTACACAGACTCAAGTTTGTATAAGGAGGGGTCAGCTTTAAACCATGAATTGCCTTTTCTACCGTTTCCCAAGTCTATCCAGGCTAATACATGCTTATGGTCTGAAAGATTGAGAGAGGAAAAAGTTCTTTGCTTGATTCCCAAGGCTTGATCTAGAAGAGATTGAGCAATATAAACTCTGTCGAGTCCTGCCTCTCTTCTTAGCTCAGCTATCTGTCTATTGCACCAACAAGTATATATGCTAGCTGAACCTATGTCCACAACTTGAAGGTTTTCCTTGAGGTCTTCCCAGAGTTGAAGCTTAGGGCCTCTAAGCACATACCCTTTTTGTAACCACCTATCTCTTGGGCTCTCAATCATATTGAAGTCCCCTAGTATCACACAATCACTGCCCTGCTCATCATTGCATCCCAAGTGGCTCTTCTATCCATTGTTTTCCTGTTTTTGAACCAAAGGGAGTTCCTCCTCTGAGTCTCCTAACTCAGAGTCACTCATGCTAGCATCCTACAGATTGACATCATCTTCAAATTCCTTGGACCATCTATGCTTAACCTCATCCTCTTCCATTTTGGCATCCTGTATCCATTGCTCAATTTCTTGATCTATCAGTGCTTCATAGGCATTGTTGGTAGTAGCCAGAGGAAAAGTGACTCTGTCCTCCCCTAAGTGCACCTTAGTGTTTTTCACCTTTTCTGCCACATTGTCTGAGGCATTACTAATTTCTTTTTCTGCACTCTTATCTTGTGTTTGAATTTTCTACTTGTCTTTTACAGTCCACTTGGATTTGGGAGCTTGATTAGCATGTTGCTGGGGTAGTTCCTAAGGTGGCTAAGGCTTTGTTCCTTTTCAACGGATAGCTTTTTACTGTATGGGTAGACAACCCACATAGAAAACAAGAGCTAGGTAGGTTCTTGTAAACCAATGGATGTTCCATGAAAATACTCCCATTCCTATTGACAATTACCAGGGTGTCAGGAAGATCCTCAGCAACATCCAACTTTATCAATGCATGGGAAGAAAGCCACTCTATATACTGCTCTAGTCTATCCTCATCCAAAAAAGTAGTAACTTTACCTTTTGTAAATGACTTCTCCTCATCCCCAGACTGAGGATCCTCTTGCTGATGTGATTGTGTCTTTGCTAATTCATTGTCTTGAGCTTGGAGTCTGGTGCTTGTTGGCTTGGACCCTTCATCGGCTCAATCATTGGTAATTCCTACGTTGGAGGCTATTTTGATCTTTGGGTAGACGTGTGCTCTATGCCCAAATGTTGAGATTGCATTGGCACTCTTGGCTAGCCCTGTATCTCCCCCCTCCTCGTGGACCTTGGCTCGATGAAACTTGTCTTCCATGGGACCTCTCAAAACTTTCCTGCTGTACCACGGGGATAGGCTAGTTCAAACGTGTCTGGACAGGTGCTATGAGTATGCTTGTCTAGGTTTTTGTTCTTAGGTTGTTTACATAGTGAGAGGTGCCCGTCGCTGGTGTTGAACAATAAGAGGTGTGTTTTTTAACTACGGACGGGCATCTTGTTACACATGACCAAACTTTCTAGATGGGCACCCTTCAAAATGATGGTAAAGGGGGTAACCATGGGTGGGCACTCGATTTTTTAAAACCCACAATGGGGAGCTAGTGTGTAACCATTCTAGATTGCCTAGGACTCTTTTTGGGTGCCCATATGTTGGGTTGTACTTGGGCACCCTTTGCCAGTGTACAAAGAGCCTTACGGTGGGTTCACACCACCCACTTGGCAATGAAATAGAGCGAGGTCCCCCCCGCCAGGTGTGGTGGTTCAAACAACCCGCTATCAAGATTATGGAGGTGGCCAGATATTAATCATACCTTCATTGGTCTAGTGGATAGAGGGAAAAGTCTATGTCCGGTGGCGCGGGTTCAAACCACTTAGGGTGGCATGTGGGCAAATTTTTTCAGCCACCCACCTCCTTCATATGGCAGACGCGATTTCAGAGGATGGGCCAAGTTGGCCAAGTACACATCAATGCACCTTCCAACCACTTTTGGAGGTTGGTTGGGCGGGTGGTGTAAAACTTTGGCCTTACACACCTAAGCGGATGGATGCACCTGCAAGTCTCCCACCTAGCCCACTTGCTCGAAGCTTGACTAGCCCGCTAGTATTTTTTGTGTGCATGCAGTGGGGGCGGCCCTTGACCGTCGGGCGAGTCATGTATTTTACATGTATCAAATAGGGTCTTTACTGGCAACCCAAAGGGTGTCGATTGTTGGGGCAATTAAAAAAGGGGTGGGAAAGTTGTCATGGGCAGAGACACGGGCTGAACATGGCATCAAAAGTTTGATAAGCAAATTGATTGGATTCGTTAAGCTAGAAGAATATCCACCAATGAGCCAAGCAGGACACAAGGAGAGGGGGGAGGTGTGCAAAGCCCCGAGCGTCCGCCGCCGCCATTGGTTTTCTGTTGTCCCAATTGGTGTGTATGGCGGGCAGAGCCGCAATGTGTAAAGATCCGTACACATCGGATGATGGTGTATGTTGCATGCAAGCAACAGACACCGGACGCTGCCACGTGAGCAGGGAGGATAAGTGTTATTAGAATATGTTGGGTTCGGAGAAACTTGGAGTTCAAACAATGCCGAGTTTTGAAGGAAAGATGAAGATGGGGGAGATCGCTATGGTGGCTATGGCGATGGTGGCTGAGCGATTGCTCCTCCTTCTTCTGCACACAAACCTCGCAAAATCCCACCTATGGCTTCCTTCCTCACCTCCATAGCCCATCTCCCCTCTTCCCCAGCTTCGTTTTCATCTATTACACCCCCCCCCTTCGTACCTTCCCTCCCGCCATAGCCACGCTCGCCTCCCCCCCCTCTCCATTTCCTCCTCCTTTCCTCTTCCCCCGCTCCTTTTTCACTCCTCCCTCTTCCTTCCCCTTCGCCATCGCTTCCCTCGCCTCTTCCCACCCTTCATTTTGATGTATCCCTTGCCCTAACCTCCCCCATGGCGTTCTCCCAGGACCTTGATCACCACCCCGATGGCGCTCCGCTTAGCCCCAAGGACGGCCATCTGCGCCTCCGAGCTGACGGCGGGAACTTCTCTAGCTCTCCATTGGCTCGTCACTCCGATTCTGCTGCAATCGATGCTAAACAGGGCTTTCAGCAAGCCTCAGATGGCGTCGACAAGCGTACTACCGGCTTTGATGCTGCTCCTTCCGCAGCTCTGCCCGGCTCCGGCAAGAATTCCGAGTCTCCCAAGCATCGTGAAGCTCTCAACAGAGAGATGTATCGAATTCCGAGCTGCGCAGGTAGGTTTGTTTCAGCGGCCGGGAAAACTCGCTGCACGCAGGGACTTGAAGCTGAATTTTGTTTGCAAATGATGTTGTGCCGTCCTTGAAGACCGTCTCTTTTTGTGTAGCCTGGTTTTCTTGGAGCAAAATCCACGCAATCGAGCGGCGTGCCTTGGGTGAATTTTTTGATGGCCGTTCGCTCTCAAAAACCCCCAAGGTATACAAAGAGTATCGCGATTTCCTAATTAACAAATTTAGAGAGAATCCTCGAAGGGCTCTCACTTTCACGGAAGTCAGAAAAATGCTGGTAGGGGATGTGAATATCATCCGGAAAGTGTTCGATTTTTTGGAGTACTGGGGCTTAATTAATCACCATGCTGCAACCGAAAGCAAGCAGCGGGCAATAACAACAGAGAGCTCTCCTGCCACAATCACAGAGACGGTCCCGCGAGGTGTACGGGTAGTGTATCCGGGCTCTACACTGGGTGCCTCAAGGGTGATTACGCCGGCTGTATCGGTTGATAAACCCATTGCTCCTTTTCATTCTGTAAATTTGGCCACGTACAAAGATGCGTTTGCCACTCCTGCTGTGGATGCGTCAACTGAGCCTGCGACTGAACCCGAGAAGTTGGAAAACCGTTGTTGTAGCAGATGTGGCGCGGACTGTTCAGAAAGGCGATTTCAAAACTCGAGACAGGTCAGTCACTTTCAGAACGTATTTTACTTCTTCGCTTCATTATGAATAGATCTGGAGATCTGGACGTCCTGGAATGAATGTACGCGTGGAACATATTAAAGAGGAAGCATCTTATCATCTTGCTAATATGGTGCCTGAATTTGTGTCCTTGATACTGATAGACTGATAATTTGAGCATTATGGTAGTAAAAACAGATGGGCATGCTCTAATCAGTACCCATGGACCTTAATACTTATTAGACTGATACCATGGGCGTGTAGTACATGTGATATTAAGTAGAGCAGGTGCTCATTCACACCAATGGCCAAGCCAGCCTACTTCTATGGTGTTAGAGAACCATTCATCCGTATCTGTTAGGTTTAAATCCCAAACCCTAAAAATCATAACAGTTCTAAAGCGAGTGAAATCATCTGCATTCCCAAAAGTGTAAAAGGCTAGAATAATGTAAAACATGAGGTTTCAAGCTTTTAAAATCAGCTAAACATGCATATGAAAAGAAAGCCCTCTAAAAGCGTCTATATAGAGGGATATCCTTACTGCAAATAATGAGGGAAACACTTTGAATGCAGGGCTATCCTGTATGTGATACACAACATGTCATTATCCACTATTTTTAGCCCATTAGTAGATTTATTTGAGCCTTTAACATCTGTGATTCTGTGATGGGGTGCATTTACACCCTACAAATGCACAAAGGATAATTTGGCTGACGAGATGTGCTGTTGTCTCAACCTTTATGGAAAAGTTAGCCTGAATAACATATCCAACCAAGACACATTTTGTAGGGCACCTTGCCGGTTTACTGAAATGGAAAGCATTGATACAGCCCCTTCATGGACTGCCAAAAATGATGATTTTCAAAAAATCTTGTCCTACTGTACCCAGAGAGACTCCATGATGTCACTCACGAGGCCAGTAAAGAATCTCACAAGGCCAGTAAGAATCTTGTTTGAAAATCAGAAGTAGAAATGCAAAATCAGCAATGATGATGAAATCTGCAATGTCAGGTATGAAAACTTGACGACTGTTGGCAAGAGGGAAGTTATTGCAACATGTTTCTCCTATTATTACTCCTGACCAGGCTCTGCAGCTTGAGACACCCTTCAAAGAAAGGGAGCTCCTTGATGCTTTAAAGTCATGTGGCAAATGAAAGTCCCCCGGTTGCGATGGTCTTATAGTGGAGTTTTTTCTGGCTTACTGGGATGCCTTTAAACATGTCTTATTGCACATGATTAATAGTGCTTGGCAAAATCAGCAAATGCGAGATGCTTGGAAGAAAGGCCGGGTTAAGTTAATTCCCAAAAAGTGTCATTGTGAATCTTTTTGCTGATTGGCGGCCTATTACACTCATGCCAGTTATCTATAAGGTGGTTGCCAAAATGGTGGTTGATAGAATAAAAGGTTTTCTGCATGATGCTCTACATCCTACCCAATATGGCTTCATCCCCCACGCAGACACATCACTGATAATATTGCAAATGCCTATGTTCGGATAGAATATGCAAAGTATACTCAGCAGGATGTAGACATCCCCAAAGTATACTCAGCAGGATGTAGACATCCCCAAAGCTTTTGATACTGTACAATGGGAATTTATCTCGCAGACCATGCAATCCTTGGGATTTGGGTATAAAATGCATCATGTTATCTCTTGGCTATACAGTGATAGTAAGTAGCATGCATTTTATCTGGAGATATTTCTGATTAGTGGACTTTATATTGTTCATTGAGACAGGGATGCCCTCTTAGGGCTTTGCTTTATGCAATTCCTTCTCATTTGATTTTGCTATATCGATCACCTTGTGGCCATTGATGTCTTGCATGGTCTGGAGATACACAGAAGAAAGCCCATGATTGCACAAGCTTATGCTGATGATTCATTCTTCACTCCAATGAAGATACAAACTGATCTTTCGCAACTCATGAGTGCTTTATCCTTGTATGGAATAGTTGTTGGCTTGCAGGTACACTTTCATAATGCTAAGCTTCTGCCTTTGGCCAAGGAAAATTGTTTTGCCCTATCGGCTTGTTCGTCATCTTGGCTATCCTTTGGGATGGAACATCACATGATGTCAGCAAACAGATTGGGTACTTGCAAAGCTCAGGTAGAAACTAGAATATTGAAAGATAGCCACTTGGCCTCCTCATGTTTCAACTCCAAATTGTACAATCAATTTTGGTGGCCTATATTCAGTTCTTCTTGCCTATATTCAATTCTTCTTGCCTTTGATGATGTTTGACAAGAATGACATGCACACTCTTATGGAGACTTTCTGGTGCTCAAGGCAGCTCACCTAGAACTTGTGTATGGAGATAGCCTGTAGTAAGTTCATGGTTTCTAGATGTATGTAGTGGATCATGCAGGTTGCATAACGGGTTGAAATAGACCCAAGGGCCTCAATGTTTTTTAGGGTCTAGATGGTTCCCAAATTCGAGGGGGACAATTGGAAGTACCCAAAGAGAGTACCTAAGTTGTATAGTGAGCTAGGCATGTTCATGACGACATATGACCGCCCCATTGGAGGATTGTGCTATGGTTGTACTTGTGTACCGGCTTGGTTCTTGGGATGAAAGGAGCTGTACATGGAGGTAAACAGTATTTTGGGATTGGGACTTGATTTCAAGACATTTCTAAAAGTGTTCCTGAGAGCTTCTGATAGGGAGCAAAGGGGTATATATGGCTTTGGGTCATTGAGGGCCCACAGTGTGACAATGATAGGGGGTGTTGGAAATTAGGGTCCGTTCTCCCAGCTATAAGGCCCCATGAGGAGAGCATACGGACATGGTACCAAGATCGGTTTGGGGGCTTGAGAGTCTATTGTGTGAGCATCAGGTATGTAGGCCACATTGGTAGATCTAGGTGGAGAGAATCTTCCATACGACGGCCACGTGGGCAGCACTGTAGCTGCCCACAGAGCAGACAGTGCAGCAACAGTACGGAGCATTGCATGGCTTCTTGGAGCATCCCTAAGGTGTGTGGATCAGTCATGTGGTGGCTATGCAGGACTGCGCAGGAGATGGTGGTAGGCTGCTGCAGAAGAGGCTGGCAGAGGCAGCACACGTAGGAGTCACAGCAGTAGTACAGGCTGCTGCAAAGCCCTGGATAGGCTTTGAGAAAGGCAGCAGGTTGACTGCGAGACAGCCAGCAAAGGCGCCTACAGAAGACAGCACAAAGGCTGCAGAAAAGGCCTTATATAGGCATGAACAGGTTGGCAGATCCACAGACTGGGTGGGATCAGTCTGTGGCAGATTGGTTGGCTGGTAAGTCTATTTACAGACTGGTTGGTTGGTTTACTGACCAAGTTGGGCAGTCTAGGGGTTTCCCATTCCTCTATAAAAGGCCCCATTGTGGGGCATTTGGCAGTCGAAGAGTTGAGTCTCTGAGCATTCCCCCTACACCAGTGTGCAGGGCAGTAGTCTATTGGACAGCAGAGGAGTGGAGGACTGCAGCAGCAGAGGTTCTCACACACAATTCAGACTGGAAGCAGCCCTTACCTCTTGGGTCAAATGTTGGTGCATACCGACAGCCAGTAGGAACCAGCACTTGTGCGCATAGGCACACTTTAACCATTTACTGTTTCCGCTGTGTGCATACGGACTATGTTTTTCTAACAAAGAAGCCCATGAAAACTCAACGGAGGCCTAATCCAAGAGACTTGAAGCTCATAAAAGAAGAAAAGCTAATTAAATCTAAAAACAGTACTCAGTGTTAATAAATTACTTCAATGCTACTTATTTGGTAATGAATTAACGGCTGATTCTAAATACTATTTGGAGGTAGATCTGTTGAAGATTGGCAGGCTGCCGTGGGCATACTGCAAGATACCTTGGCTGCCAGGTTGGGATCGACATTTCAGCAGAGCAGCAAATCGCCCCGGTGCACCGTGCTGGAAGCTCTTGCACTAGACCTCAGCCAAACTCTCTCTTGCAGGCAGAGCGTTGGTGGTCAACCAGGTCCTTGCTACGGCCTGGTACATAGCCTCTTGGTGGTGTGCTTTCATCAGGGATGCAAGAGGCACATGAGACGGCTGGTGTGGAATTTCCTCTATACAGGATCGGATGGCACGCAGAACACTAGAGCCAGAGTCGCATGGCAGGCGTTGATTCAGCCTCAAGTCACAGGGAGAACTAGGTGTCATTAATCCGGACATGTAGAGCAGAGCCCTCTTGGTCAAGTTAGTGGGACGAGGTCTCACCCCAAGCATGGAGCTCTAGAAGCCCTTTAGCGCGGGCTTCTTGGGAACACACCCTGCACCGGTGGGCAGTGGCAGTATTCACTCAGATGGATCTTTTCAAAGGTCCCCTCATAGGGAAGGGATCCTCCTTGATCAGGAGCCTCTTTAGAGTTTGGCAGCGGCTCTCCAGCGGACTTATTCGGCCAGCCCTTCATGCAATGAGGAGTTTGACCGTCAGCCACTTATCTAGCATCCAGAGGTCCGAGATGCAGAGGGACATATGTTAGGATAGAGGACGCACATCGGTTGGGTTTAGTGGGACAGTGGCCCAGCGAGGTCGTTCTTAGACTGGAGACAGCTTCCATGCGAGGAGACATAGGCACTTGTTCATTTGAGAGAGGCAGGCACCAGCATGATAGAGATCGACTGTAACCGGCCTTAGAACACTAAGGGCAGTTCACAAAGAAGAAAATACAGCCAACTTAATTGATTGCCTTTGTTCACAAACCAAACTCAAAGCATAGAACTTCATTGCACAGCATCTTGGAACCATTCAAGACAAGGGAGGCTAGAATGTCCCTACTCAAAAACATAGAGAGTGACACCTATTGGCTCCAACACTTGGCGCCCCTTGCGGTTAGCTCAAAGATACAAAGGGACTCCCTTCAAGAGCTCACCCGCAGGTGCAACCCAGTACAACACTAACCCGTGGCTGTGCTAGTGACCAACTCCCAGACATGCATAATCACAAGTATACCAGTCTGACGGCATGCCAAGCAATGCATTACCCATTTCCAAGCCATTACCGAGCCCAAGGCTGACACGACCCTGCAGAATCTGACCCTATCACTAACCTAGAATCTTGTCCTCGATACAACCAGAATCATAGCGTAGGTGCCTCGATCCTCCCGACCACCCCCGAGCACGTGGGCTACAGCTTGACTCATCCATAGGCCCGTATCTAACCCAGGCGTCCCATACCACGTGAGCCCGTCCAGAGGACCTTCGATACACCACCTATGATCCGCCATGTAGATGGCCAGAGTCCCGGCCTGGGTCTAAGCCCCATCCATCAGTTGAGGAGCGCTCACAATAGCACTGGCCCTCCCTCTATATAGAAGGAAACCCGCTATAGATAGCACAATGCTATGAATAGCTCCCTCCATATAAAGCGAGCATTATATATGAATCAATCTCTATATATAGCAATCTCGGCTAAAAATAGCCATCCAGCCCTATGCTATCCTGTAACCCATGTTCATCTGATATCCAACCCTAGGTACACCATGCACATGACATACTCCCCTTCCTCTAAGAACTCACTCCTGAGTTTACTGGAAGCCCGAAAACTCTCTGTGAAGATGAGTCCATGCCAATAACTATACTCTGATTATCAGTTTGAGTGTGCTATACTTTCCATGAGATTCAAATCAAAGAAAATCTAAGGCCAAAGCCACAGTCTTTGATAACTAACCTAAGGAAAGTAAATCACTCAATCTAAACAAGGTTACATATCGTCGAGTAATCTTCTCGAGAAATCAAGTAACGCCTGAATCCACAGAGTTAATTCCGTTGACATATCCGTACACAAGCATGGTAAAATCCGTACGTGAAGGTAAATGATTCTATCAACCTTATCTATTGAGTATCCTTGAACTCAAAATCTTAGGTTGAGATCGAGAAATCACTGTTCGAACATCCCCATCAATTGAACCCCTCAAGGCCAATTTTTGGGTTGGAATTTCTATCAACCCTAATTCTTGAATTACTTAGTTTTCAAAAAATCCCTCAACGGAATACCCTTGTAATTCAAATTCTTGGGTTGAAATACATGACAGACTTTCCATCGCAGAACAATTAGTTATCAGTTCATAACTCATGATGGAAGAATCTTCATGGAAAAGATATGGTCCCCCTGATCTATCCTCGAAATGCCCCTACATGAGGATAATCAGTAAAAAATAAGTTGGCTATATCCAGTCAATGGTACTGTTCTAGAGATGTATATAGTCAACCATCATAGGAATAACATCCTCTGTGATCCAAAGACTACAGAAACATACAATCCAAAATCTCTTAAAACAAGATCCACTATTGAATATCCTGTATAAACTTGTGCACAACAAAACCGCTGCAATCACAAGATCATCTAGTTCTTAGGATCTCTTATCTAGGAACATCAAGTTCCAAACAAGGCACTGACAGACCATCATCAGAAGAGATGCGGTAACCCTTCGTGAGATTGAGTCTAGACTATGGAGCTCCAGGGTTGAATCCAAAAAATACATGGCTTCTCTCAGGGTAAAGAATCTTAGTCAGCCCTCGTTATTTTTAAAAAAATAAAAAAATCTATTTAGGTTGCCCCCAATTCAATTCAGCCTACTTGTACTTCACCCTAGAGGTCCTTGGGTATTATTTCACGCTGGATTATACCACCACATCAGAGAATCTTAAGTGTAATATACCTTAGTGTCCCATACCACCAAAGTATACTGCAAATAAAAAACTCAGTGGACAATATGAGTGAATCACGTAGCCAATCCCTCTTCAACTCAGATGATCCCAGATTGAGTTAGGGTGGCAAATCCGTACTCAATCCTTTTCTTAATGTGATTATATCACCCCCTTGTGTTACAATACCCCAACCAATAGGTCAAAGAAGAAAACAGCAGGTAGCATCCCTAACAACTCTTGAATCCTGACTATCCGCGACCTCGGGCTAAAAGAGTGAGAATCAGAATGACCCTGCCTTTGGACATGATTCAAAGAAGGTATCCAACAAGACTCATCCTGGTCTAATCAATAAGAACCTTCATATGTCCAAACGGTAACTCGAAGAAACGCCATAACTCACAATCACATCGAGATCAAAATTTCAAATAGAAACCAAACAGGAATCTATGCACCAAGATTCGAGAAAGGGAAATCCAATTGTCTTAGTTAAGTCCAGTTTAAGATGTAACAAAGTCTTAGGCATCCTCAATGTACCATATATCTAAAAAACTGCAAGATATATGGAACAAAAGTACACGTTATATAATTTGAAAAAACCAATCAAATTATAAATGCCACTTAGTTACAAATCAAATCCAAATTAACCAAAACCTGGTCAATTTAATAACAAGACAATTTAGAACATAATTCATACAAAATCGGGGAGCTTCTTGAACCAAGAGTGGTTCAAAAGATCCAGTCGAGCAAAAAAAAATTAGGTGTCGGTCAAAACTAAGGATTTCAACTTCTTCATCGCTTCTCAATAACTCGGAAGCAGTCTAAAGACTCTGAAACAAGCTGTCTACGTTTAGAACAGCATGAGCCTTCTTCAATATATTTCTGGTACTGAGGGGTTTTACAGTAGTGAAGAGCTGCCCAGAGTTCATCCATCAAGGAATCCATCTCTCGTAGCAGGTCATGAGGTCTACGAGGATTAATCTCCAATGTAGCCTCATCCTCCATCTCAATAAAACAGTAATCCAACGTAGGTGTCTCATTACTTTGATGTCCTTCCATGGCTGGAAAATATCTCACACGGGAGAGGGACTAGAAGAAAAACAACTGCGTCCAAACGCGTGCTCTTCACACTAACAAAAAGAGAATCTGGGGCTGTGTGGAATCAAGGAAGAAGGCGAGCAGAGGACAGCGAGAAAGATGGCGGAATCTGATAGGCTGATCTCAGACGAAAAGAGGGTGGGAAATTCGCCTTCATGCGCTGAAGTGCTGAAGTGAGAAAGAGAGAGAAATCCCGGGTATATAAATAGCCAGGAAGGGCCATCAAAAGCTAGGCGAATTTAGGGTGTGCTTGATTTAGAGCAAGTGCTTTTCTTGCTAGAGAAAAACAAAAAAGCATACTGCTTTTTTTACCAAAAAACAGTCTCGCTTTTAATAGATCTGGTCCCGCTTTTCTCCAGCCAGCCAAAAATAGCCAAAATGCGCTAGATTTAGAGCAACTGCTTTCCTTGCTAGAGAAAAACAAAAAAGCAACCTGCTTTTTAACCAAAAAACAGTCTTGCTTTTAATAGATCCTGTCCCGCTTTTCTCCAGCCAACCAAAAATAGCCAAAACACGCTAAAATCAGGCCATACGCTCCTTCCCAAAGGCAAGTGCCTGCCCCCAATCATATCGCCCCTGTCTCTGATGCCCGAATCTCCTAGACAAGCCGCTTTCTAGGCTTATGAACGCTCTCTCTTTCCTCCTACTTCTCAACTGCAGCAAATCTAGGTCTCTAGGGTAGGAATCTCATCCTTGAGAACCTAGAGCAAATTCTTTCCCTAACCAGCCTACTGTCACGCGTCCCCACACAGCCAATCACATCAACAACCCAAGCGTGGGTAGTTATAGGTCAGAAACGATCCATCCTCATATCTCTTGCTGAAAGCATCAAGTCTTCTCATCGCCTACCCTTCTCAAGGAATCACGATTTCCAAACACGTAGCAACCGAGAGAGAGCACATAGCCTATGGACTTCTATTTCTTCCACAACTCTCCCAATCATGAGCGCACATCATCAGCCAACGATTCAGCCCATATATGAGCGGAAATTCAGATTTGCAAAAGCAATCTCAAAAAGCGTACCTAGAAGACATCTTTTCTGCATACCTCGCGTTGAATTCAATTGTGATAGGACGGCTCTGATACAAGATGACACGACCCCGTAGAATCTTACCCTATCACTAACCTAGAATCTCGTCCTCGATACAACCAGAATCATAGCGCAGGTGCCTCGATCCTCCCGACCACCCCCGAGCACGTGGGCTACAGCTCGACTCATCCATAGGCCTGTATCTAACCCAGGCGTCCCATACCACTTGAGCCTATCCAGAGGACCTTCGATACACCACCTATGATTTACCATGTAGATGGCCAGAGTCCCGACCTGGGTCCAAGCCCCATCCATCAGTTGAGGAGCGCTCAACTGATCTACACAATAGAACTGGCCCTCCCTCTATATAGAAGGAAACCCGCTATAGATAGCACAATGCTATGAATAGCTCCCTCCATATAAAGCGAGCACTATATATGAATCAATCTCTATATATAGCAATCTCGGCTAAAAATAGCCATCCAGCCCTATGCTATCCCGTAACCCATGTTCACCTGATATCCAACCCTAGGTACACCATGCACATGACAAAGGCCAACCACTGCACCCCTAGGAAGAGAGTATCACAACCAGTGCCCCAATCCTCTTCCGGGCCAACAACAGGGCATCCAACTTAGTAGGAACTTAGTAGGAATGGCTGTAGCAAAGAGTGTAGAAGGAAGATGATAGCACAGCCAACAGAAAGAGCTTGTTTCAGCCCGAAACAGCTCCAGAAGTAGGATGAGAAGCGGACAGCAAACTTTGGTAGGAGAGATCTACCTAGGAGTGTCTTCCAACACTAGAAAGGATCAGAGAGAAGTGCGTCTAGCAAGCTGTAGCAGATCAGCCAAGAATGCGTCCACCAGAACAGAGTTTACAGCCCACAAACAGCTCCGTTTTCAGTGTGCCTTGCAACAGGCAGGAGTAGGAAGAGAGGCGCCCATGAGTATGACTTCAGATGTAGAAAAGAACTTTTGTCGCGAAGAAAGTCGAAAACAGCCTCAAAAATGGCCCAGAATGAAGGCGTCCAAGTCCCACAAGCGTGCCAGCAACAAAGGGCACCAAGGGGAGGAGAACTGTCGCGAAGGAAGCATGAAATTCGAGTTCAGCAAGGAGAGGGAGAGCTACAGAAATATGCCATGAAGAGAATGAGGCTGCCCTGGTAGGGGTGAAGTCTCAAAACAGAAAGGAGAGCCAAGGAAGGGATCTAAGGGCTTCTAGAGGTGACACAAGGCAAGCAGATAGGCCACCAGGAGACACCTAGGCAAAATGAGGTGTGGGATTTTTAATGCCCCTAGGGGGTCAAATGGCACACCATGACCCTAATGCAAAGGAACCAATGACCCTATTTTGAAGGATCTCTAGGGGGCCAGTTTTTAAAGGATGACCCCATTGAACCAAACCAATGACCTTAGAAAATGAAACCACTCTAATAGCATCAGGAGTTGCACTTGTTGCACATAAAATCATAGGTACCTTTTGGGCATTAACTAAGGGCCCTAGCCTGGTACCCTAGGCCAAATTCATTGACAGTTAGTTTAGACACTTCACCATCACCACCACGTCCCCGTGACATACCCCCCTCTTGAAACAGCAAACTATCTTGTTGGCTGTCCCAAAATTACAGCAAATAGAAAAGGGTGTCACAATAGGCATAAAACAGCCCATAATCAATAGTAGTACATCACATGAAGTACCAAAAATACAATGTACATACGGCAAGACTGCAGATCCATCCGTATGTCAGTGTATCAACCAACTGGAGTGTCATGATCACTCATCGTAGAAGGATCATGGCAGAAACAGTCAGCATCAGTGCCTCGGGTGAAACCGCAGTGTCACCAAGCGACCTCTAGATATCTTGTGAGTCTGTCTGCATTGTGGGTGTGGAGGTGCTACCGCCCCCATGAGCATCCGGTAATGCTCTACTGAACCGGCATGAGAGACTACCGTAGTAGGCTTGAGACGAAATGCCTCAAGGTAGAGCTGTAAAATCTGAGGTGAATCTGCCAATTCACTCTCTTTCATCCAGATCGCATCGTTTGCAGGATAGTTCTTGCACTTCGCACGATAGCGTCTAGTAACTCTACCATTAACTTTCCGTTCCTTGTGTGCCACAATCTGCTGAAGAATCAAGACCTCATCTTGCTCATCAACTTCAGGCTGCTCTTCAACTGGCATATCCTGTGGCACTTCTCCATGAAAAGGCTTCAGCAAGCTAACATGGAAAGGATTGTGGATGGTCCACTGCTCAGGTAGCTTCAGCCTGTAAGCTACCTCATTGATCTTATCAAGAACTTGAAAGGGGCCGTAGTACCTCATATTCAGCTTAGTGTACAGCTTTACCTTCCCTTTCTTGTTCTTGAGGCGTGCTTCAAGAAAATGCAGCAGCACCCAATCACCTTCAGTGAAAACCAAGCCCCTGTGATGCTTATCTGCAGCTCTTTTCTGTTTATCTTGGGTGCATTGGAGGGCACATACTCATCTGCCACACAATTTCTCCTTTGTATGCAAGATAGGAGGAATCTTCCTCGCTCCTTCCACTATTTCAAAAGGTGCCTTACCCGTGGAAGAGTGCACTGTATTGTTATATGCATACTCAATCAGTGGCAAGTACTGTTCCCACTTTGTTTTGTGCTCAGACACATAGCATTGGAGCAAATCCAAAGCTGTAGAATTTGCCTCTTCTGATTGACCATCAGACTGTGGATGATAAGAAGATGAAAACAGCAGTGAGGTTCCCATGTCTTCAAACAAACCTCTCCAGAACATGCTGGTCATCCGTGGATCTCTATCGCTCACGATAGACTCAGGCATCCCATGATACTTGAAAGAAAGAAAGAAAGAAAGTTTATTAAAGTCTTCGGAAGACCGATGGGTCTATGAGACTGTGAAAATCCTGATACAACGAGCTGTGGTAGTGGAGCTACTAAACGAGCGTCCATACCAATGCAAAATGCAAAAATGCAGAATGGCAGTACTAAGTCCTAAGTCCTAATAGTCATGTCGATGGTCGACTATATATCAATCTCAGCATCATCATCAATATCATCATCATCCCCAGCAACAGCAAGATATTAGGATGGATGAGGCAGTGGAGGCATGAAGTCGGCTAGAGTGCTGTCGGCCACTCAGAGGTGGGGTCCTGGCACGTCTCTTGGTCGCAGCTCTGTGTCTAACCAGGGCTATTGTGACCCGCGTCGGTCGGGCTCCGACTCTAAACAAGGAGGGGATGTCTCCAAGTGTGATCTGTGTGTCGACCCTCTGTCTGAGTTGTCGGGTCACGGGCTCTGGGTCACGGTCATGTCGAGGCCTCGTCTCGTTGGGGTCCATGTGATCTAGCTGAAAGAACTCCGTGATAGATTTCTGAGAGGGATCAACCGAGGAAGAAGTTTGCTCCTGTCTCTGTGCTTGGAGTATCCTCTCGTGGTGTCTAAGTGCCTCGTGAATGAAACCTACCAAACACCATTGGTCTGGGTAGGAGAGGAAATGGGCTAAACTCCCATAACTATCTCTGAAGAGGCAGTGGAAACGTCCTTGGATCTCATAGTACACAGGACACTTGAAGATGAAATGCTCCTCTGTCTCAACCTCCTGTATGTCACATAGTGTGCATATGCGCCGCTCCCTGGGTAGTCGCTGTGCTCTGCCACTCTCAATGCGAAGTCTGTGTGAAGAGACCCGGAACTGCCGAAGAGATCCTCATCGAGTGGGGTAGGTGAATCTGTGTGTATCCTGGTGGGTCAATGAAACCCTCCGGTGTGATATGTAAGAAGTGATCTCTGTAGAAGCTAAGCTTCACTGGGAGTTCACTTGGTTCCAACCAGGTCCGAAAAGTGTGTAGCTGTAGTAGATCCTCACGGATAACCTGGTTGACCTCGTGTGATAAGAGGGGAGAGAACGGAGCATCCATGCTATACTGGAAGGGAGGTAGTCTATCCATGTGGAGCCCCAGTCGCTCAAACCATCTCTCTGTATGTGCATACCAGCACCTCTGATCTCCTCCTGCTGCAAGTGCCATAGAAGAGGATAGAGCTATCCATGGTAGCCTGCTACGCCCCGAGGTATAATCCCCATATTCCCTAACTTGGTACAGATATGTGATGACCTGAAATGTAGAATCTAGCTGTAAAGGGGGCATAGTTGTAAGACACGTTAAGACACGACACGTTAGACACGCTTTAGACACGAGTGTCTAGAGTGTCTTAAAGATAAGACACGTAAGACACGTTTGCCAGTTATAATAATATTAAATTTAAAAATATAAGTATGTATAAGTACAACTTGGTAGCATGACTAGCTGCTAGTTTTAACATTTTAGAAGTACAATGTGGTTAAGAGTGAAGACTTCTCACTTGTCAATTAAGACTTAAAAGTTAAATGCCAAGACTCGAGACTTAAAAGTTCAAAGTTAAGACTCAAGACTCATGGGCTTGCAAGTCATGACTCACAACTTTAAGGTTTAAAGTGCAAACCAACAATTTGATATTTAAAATTCCAAATTACAACTTAAAAAGAGCCTAGAGGGCTACATAGATGATAGACTGATAGTCAATCATCATAGATCAATAAAGCTTAAACATATGTCATAAATAACTCGGCCAATGCCAACAATCTAGTAGTCACATGTTGACATGAATGAAATCTGAATCCTCATACATATAACTGAATGGGAAACTTTTGAATGTCAAGAGTCAAGTCTCTCAAGACTCATCCTAGTCTGAATCTGCTAGGTCACTGCCAGTGCTGGATCCAAAGTCACCATCAGTGATAGTGTTAGCCTCACTATCATACTGTGGCTCCTTAGGCACCTCCTCCTCCTCCTCCTCCTCCTCCTCCTCATCCTTCCCCTCCTCCTCGTCCAAGGCATTTGCAAAGTCTAAGGTTCCAAAACGTAGGGTTTTTAAAATTTATAAAAAATTTAGAGTGTGTCTAAACGTGTCTTAAGGTAAGACACGTGTCTTAAGTGTCTTACCATAAGACACGAGTGTCTTAACAACCATGAAAGGGGGTGACCCAAACTCAGCCTGAATGATCTGGTGAGGAACGGAAAACAGATTTTAAGAACTCCTTTGCCATCTGCTCGGAAGTAATCTTCTTCCTTATTGGAATGAAATGAGCTGAATCTGCAAATTATGGTTCATATGCCATTATGACCAGAAAGAGTGCGAGGGAGATCAAAAACAAAATCCATGGCGATACTTTGCCATGGTCTATCTGGGATAGGCAAAGGCTGAAGTAAACCGGGCTGTTTCTGCGTGTCATACTTCACCTTTTGACAAGTGATGCATGTTCTGACATAAGCTTCAACATCCTTCCGAAGTGAAGGCCAATAAAAGTAGTGCTCTACTGCTTTGACTATAGCCTCAATACCCCTATGCCCTGCATACGGTGGGGCATGACTTTCAATGAGCGCCTTATGCCTCAATGGCTGCGTTACACACAGCTTTCCATGCATCATCATAAAACCCTCCTTAAGTGTGTAATGATCATGCCTATTGCCCTCCATAAGCTGATCATAAATACGTGCAAAGGCATATCTGTAGCATACTGCTCCTTCATGGCATCTAGCTCATTGTGATAAGCAATGGTAAGTGCAGATACCTGTGGTTTCTTGGACATAGCTTCCATACGTGGCCTTCTTGAAAGTACATCAACCACTACATTTTTCTTTCCAGCCACATGTACAATCTGAAAATGAAAAATGGAAAGGAAGTTTGCCCATCTCATGTGCTTTTCTGATAACTTTCTCTGAGTGAGAAAGTATTGCAGCGATTGATGATCAGTTTGCACATTGAAATCAGCACCTAAAAGATAGTGCTTCCACACAGTAAGAGCATGAATTACAGCTACCAACTCTTGCTCATATACATTCATGTTGTGTTCAGCATCTTGGAGCAGCCTGCTCTCATATGCAACCACTCTGCCTTCCTGCATGAGTACTCCTCCAACACTATTGCCGCTTGCATCACATTGAAGAACAAAAGGCTTTCGCAAGTCTGGCAAAATGATGATAGGATTTGAGCATAGCTTTTCTTTCAGCTCATTAAATGCTGCAATTTCTTTCTTCCCCCAACAGAAAGGCACTGCCTTCTTCTCCAAAGCATGTAAGGGTGAAGCTATCTCAGCAAAATAGCGAATGAAGCGTGTGTAGTATGAATACAAGCCAAGAAAACTACGAACTTCATGTAGGTTCTTCAATGGAGGCCAATTCTTGATTGCCTCTATCTTGGCAGGGTCCATTCTCACTCCATCTCGTGAGATGATGTGTCCCAAGAAATGTATCTCTGGCATGAAGAACTCACTCTTCTTGGTATTGACCAGTAAACTGTGTTTCTTGAGCTTTGCAAATACAACTGCCAAGTGTTGCCGATGCTTCTCTTTATCTTTCGAGTGCACAATAATGTCATCAAAGAATGTACCCACAAACTTCCTGTGCTCTTTGAAAATGCGATCCATCATACAATTGAAGGTAGCAGGAGCATTGGTCAAACCAAATGGCATAACAAGAAACTCATAAAGCCCAAAAGTGGTCCTGAAGGCAGTCTTATGTACATCTTCGGGCCTGATTCGTATCTAATGCTAACCACTCTTCAAGTCAATGCGACTGAAGATGGCTGATCCCTCTAATGGATCCAAGATATCATCAATGCGTGGAATAGGAAATCGATTCTTGATAGAGATCTTATTCAAAGCCCTGTAGTCAATACACATTCTCCAAGATCCATCCTTCTTCTGCACAAGTAGGACGGGAGAACAATATGGAGAAGAGCTTGGCTGAATCAGCCCCTTCTGTAACAATTCATTCACCTGACACATGATCTCCTCCTGCTGTGCCGCACTCACCTTGTATGGTGGTCGGTTAGGTGGATAACTTTCAAGAATGATATCAATAGTATGATCTTCTGGCCTCTCAGGAGGTAACTCCTTTGGAAGTTCATTTGAAAAACAATCTTGAAACTGAAATAAAAACTCAGCGTGCTGTTTTTCCAGCTTGGAAAAATCAGAGTTATCCTCATCAGGTTCTTTTTCTTTGACAAAAATCAAATATGCAGAAAGATGCTTTTTCATTATAGAGGAAATCGCCGGAGCGGATACAATTGGGACTGATTCTCCCTTCGAATTTACATCAATGACTTGGGTTTTACCCCTATAAGTCAAAGTAAGCTTCTTGTCATGTGTATCTATGATAGTATGCACATGGTACATCCAAGGCATCCCCAGCAAAACATCACACTTAGGTAAAGGCATCACATAGAAATCCTTATCCTTGAATGTGAATCCGTAACTCCCTATGATAGGGGTGATAGGGGTAGTAAGCTTCGGATTAGCCCTATTGGCCTCACAAAGAGGACCAATCTCCTCTAGTCGAAGACCCAACTGAGCTGCAAGTTCAGGAGTAATGAAATTTGCTTTGGCTCCTGAATCAAAGAAGTAGAGACAATGCTGATCCCGTAGCTTGCCCCATGCTCTGCACATGTCTGTCTTCTCTCATCATGCTCACCCCCAATAATGTCAAGTATATGGCCAGCACTTGGCTTGGGCTTCTTGCCTCTAAGGTCCTCTCTATTGCCTTGATTAGTGTCAGCCCGAGTTGCTGCAGGTTCTTTCCTCTTCTTGTTAGGACAATCTGCTGCCCTATGACCCGTCTCTTTGCAGAGAAAACACCTCCCTTCAGTAAACAACTTGTTCCTCTCCTCAGGAGTGAGAGAAGAGGGCTGCTGTTTTCTCCTTTGTCCTGCCACAAACTTTGATTTCAGAGGGACTTTTCCAGCTTGCTGTGGTTTCTTTCGCTCCTCCTTGAAGTTGCTCTTGAAACCTGAGACTCTACCTTGCATGAGTAAGTTGTGTTGGCATTCTCTATCAACTGTGACATGCTGGAAATGTCTTAGTGCAATAGTCCCTCAACTCTTTGGGAAGACCACAACAATACTTTTCAGCTTGCTCTGAAATAGGGACTGTTCTGTAAGAGCTCACAGGTAGAAGCGTATCCCAAAACGTAATCCTAAAGATTCCTGCATTCCCTAGCATTCAAATTATGCCACTGAGTCATGACATCCACTTCAAAAGTAGTGGTGAGCCATGCGGCTGAGAATGCCTTTTGAATTCAACCCATATAGCAGGTGTTTGGCCCTGAAGGAGAAGGTTAGACCACCATTGCATGGCATTTACCTTGAGGAATGTGGCTGCCTTCTTGATTTTCGAAGACTCTCTGAAGTACCCTCCAGCAAAAGTCAAATCAAATTGCTGCAAGAAAGTAAGAGCCTTCATTCTATCTGCATGACCATTAAAGGTCTCAAAGATCATTGCTGCCCCCCTTCCTTGTAATCCTTCATCTTGAGCCTAGGCTCCAGCTGATTATAGCCAGGGGGCTGCAAATAAAGGGCTGCTGTCCTTGGGGTCCCTCAGGAGCTTGAAGAACACCCCCCACAGCTGGGTTTGCAGGCACATGTGGTACTGACTGAGTGTGTGACATCATAGGGCTGCCTCCTTGCAATCCAGGCTGTATCCCCACATTAGCATATAAAGAATTTGGGGCTCGCTGTGAGGTCATGGCCTGAAAAGTGGATCCTCCTCCAAGGTGTGTAGGCTGAACCACATATTGTGGTTGGGCTTCCCGCCCTTGCTGCACATTCTGAGCATTGCTACCATGCTCATTCCCATTTGGTCCCTGCCTTTGTGGCACTGCAAGTGCCTGTACCAATGGTGTAGGTAGCTCTGATAGTGGCTGTACCATTGGTGTCGGTGGGTTTGGTAGTGGCTATCCTCACATGCATCTGTGGACCTTGAATGGGTTGTGCCTCTGCCCTTGTCATCAAAGCTAGATTATGCACAATCTCAGCAAAGCTCTGAGTGAGCTGAGTCAAAACTTGCAACACAGAAGCCATCTATGTTTGCATTATTGCCATAGCATTTGCCTGCACGCTTGGGTCAACACCCAATGCAACTGTATCCATAGTATTTTGCATTTGTGGAGCTGGCTGCCCCAATGCATTAACTTGAACATTCTACCCTTCATGGGCTGCATTTTGCACTCTTATTCCAGGGTGTGCTCCCCTTATCTATGGGTCTGGGTCAAACTATGAGTCTGCGTCATAACCAAGTCTGATATTATCCATATCCAAAAGCAATGGATAGCTGTACCAAAATCAGCAAAGGCTTTCTCTATCCAAGCTGCCCAGGGACTCCTCTGGATGATTTGATGAGGGTCCCGGCAATGGAACCACTGTAACCGGCCTTAGAACACTAAGGGTAGTGTATCTGTCTCTACTATCTCACAAAGAAGAAAATACAGCCAACTTAATTGATTGCCTTTGTTCACAAACCAAACTCAAACCATAGAACTTCATTGCACAGCATCTTGGAACCATTCAAGACAAGGGAGGCTAGAATGCCCCTACTCGGAAACATAGAGAGTGACACCTGTTGGCCCCAACACTTGACGCCCTTTGCAGTATTTATTTAAACTGGTTAGCTCAAAGATACTAAGGTACTCCCTTCCAGAGCTCACCCACAGGTGCAACCCAGTACAACGCCAACCCGTGGCTGTGCTAGTGACCAACTCCCAGTGCTATTACCTTGGTTCCTTTTAGCAGACATGCATAATCACAAGTAGACCAATCTGACGGCATGCCAAGCAATGCATTCCCCATTTCCAAGCCATTACCGAGCCCAAGGCCAACCATTGCACCCCCAGGAAGAGAGTATCACAACCAGTGCCCCAATCCTCTTCTGGGCCAACAAGGCATCCAACTTAGTAGGAACTCAGTAGGAATGGCTGTAGCAAAGAGTGTAGAAGGAAGATGAGAATTCAGCCAACAGAAAGAGCCTATTTCAGCCCGAAACAGCTTTAGAAGTAGGATGAGAAGCGGACAGCAAACTCTGGTAGGAGAGATCTACCTAGGAGTGTCTTCCAACACCAGAAAGGATCAAAGAGAAGTGTGTCCAGCAAGCTGTAGCAGATCAGCCAAGAATGCGTCCACCAGAACAGAGTTTACAGCCCACAAACAGCTCTATTTTCAGTGTGCCTTGCACCAGGCAGGAGCAGGAAGAGAGGCACCCATGAATATGACTTCAGATGCAAAAAAGAAGAACTTCTATCCCGAAGAAAGTCGAAAACAGCCTCAAAAGTGGCCCAGAGGTCCCAGAAGCATGCCAGCAACAAAGGGCACTGAAACCGGCCTCGCTGGTCAAAGTCCTCTTCTGAGGAGGCAGAGGTAACCAAGATTCAAAGGCATCAAACATGTCAACATCTGGCTTAGCTTTGCAGTCCACGAGGAGAAGCTGAATGTTCAGCAAAGATTACATCTCTACTGACAATAATCTTCCCAGTATTTGGTTGGTATAACCGATACCCTCTGCTCTCCTGGCTGTAACCAATAAATATGCATTTGATTGCCTTGTCATCAAGCTTATGTCTCAGCTGAGATGGTACATGAACATATGCAAGAGACCCAAAAACTCTCATGTGTGAAAGTGAAGGCTCCTTGCCTTTCCATGCTTCATAAGGTGTAACAGTCTGCAATGCCCATGTAGGTGATCTATTCAGCACATAGTTGGCACACATCACTGCATCAAGCCAAAATTTATTGGGCAAAGACTTGGCCTTAAGCATGCATCTGGCCATCTCCATTGTGGACTTGTTTTCTCTTTCAGAAACAGGATTCTACTGAGGAGTGTAAGGAGTAGTACATGAGTGAATAATAATGCCTCGTGAAGACAGAAATGCATCAAACTCCTTTGACATATGCTACGTATGAAACGCGTTTCATAAAGCCCCAATTTTCGGGTAGGGTTCAAAAGAGGGCAAAATCGTGATTTCACGCATTTCGCCGTACCCGTGCACTCCGTACTCCCGTAGCTCTGTCCGTGCAGCCCGTACGCTCCCTCTTGCTCATTCTCGAGGTTTGTGCCCCCAATCATCCCCAATGTGCATTCAATCGTCCTTTCTACAGTCTACCCTTCTTGAATTTGGCGCTGCATCCTTTCATGCAGGCTGAAATCTGCTGGCAGAAGTATGGTTGCACCTTGCTATATGATGGCTGGTCAGATGTGAGGAAAAGAAATGTCTACAACATTCTAGTTTCCTCTTGCAAAGGAACTATGTTCCTTCGCGCTATAGATGCATGAGCTTTAGGGACAGTGGTGACAGGTGCATATATATGGTCTCATTTGCGCACAGCTATTCTTGAGATTGGTGTAGCAAATGTGGTGCAGGTGATCACAGATAATGGCTTCAATTGTGTGTCCATGGGAAGGATGCTTGAGGATGAGTTTCCCACTATTGTTTGGACACCATGTGCTTCTCATAGTTTGGATCTTGCCATTGAGGACATGGCAAAGTTGCCTTGGGTTTCTCATATATTTTCTAAAGCTTTGAGCTTGGTAAATTTTGTAACCAAAAGACCCAAGGTCTTGAGCATGTTCAGGGAAAATAGTGACCTCGACCTTTTAAAGCCCTCAAAGACACGGTTTGCTTATATGTTCATAATGTTAGAGAGGGTTGTTCAAGTGCGGCATGGCTTGCTGCGTACAGTTGTTTCCCGTGATTGGCAGCAATGGGGGGATAGGAATGAGCCCAAAGCAATTGGTTTCAGCCACATGGTCATGAGAGATGCATGGTGGGAGGAGGCTGCAGCTCTAGTGAAGACAATGAACCCCATGTACAGCGTTCTCTGATTGATAGATATGGAGGGGAGCACCATTGGGCTTCTCTATGAGTTCATGGACAAAGTGGGGGAAGTCCTTGATGCGTGTACTCACCTATCTGCAGACAGGTATCCCGTACTCATGAGTCATCCTTTGAAGTTAGCATTTTTCCAATTAGAAAAGTGGCATGCTTAGAATTCCTTTTAATCTATGTTTTCATTTTTTCTAAACATTATTGGTTTTGCCTTTGATTCATAATTTCTTATGAAGGATTGAAGACCTTAAGGAGATCTGGAACACGCGTTGGGATTGGTTTAATAGGCCAATCCATACTGTTGCTCATATCCTTCATCCTCTATGGAGGAATGAGCAGCAATATCTCGATAGAGAATTAGAGGATGGGTGGTCAGCTTATATGAGCAAGATCGTGGGAGATGATGATGATTTGCTTTTGAAGCTGGAGGATGAGCGTCTTCTTTTCCGCAACTGAAGTGGTGTTTTTGGATCACGCAATGCACAGAGAGAGGAGACTCAGCTAGCAGCAGTTTCTTGGTGGGAAAAATATGGCATTGAGGCACCCCACTTGGTAATACTTAACCCTAGAGGCAATACTTTCTTATTACTTGAAAACATGTGGGTATAGCTCAGCAATTGGAAGCTGCCACTAAACTGTGAGAGAAACTGGAGTACATGGGCCTTACTCCATACCAAGAAGAGGAACAAATTGTCCACTGTGCAATTGGAGAGGTTGGTCTTTTGCCACTGCAATCTACGATTGCTCGAGCAAACGAACTACCCCATTGAGCCTCGGCAGGTGAATCCCTATAAAATCGACATCACAAAGTGCAAGGAGATGCCGGTGATTCCACTTGAGGAGGGGGATATCTACGCCATGTTGTACAAGGAGATCACGGCTTCATCTCACCACACCCGATCCTCCCAGGCAGCTGGTGCCAGTACTTCAATTGCACCTGCATCTCATGAGGATGCTTTTTATGAGTCTTCTGGGAGTTCCAGTAGCAGTGAGAAGGAGGCTGATGAGGACATGGATTTGGTTGAGGAGGAAGATGCTGACATTGATGATGAGGCTTGACTTTTGATTTGTGACTTTGTCACTTGTGACTTATTATTGATAGACAATACTTTGAATTCCAGTTGTAGTTTGACCTTTTTACCTTCATGGTCCATCACCATGGAGGTCTTGGGAGGTTCATTGATGACTCTAGTTTTTATTATTATCAGTATTCAGTATGTGTGATCAGTATGATCAAGATTCAATTATCAATATGTACGATCATTCAGTATGTATGTGTGAAGATGATCATTGAGTACTCTAATATGTATAATGTATGATCATTGATGACTAGCTTTTTGTATGATCAGGATTCAGTATGTATGGTGCTTATACTTGATATGTATGTTTTTTGTATCATGTATGCACTATGGAGTCACTTGCAATCTTTATTTGCACATTTTTGTATATGGCATGATGCATACCCTGGTATGAATGCACATATTTTCACATTCCGAATGAAACCCATTTCATTCATTTTTCGAAACACGTTTCAAATGTATGAAACCCGTTTGAAACCTCCCGTTTCACAAACTCCTGGCAACTATGTATAATAGGGCATCACTAGAACAGATGGCCTACAATCAGGCCAAACGGAAGTCCAGGAATCCAAACGGGTGAGGAGTTATGAAGAAAAACGGAATTCAGCTGAAGGAGGCTGAAAAACCAGTCCAAAATCTCAGCAAAGGGAGAAGATGAGAGAGAAAACCACACATGTGAAGTTTAGAAGGCCCACGAAGGTCCAAGAATGGCAAAGGAGCATGTAGAAGGCACTAGTCAAAGGCTTTCCAAAAGTCTACAAAACAAGTGTAGAATTTTTGGCCTCTCGACCTCGCACCCCTGTACTCAGCCTCTATGCTTGACAAGGCAACCGGGAGTTCCAGAATCATCCTTATCGGCCACCCGAAACTCTAGGGGGGCCACTGAAGGTACATGGCTCTCTAGGGGGTCCATTAAAAATGACACGCCATCATTTCCCAACAACCACTCTTTTAATTCCCTAGAATGCCTTTGGGCCTAGGGATTAATTACGCTTATGTGCTAGGCTCCATGCCGCGTTTAATTACACATTATTAAGCCCATGCTTGGACTTTTAAAACCAAAGTTGTCACAGTCTTGTAGGACATTAAAGTACTTAGAATTTCATGCCCCCGTGACATACCCCTCTCTTGAAACAGCAAACCACAATTTGCTGCCCCAAAACACAGGAGTGAGCATGAAATATACCATGAAAGAGCATACAAGAAAGCCGCAGCTATAGTATACAGAGACAGTGAAAATATGGCTAGGAGAGGCATGCATCCATCCATATACACTGCTCAAAATCTATGCGATCCTCGGCGATCAATAGTCAAGATGCATCAATATCATGAAGTCTCACAGCAGAAATATTGTCAGCTCAATATCTCGGATGAAACACACAGTGTCATCAAGCGACCTCATGAAATCACGGTGAGCCCGTCTGTACTGAGGGAGTGGATTTGCTACCTCCCTCTCGAACACCAGGTAATGCTCCAGATGCTCGCTCTGCTGAACTACCTATAGGAGCTTGGGCCGCAGTCGGCTCTAACTGGAAAGCATCAAGGTAAAGCTACAATATCCCATGTGAATCTGCGAGTTCACCTTCCTCCATCCATTTCGCATCGAGTGATGGGTAATTTTGAAATTTTACCAAGTAGCGAGGGATAACTTTACCCTTGAGCTTTCTATCTCCGTGTGCCAGAATCTGCTCTGGGACCAGAAGTTCATCCTGTTCTTCCACTTCAGGCTGTACCTCATCAGGTAAATCCTCGGGAACATCTCCATGATATTGCTTTAACAAGCTCACATGAAAGGCATTATGTATGTAAGCTACCTTTCTAGGTTTCTGAAAAGATAAACGAGGACCATAGTAATGCATGTTCAGCTTTGTGTACAACCTTTCCTTGCCTTTCTTATTTTTCAGCCTTGCCTTCTAAAAACGTAGCAAAACCCAATCACCTTCTGTGAATACCAATTCCCTGCGGTGCTTATTTGTTGCTCTTTTCTGCTTGTCTTGACTTCTTTGCAAGGCATATTTGATCTTCTTGTAAGCCTCTTCAAGGCTTTCCACAAAACGATCAGCTTCGAAGATTTTCTCTTTTGTATGCAAAATGGGAGGTATCTTCTTGGATTTATTTCAATTTGATGATCCTCGGGTCTCTTGGGAGGTAATTCTTGAGGAAGTGCATCTGAGAAACAATCCTGAAAATCTGAAATAAAAGCCAGCCCTTTCTCTATCTAAAGCGGAAAGAGTAGAACCTTCTTGAACTGGTTGGCTGTCCTGTTTGACAAAAATCAAGTACGCTGAAATATGATGCTTTATTACATTGGAAATATAAGAAGCTGAAACTACAGGGATGGACTCCCCTTTCAACTTTACATTAAGTACATGATTTTTGCCTGGAGTTAAAGAAATCTTCTTGTTTCTCATCTGCACATCAGCCCCCACCTTGTACATCGAAGGCATCCCATGCAAAGCATCACACTCTGGCAAAGGCATAATGTAGAAGTCCTCTGCATCTTGATATCCGTGGTGAAAGGCACCAAGGGGAGGTGAACTGTCGCGAAGGAAGCATGAAATTCCAGTTCAGCAAGGAGAGGGAGAGCTGCAGAAATCCGCCATGAAGAGAATGAGGCTGCCCTAGTAGGGGTGAAGTCTCAAAACAGAAAGGAGAGCCAAGGAAGGGATCCAGGGGCTTCCAGAGGTGACACAAGGCAAGCAGATAGGCCACCAGCGAACACCTAGGCAAAATGAGGCATGGGATTTTTAATGCCCCTAGGGGGTTAGATGGCACACCATGACCCTAATGCAAAGGAGCCAATGACCCTATTTTGAAGGATCTCTACATTGAACCAAACCAATGACCTTAGAAAATGAAACCACTCTAATAGCACCAGGAGTTACACTTGTTGCACATAAAATCATAGGTACCTTTTGGGCATTAACTAAGGTCCCTAGCCTGGTACCCTAGGCCAAATTCAGTGACAGTTAGTTTAGACACTTCACCATCACCACCACGTCCCTGTGACATCGACTCAGCGATACTAGCCTCTACGTTTGCCACATTGCTGGAATGGGCGATTCTCGAGGATAGGGGTACCCCTTAGGGTCTGCTTCTACAGGGACACTCCACTCTCTTTCCGCCATTGCTTCTACAGGGTGGGACCAGGTGACCAGCTACAGGCGGAGCTAGAGAGCGATGCCGAGAGTGCGGGTGATTTGTGGGGATTGGAGTGGTGGCGGATCAGAGTAGTACGCCGTCTAGGCAAGGCTTGGCACATTGACCTAGACACAATACTCTCGGGTTCGGAGGAAGAAGTGTGGCGTCGTTGGCTTTGGGAGGGCCAGCCTCTTCGCGATTTGCAGTGGGACCAAGGGAAGTGGTTTTGGCCCGTGTGGGTAGGAGAGTCGAACAGAGTGGAGGAGGTGCCTTTCTTTTCTTACGCAATGCGCATCGGTTGACGGATTCAGATAGAGGCCGTAGCTTGGACCCCGTCGAGGGAGAGACACTAGGTAGAGTAGAACGTTCCCAAGGAGTTCATCTCAGGGCGGATTGCCCATCAGTCCTTGGCTAGAGCAGATGCGAGTCAACGACAAGTGTCTTTGTTGTGTAGAGGGCATGTTGGAGACGATCCTTCATTGCGTGTGGGGTTATGTAGTGATGTAGAGGATCTGGCTTGTGTCCTTTTGAAAAGTGGCCAGTACTTAGCGATGTAGAGGGACTTCAGTTGGGGGATGGTAGCACGGCTCACAGAGGGCGAGCTTGCTTTTTTCATCGACCCAGTCGCCAGCTTATAGTATCCATGGCCAATAGGTCTCTCGGATAGAGGCCTATGATGCAGTACCGCCTTCTCGCTCACGCCTCGCTTTCTCACCAGAGGACAGTGTTTGGGAGACAGTGGCCAGCCCCCACCTGGAACTCGGTGTAGGTAGGTGATGGGAGGACAGACGACTACTTCGACAGCCATCCTAGTGGCCATTTGGTAGGACATCATCTTCACGCTACACGCTACTTGGGAGCGCGACACTTTAGAATCGAGAGAGATCTTCGAAAGGCAGGTTCGCTTCTCCAAGGCTTGGCTTGCATGAATTTTTTACACTTTCTCCACGGGTGATATCCGCTGGATGTATAGACCACCTCTATGGCTGTTAGCCCTTGTTCCTGAGGCAACCTAGGCAGTGAGCCGGCGACCTGGGAACAAGCTGTGTTTTCTAAACAGCCTTGCATTGTATTTATTGTCATTAGTCCCTTTATGGAGGCTAGAAGCATAGGGTTTTTTCAAGCATTAATAGAAGTTTCCTTTTCTCTGTTAAAAAAAAAATATTGGCAGGCTGCTGATGGAAGCTAAAGTGTTGGTAGCATGGTACTGATGTTATAAAATGGAATGGGAGCTTTTCCAAGCGTGGACTCCATTCTTAGTCTTGCTTTGGCAATCCGTGGCAATGTGAAGTGCGGCCTAACTTGCCATGGTTCAGCATTGGCCAACTTGGATAGAGTGAGGGTCAATATATGTATAGTTAAACAACAGAGTGGTTGTTCCTCAGTCCATAAACAACAGACTCGCAGTATCTGGAAACATCATATTATTGTTCCTGCTCTGCCTATAGATAGTGTCACCAAATTGGTACTTCTCCCAAGACATAAAGAGGAATCTTTATTGCATTGATGATGGTCAAAAAATTTTGACTTTGGTTAACTAAGAATAAGTTTGGTTACTTTACTTTTGCTTTGCATTGGGGACGCCCACAAGGGACTAGGATTAGTTCGAGAACTAGGGATGCATGCATTTCGCTAACCTCTAGTGGGTTAAAGTGTTGGAACTTGTTTGTGCAATGACCTAAGAGAGTGCAAAAAGGACCTAAGAGTGGGGAGAAAAGCACAAAAAGTAGTTCCCACGAGGCGTAAAGGCATGGACAAGGGGGCACCTCTTTAAAAGGAGGGCCCACGAGATAAAAAAGGCACCAAAAGCACCATATCTAAAAAGAAAGCCTAAAAATCTTGGCTTCTATGTAAAAGTAGCTTTTAGAAAGCAGGCCCTAGCTTTTGGCTAGGCCTAGTTTATAAAAGAAAGGCTCTAGGCCTCCTAGATTCATTCAAGAGTTGCACTTAGCTTCATGCTCTTCTTAGAGCGAGTTGTACAAAGTATTTTCTATTCTAATAAAACCTTTGGGGAGTCTAGCCCCTATTTCTGGGCCCTAGTGCTATGTATTTTCGCTTTCCCTTCTCTCCCAACTCACCTTCTATGTTGTGAAATATTCCTAAAGCAAGAGCAGCGCTCCCTAAGCATTATATAGTTCAATCCAGTGTCACTGTGAAATATAAAGATATACCAAAGGGGCACCACGGTGTTTGGGGCCAATCGGGTGCACTTGTCTATGTTTGTTGAGCAGGGGCATTCTAGCCTCCATCCCTTTTTTAGTGGTTTTGTTTGTGAACAAATGGGTAAATGCCAAATGGTGATCATGCAATGGTTAATGGTTGTGATATATGCTTTGTGAACTGTAAATAAGTGCTGAAGTGATTAAAGGTTTAGTTCCACTGCCCTCTGAGTGATTAGAGGCCGGTTTCATTGGTTCCGTTGCCGGGACACCACACACTCTTTCTCAAGAGGTGGGCCTCAGTAGTTTGGTGGAAGGATATCTTTGCTGCACTTTTTGACAGCTGAATATTACAACCATAAACATGGTGAGTACCCATGAGCAAGAGAGCTCCACAACTCCTCAAAGGAGAAGGCAGGAAAGCCTTAATGATCCAGCTAGTGTACAGCTGCAGGGAGCACAACAAATGTCTTTTGAGCAGGCCACACATGAAGCTACAACTGAGCTCAACGGTGATACTAGTTCTAGCAGTGAGTCAGATGATGCTACTATGTTGAATGCACAGCTTGCAAGTGCAGTGACTGCTTTGACTCAGCTGGCTCAAAATTTGGCTTAGATTGTGCAAACAAATGCCAAGAAGAAGAAGAAGAAATCAAGAAAGTACAAGCACGGAAAGAGTGAGTACACACATGCATCAGCTTCTCATGGCGGACCGCACACTCATGCATCAGTTTCTCATGAGGGACAGCCATAAAAAATGACGCAGAAAGTGACTTCCAAGAGAGAGGAATCACCCAAAAGAGCACTTGAGAAAGAGGTACAAAAAGTACAGCCAGTGCAACAGTATGAGCAGCCAGCACAAGGCCTTGGTTTGGGTACTTCTACTCCTCAAAATAATAATGTGCAGTCCATAAATGTGGCTCAACCACCTCAGCCATATTTGAGGCAGCAACCTGAATATTTTGGTACAGATTCTATCTTTGATGCTATGTTGATTTCACCACCAATTGGGCATAGAAAGCAAGCCATGTATGACAATGTGGGAATGCAGCCAGGCATGCAAGCCACAGCATATGCTCCCATGCCTACTGTTCAGCCAAGCATGGCTCTCCCTAGTGAATGCTGCAAATATACAGCCATCTTTGGGACAGCCAATATCAAATGTATATAAAGAATTTAAGGATGGTGGTTCTCATGTCAAGTTTGATACATGTAATGGAGTACAGGACAGGTACAAAGCCCTCACATTCCTTCAACAGTTTGATGTTGCATTTCTTGGGGGTTTGTTTACAGAAGCATCCAAGATGAGGAAGGTTGCCACATTTTTGAAAGGCAATGCACTTAAGTGGTACACCAACCTTATGCTTCATGGAGATGCACCTACTACTTGGCTGGAATTTAAGCAAGTGTTCCATTCTACTTGGCTTACTCCAACTTTTGAAGTTGAAGTACTTTCACACTGGCATGACTTGTCATAGAAACTTTGCAAGAATCTTGATGATTACACCCAGAGGTTTTGGGATGTTTTGCTGCCATTGAGCTCTTACAGGCATGTTTCTTTGAAAGAGCAAATAGAGAGGTACTGTTGTGGATTGCCTAGTGAGCTACATGATTATTGCATCAAAACCAAGGTGGGTTCTATGACTCAATTAATTGAGAATGCAAGGACAGCATATGCATGGATGCAGGAGAAGAATTTGGGCTTTATGGACAGCAAGAAAGAAGACAACAAACGGACTGCCAAACACCGGGATGGACATCAAATCTGAAAATATAAATTATGGCAAACGACCGTTTCAAAAGGGAGGAAAAGCCCAATTCAAAGCTGGCCAAAGGCGTGGACAGCCTAATAAACAGCCCCGTACCAAGTTATTTGATGAAGAGAAAAAGTCACTTATGGAGCAAAACAAATGTTTTATATGCAAAGGAGAGGGACACCGCTCTTATGATTGCCCATCCAAGAAAAGAGACAGGTCAAATGATATAAGAATGGTGATAAACAGGCTGATTGGAAGGGCAAAAGGCCTAAACCTTCCGCAGGACTTCTTCCAGATGTGATTGGGAGTTTGCCACATGCACATGATGAAGAGGAGACGAAAAAGACTGAGATGTGCAGAGCATGGGGAAAAATCAGTAATCAAAATTGTTTGTTTTTCTTTGATTCTGGGGCAAAGGCGAATTTCATAACTCCTGATATGGTAGGAAGGTTTGGCATCAAGCCTAAGGAAATGGGGCCATCCGGCATGTGTGATATGGCCAACCTTGAACTCAACACACCTATCACTCCTATCATTGGCAAGTTAAGGATGCATATCCAGGGATATTAGGATGCAGAGGACTTCTACATTATGCCTTTGCCAGAGTGTGATGCTTTGCTTGGGATGCCTTGGATGTACAGGGTGGGGCTGATGTGCAGATGAGAAACAAGAAGATTTCTTTAACTCATAGAGACAAAAATCATGTACTTGATGTAAAGTTGAAAGGGGAGTCCATCCCTGTAGTTTCAGCTTCTTGTATTTCCAATGTAATAAAGCGTCATATTTTAGCATACTTGATTTTTGTCAAAGAGAACAGCCAACCATTTGAGGAAGACTCTACTCTTTCTGCTTTAGATAGAGAAAGGGCTGCTTTTATTTCAGATTTTCAGGATTGTTTCTCAGATGCACTTCATCAAGAATTACCTTCTAAGAGGCCCGAGGATCATCAAATTGATATAATTCCAGGAAGCTCACCGCCTAATATACCTCCCTATCGTGTCAGTAAGGCACAACAGGAAGAGATAATGTCACAAGTGAAGGAACTCTTGGAAAAGGAATTAATACAGCCAAGTAATTCTTCTTACTGTTTCCCTGTGTTGCTTGTGCAAAAGAAGGATGGCAGTTGGAGAATGTGTATTGATTATAGGGCTTTGAATAAAGTCACAATTAAGAACCGTTTTCCAATTCCATGCATTGATGATATATTGGATCGGTTGGAAGGTTTCTCAATGTTCAGTCGTATTGACCTTAAAAGTGGATACCATCAGATAAGGATACGGCCTGAAGATGTCTACAAGACTGCCTTCCGCACTTCATTTGGCTTATATGAGTTCCTTGTGATGCCTTTTGGTTTGACTAATGCACCTGCCACTTTCAATAGAATGATGGATAGAATTTTTAGAGCACACAGAAAGTTTGTGGGCACTTTCTTCGATGACATCATTGTGTTCTCTAAAAATGAGCAGGAGCACAGGAAACACCTCACTATTGTGTTTCAAGAGTTGAAAAGACACAAGCTATTAATAAACACCAAGAAAAGTGAGTTCTTTATGCATGAGATTCATTTTCTCGGTCATATAGTGTCAAAGGATGGAGTCAAGATGGATCCTGCAAAAGTTGAGGCCATAAGGAGTTTGCCAATTTTGAAAAATCTACATGAAGTCAAAAGCTTTCTTGGGTTGTGTTCATACTATCGGAGGTTTATAAAGTACTTTGCAGAAATTGCTTCTCCCTTGCATGCTTTACAAAAGAAAGCTGTACCGTTTCGGTGGGGACCAAAGGAAAATGCAGCTTTTGAAGAGTTGAAGCAAAAGTTGTGTTATGAACCCATTATTATCTTGCCAGATCTTGCAAAACCCTTTGCTGTAACTTGTGATGCATGTGGGAACAGCATAGCAGGCACTTTGATGCAGGATGGCAGAGTGGTTGCATATGAGAGTAGAGCTCTCAAAGATGCTGAATTGTACTTGCAGACATACGAGAAGGAAATGTTAGCAGTGATACATGCTTTGACCACATGGAAACATTACCTTCTTGGAGCTGATTTTTATGTGCAGACAGATCATCAGTCACTTAGATATTTTCTCACGCAGAGAAAATTATGTGAAAAGCACATGAGATGGGCTAACTTCCTCTCAATGTTTCATTTTCAAATTGTACATGTGCCGGGTAACAAAAATGTCGTGGCTGATGCACTTTCCAAGAAACCACAGCCTGAAGCAGTCTCCAAGAAACCCAGTGTTTCAGCAGTGAGCATTGCTTACAACAATGTGTTAGATGTGATGAAAGATCAATATGTTAATGATGCTGATTTTTCAACTATTTATGATCAGCTTTCTGATGGTCAAAGGCATGATCACTATATGTTGAAAGAGGGTTTCATTTTGATGCATGGCCGACTCTATGTCACTGATCAGATGCGACAGAAAGTCATAATGGAAAGTCATGCTTCTCCATATGCAGGACATAGGGGAATTACAACAACAATTACAGCAGTGGAGCAATACTTTTATTGGCCATCTTTGAGGAAAGATGTGGAAGAATATGTGAGAACATGCATGGTTTGTCAGAAAGTAAAGTTTGACAAGTAGAAGGCACCTGGGTTGTTACACCCTTTGCCAATTCCAGATAGACCATGGCAAAGCATAGCTATGGATTTTGTGTTTGATCTTCCATGTACTCCTATTGGACATGATGGATTGTGGACAATAATTTGCAGGTTTAGCAAACAAGCCCACTTTGTGCCAGTACGAAAGAAAATTACAGCAGATCAAATGGCCAAATTGTTTCTGCAGCATGTCTTCAAGTATCATGGGATGCGGAGCAGGAAAACTCTAACATCTTGGATATGTTTAAATGCTATGTCTCAGACCACAAAAGCAAATGGGAGCATTATTTGCCTTTGCTGGAATATGCTTACAATAATACGGTGCACACATCCACAGGTAAAGCACCTTTTGAAATAGTGGAAGGTGCCAGGAAGATACCTCCCATTTTGCATACAAAAGAGAAAATCTTCGAAGCTGATCGTTTTGTGGAAAGCCTTGAAGAGGCTTACAAGAAGATCAAATATGCCTTGCAAAGAAGTCAGGACAAGCAGAAAAGAGTAGCAGATAAGCACTGCAGGGAATTGGTATTCATAGAAGGTGATTGGGATTTGCTGCGTTTTCAGAAGGCAAGGCTGAAAAATAAGAAAGGCAAGGAAAGGTTGTACACAAAGCTGAACATGCGTTACTATGGTCCTTTCCAGGTTTCTGAAAAGATAAACGAGGTAGCTTACAGGCTGAAGTTGCCTCCGCATTGGAAGATACATAATGCCTTTCATGTGAGCTTATTAAAGCAATATCATGGAGATGTTTCGAGGATTTACCTGATGAGGTGCAGCCTGAAGTGGAAGAACAGGATGAACTTCTGGTCCCAGAGCAGATTCTGGCACACAGAGATAGAAAGCTCAAGGGTAAAGTTATCCGTCGCTACTTGGTAAAATTTCAAAATTACCCATCACTTGATGCGAAATGGATGGAGGAAGGTGAACTGACAAATTCACATGGGATATTGCAGCTTTACCTTGATGCTTTCCAGTTAGAGTCGACTGCGGTCCGGGCTTCTACGGGTAGTTCAGCAGAGCGAGCATTTGGAGCATTACTTGGTGTTTGAAAGGGGGGTAGCACCTCCACTCCCTCAGTACAGACGGGCTCACCGTGATTTCATGAGGTCGCTTGATGACATTGTATGTTTCATCCGAGATACTGAGCTGACAGTATTTCTGCTGTGAGACTTCATGATATTGATGCATCTTGACTATTGATCGCTGAGGATCACATAGATTTTGAGCAGTGTATATGGATGGATGCATGCCTCTCCTAGCCATATTTTCACTGTCTTTGTATACTATAGCTGCGGCTTTCTTGTATACTCTTTTATGCTATATTTCATGCTCACTCCTGTCTTTTGGGGCAGCAAACTGTGGTTTGCTGTTTCAAGAGAGGGGTATGTCACGGGGCGTGAAATTCTAAGTACTTTAATGTACTACAAGACCGTGATAACTCTGGTTTTAAAAGTCTAAGCATGGGCTTAATAATGTGTAATTAAACGCGGCATGGTGCCTAGCACATAAGCGTAATTAATCCTTAGGCCCAAAGGCATTCCAAGGAATTAAAAGAGTGGTTGTTGGGAAATGATGATGCGGCATTTTTAATGGGTCCCCTAGAGAGCCATTTAGCTTCAGTGGCCCCCCTAGAGTTCCAAGTGGCTCTAGTGCCTTCTACATGCTCCTTTGCCATTCCTGGACCTTCATGGGCCTTCTAAACTTCACATGTGTGGTTTTCTCTCTCATCTTCTCCCTTTGTTGAGATTTAGTTTTTAAGCCTCCTTTAGCTGAATTCCGTTTTTCTTCATAACTCCTCACCCGTTTGGATTCCTCGACTTCCGTTTGGCCCGATGGTTTCCCCTCTGCCTCCCCTTCGTAGTGATATGTTTTTCCCTCCATGCGTTTGGTAGAACGGGCAGAGCTGAGCACTTCTTTTGCTGGTCGAATTTGCAAAAGTGGCTTTTTCTGGACCTTTTTGCTTCTACCGCCTCCTGGGCCTCTCCTCTTGCAAAGCTACAGCTTTCTGTTGAATTTCAAGTGGCCCCACGTGCTAGTTGACTGGTTTTTCTCACTTTTGGAGGACTTTCCGGCGATGAAACTTCTCCAAAACCTTCTCAATGCATTCCTCTCTGAAGCATGCTTCTTTTGAGCCCAAGAACTCCCATTTCTTCGCGACAGAAGTGCTTCTTTTCGCATTTTTCAGTGGAATTCTTGCTGGTCGGCTCTTGAAAATGCTCTTTCTTCATGCCTTTGCACCCCTCTTTGGCTGTATGTCCTCTTGGCGATTGAGGACTTGGTTCGAGTTTTCAAGGCTTGGTGAGTTGTGATTTTGCTGCTGCAATTTCTTTTTGCCATAAGCTATTGGTTGGCCTCGTGTGCCGCCTCTTTCTTGGCTCACAGGTGCCCAGGCAGTGCTACATGAGTCATTCTTTGGTTGGGTACTCTGCTGATTTTATTTTGGAGCTTTGAAAAGCTTTGTGAATGCCATCTGGAAACCACTCAAAGAGAGTGCAGCTGGGGTGTAGTGTGATTGCATCTGGACAGCCAATGGAATTGCATATGGAAAAGATAATGCCTTTGGTTTGACCCTATGGGTTAAGTGCACTTATGTGATGGTGTTCTATGCTTGAAAGCCTTGCGAAGGCTTAGTGAATTGGGGCTACGTGCTCAGTTGTAGGGAGGGTCTCCCAGATGCAACTTGTAATCATTTCACTGTGAAATATAAAGAAATACCGAAAGGGGCGCCACGGTGTTTGGGGCCAATCGGGTGCACTTGTCTATGTTTGTTGAGCAGGGGCATTCTAGCATCCATCCCTTTTTCAGTGGTTTTGTTTGTGAACAAATGGGTAAATGCCAAACGGTGATCATGCAATGGTTAATGGTTATGATATATGCTTTGTGAGCTGTAAATAAGTGCTGAAGTGATTAAAGGTTTAGTTCCAGTGCCCTCTGAGTGATTAGAGGCCGGTTCCAGCTGCCGTGTGGGCAGCATATTCATGGACTTACTTGGCCAAGAGTGGAGCCTCTGGTGGAGTAATTCTGTACGAGGTGGACACATAGCTGGAGCAGACAGGTCGCAGCAGTTCTGGGGTTGGGGGCTGTTTGGAGCTCCAGACAGAGGCGGACAGAATCGAGCGGGTACATCTGCAGTACGACAGCAAGGCAAGGGCTATGGGCAGGGTCGGGGCCTGCATAAGACCCTGAAAGCAGGCCGTACAAAGGCGCAGTGGAGCATGATATGCTCAAGTACCAGCCCTCAATATGGCAGCATTTTATGGTCATTGTTGACCTGGTATTTTGTTCAGAATTCTATTATTCAATGGTTTCCATTGGGATTTGTTTTATACAAGAATTCTTATGGTTTCTCATGGATTATTATGGCCAAAGCGACAGAGTTTTACAGTCATATGTCAGTTATATGTCCTTTTGGAAAGTTTAAGAACCCTCCGAGTCTATGTCTGACTAGCACGGTAAGTGTTTGGTAGGAAGAAGACCTTGAGAATTGGGAGCACTTGTGCAGTGAATGGAATCTATTTCAAAATAGTTCTTTCCAAAGCGATCCCAAGAAGAGGTTCACACTACTTGGAAACAATAATAGTATATCTGCAAATCACTCCATGAGAGAAGACTTGAGGGGTCTCTCAGGAAAAGAAGACGAAGAAAGGCTCCGAGAAATATATAAGGCTGAGTATCTCTTTTATGTTGATAAAGTTTGCCTTATGAAGATCTAACCCTTGTATGGCAATGGAAGGAGAAAAATGGATTGTTTTCTTGAATTGTCTCAGGGAAACACTACTCATAAATGAGAAGTCTTTAGAGCCTGATGCGCTCAAGTGTTTGTACAAGTGATCATTGGCCAAGTGTTTTTTCCCCTTATTTGGGAATCAAAGGTGGAGGCCAAAGAAGCCGAGGGGAAAACAAAGCCCTTGGAAGAAGCAGCCCATCTTATCACCGAACTGTTGAGGTTCTCTGCAAGGAAGATAATTAGCAGAGCATAGAAAAAATGATGGATTTCTATTATTAGAGTCTTATGACTGTTTTGGAACATTTTCCTTCCACCACCAGCATAAATGGCAAGAGTCAAGGCTTGTGAAAGGCAAAGCCGTCAACTCCATAGGAAATATGGGCATGGATTTGCCAAGAAAAAGAAGGGCCTATGGCTGCCTAGTGCTCTTAGAGAACAGGAAATGCTGCTAAGCCCAAAAAAGGAAAAAGCCTAGAAAATATTATATTACCAATTCACAATTGAAGATGCAGCTGGGACACCAACAGGATCAGCAACAGTGTGGAGCTCAATAGAAAATGAGTGTATGCACAGGTAACTAGGGCAGATATCGAGAAGATGTAAACATCAAGGCAATCTCTCACACAACTCGACTAGAATGCAATCAAACAAGGTCACATAATCTTTCCCAATTCACAAGGATCCAGGAAAGCTAGCATCTTCAAACTGATAGCGCTTCCACTCCCTCTCACAAGTCCTGTGTTCCTTAGGAAACCAGCCCGAATCAATGATCTCAATCAGCCTATCCTTCCTGACTGATGGCGCAACCCTCGACGAAGCCGCAACGAAGCCACACTAAAGCTCAGACAGGGCCGGACATTCTCAATTTACATATGAAGCAGGAAGGCGACAATGCTCAGCACAAGGCGTTTCCGTGTGTTTGCTGGTACTTTGGTGTCAAAAACCATTCATGCCTTGTGCATAGCCATCAACCCGTACCAGCTCTCCGTAAGCTGGCGAATCTGTCATGCACCAACAAAGCCTCGTGTCCCCTTCCTTTCTCTTGGAAACAACCACCCAAACTCCTTTTAGCCAAGCTCCTGCAAAATCAAACTTGTATCCTCTAGATTTCTCACGACGTGTTCATGCCAACAGCTCCAAGATTCCAGCTCATTCTCTTCAGCGCACGATCATTCTCTAGAATTCTCCAGCAAATTCAATCTCACATGCCATCGCCAACTCGCCATCTAGAAGCATGGAGAACATAGTCACATAGCCACTATGCATGCAACAGGCACGTCTCGCTTCATTTCCAAATTTTCAGCCACGTAATCAGATTGATTTTACCACTCTTCCATCCCTTTCTCAAAGTCCTAGGACAAGGCAATTTATCCCTACTCTAGACCTTAGACACTCCCCCCACTCACAAACTTTACATAGGGCAATTAATGCATGAATACCCACACTTGACCACACATAATGAATGCCCACACTTGACCACACATAAATCAGCCCCAACCTGTACATGAATGCTCACATGACTTCACCACAATATGGACCACCACTCATGACAATATAAACACTTGGCAAAGGACTACAATGACGGACATATGTCATCCACGACCAACACCGTGACACATTGGATACCATGTGCTCTGGATGCTTGGAACCCACATTGCATCTCATCATCTCCCATTGAGGTCCCTGCAAAACACACTTTAATAACTTGAAATATTTACATTAGTTCATGGTAACTTGTAGAAGAGCTACCTCTAAACCCAAAAGCCCCCAAACTAGCTAGCTATGCACACCTAAGTACCTACCCTTATGTACATGCAGTGCACAAATCAATGCCAAGAAAAAGAAGGGCCTATGGCTGTCTAGTGCTCTTAAAGAGCAGGAAATGCCAAAGAAAAGCAAGAATCTCTGTGTGGAAAGCACGTGTTTTAGATACAAAAAGAGGGGCATGTGGTTGCCTAGTGCCTTGGAAGACCAGTCGGCCAAAAGAAGCACTGAATGCCACAAGACCGATCTAAGTCAACGATTGAAAGTTACCAGATTCCAAGATCCACTTTAGATGGAAGAGATGGAGGAGATCCTCCAGCAAACAAACTATGTACCGCACAAAGAAGAAAAGAACCCAGAGGCAAGTTTATCTGTAGGTATCTTGCCAAGTACCAAAACTATTAGGCATTGATGCCAAGAAAGGAGGTATCCTCGAGTTTTACGGCTGTATGAAGAATCTTTTTAGTTGAGGACAACTGATTAGAAGCCGAGGGGATGTTACTAGATTGGTACTTCTTTCAAGACATAAAGAGGAATCTTTATTGCATTGATGATAGTCAAAGAATGTTGACTTTGGTTAACTAAGAATAAGTTTGGTTACTTTACTTTTGCTTTGCATTGGTAAAAGAGAACTGTGGGGACGCAAGGGACCAGGAATAGTCCGAGAATTATGAATGCATGCATTTCGCTAACCTCTAATGGGTTAAATTGTTGGAACTTGTTTGTGTAATGTGTAGGACCTAAGAGAGTGCGAAAAGGTCCTAAGAGTGGGAAGAAAAGCACAAAAAGCAGGTCCCACGAGGCCTAAAAGCATGGACAAGGGGGCACCTCTTTAAAGGAGGGCCCACGAGAGAAAAAAGGCGGCAAAAGCACCAGATTTAAAAAGAAAGCCTAAAAATCTTGGCTTCTATGTAAAAGTAGCTTTTAGAAAGCAGGCCCTAGCTTTTGGCTAGGCCTAGTCTATAAAAGAAAGTCCCCACACCTCCCAGATTCATTCAAGAGTTGTACTCAACTTTATGCTCTTCTTAGAGCAAGTTGTACAAAGTATTTTCTATTGCAATAAAGACCTTCGGGGGGTCCAGCCCTTATTTCTGGGCCCTAGTGCTGTGTATTTTCTCTCCCTGGTCACCTTCTATGTTACGAAATATTCCTAAAGCAAGAGCACGCGCTTCCCAAGCATTGTACAGTTCAATCCAGCGCCAGCCCCTTCACTTTGACATGTGCAATTTTGTTCTGGAGACAGTATATATTTGCTGCGATCTGTTTACCAGCACCTTCTTTCATTGTGCATCAGTCCCAGGATTGGGTTTGGAGTTCCGGATTTGGTTACCAATAGGCCCTGCTTCTGCCATTGTCTGTGCAGTTCGAGGTGGACTATTATTGGCCTTGCAGGCCCACATGGACTGTCTCCATGGCAGTCCTACGTGGTCTGTTGTGCTGCTGTTTGGAAGCCTTTGTGGCTACCCTAGGTAGCTGTAGCCTGCCACAAGTGCAAATGCATCTCTCTCTCATTTTCAGGATCCTCCGATCAAGACTAGGTATGAATGGGAGCCTTTTTGGGGGCTACATCTATTGGAGACAGACTAGGCTCGGGTAGAGAGGCTTCAGGTTCTCATGCTTTCTCTGATGATTCGTAGTAAGGATTCAATCCCACGTCAAATAGTTTTGGCTGAGTTCGGGGCATCCCCACTACCGCTCAATGTGGGTTTTCAGGTCATCGCATACTTGCACCACAGGGTGATATAGGCTTCCTTTGTTGGCCTTATCTTCTCCATGGCATTGGCAGCAGAGGGTGACTAGTGGTGCTGGTATGCACACACATGCAGATGGTTTGAGAACCTGCGGCTCCACATAGACATGCTACCTCCCTTCTAGTACAGGGTCGAGGTCCCCTCTATCTTGCTCACATATCAAGAGGTGAACTAGGTGATCTAGGAGGATCTGCTACAGGTACAAATGTTCAGGATTTGGTTGGCACTTCGTGATCTCCCTGTGAAGCTCAGCTTCTATAGAGACCACTGTCTATGGATTTCAGCAGAGGGGTTCATTGACCCACCGTACACATGGATCCACCTCCCCCACTCTGTGAGGATATCGATAGGGCAATTCTCTCCGTGTTGAGAGTGGTCAGGCAGAGGGCATATCTAGAGAGGTCCGCATCTGTACCTTATGTGAATCCCGGGAGATCGAGTTAGAGGAGCATTTCACTTTTAAATGCCTTGTGTACTATGAGATCAGAGGCCGCTATCATTGCCTTTTTAAATGCCTTATGTACTATGAGATCAAAGGTCGCTATCATTGCCTTTTTAGAGATGGTTTTGGATCCCTACCGAGTTTCCTACCCTACCCAGACTAGATATGCTTTGTTGCCTTCATCTATGAGGTTGTCCGACACAGGGAGCGCTTGTTGAGGGCACGCATGGGAGATCAGGATACAAAGCTAGACTCCACTCAAAGTATGATCATTGAGTTTTTCCAGCCAGACAACATCAAACAGTAGGACCCATGGAGGTGGCGGCTGCTAGGGACCTGAGCCAAAGTTAGAGACATATCAGGCTCGTTGGCGCACTAAGGCACAGATCACATTAGGGGACCTTCCTCATTTGGTATCAGAGCAGGTTGAAGAGCTCCGTGCTCCCTGCTCCCTTCAGCTCCTACTCTTTGCCTCCAGCTCCAACCTCCCCGTTCAGCTTCAGCTACAGTCTGTGACACCTCGTCCGTACAGTCCGTACGACTGTACGGAATCCTGCCGTACAGTTTCACCGTACAGCGCAGCTCCCGTACAACTTCGTCGTACAGCTCAGCTCCCGTACAGTTCCGTACGTACAACTCGCCGTGGTCGTCCGTACAGAGCGTACCGTATTGCTCGTCCATACACCCGTGTATCGTACAGTTTCGTCGTACAACGCAGTACATCGTGTACCATACTTGTCTTCGTACCTGCGTACCGTATCTGTTGCAGTCGTTCTTGCATCACCTTCCGTACGAATTTTGTACCTGCAGTACTTGCTATCGGTATACTTGCGTGTACACACTGTACAACAGGTAGTTGTACCTGTTTCCATACAGGTTCCTATTTCAGTACACCTTGTCATCGCCGTACAGTTCTGCATCATCAGTACTCTGTCGTACATCCGCACGTGTGGCAGATTTGTACCTGCAGATCCGTACAGGATTTCCTTCATCTGCAGGTTCAAAGTTACTTGCAAAGCAAACATTGCAGATAGATCTGCAAATTTGGGGCTTTTGTTCAGAAATTGCAAATTTGGGGCTTTTGGTGAATTTGCCCCTTTTCTGATTGCAATTTCAAGCACGAAATTCGGGGCTTTCAGTTCTTCAGCACAATTTCTTGAAGAAATTTGGGGATTTTGTGATTACACTGCAATTTTGCAGTAAAATTTGGGGCTTTTGCAGACAGAGCGCAATTCTTGCAATATTTGGGGCTTTTGTTCAATTTGCCCCTTTTCGGTTGCAATTTCAGGCCTATTTTGGGGCTTTTGTGTTGAGAGAGCAATTTTTGGAGTATTCAGTTCATGCTGCCTTTCTTGGAGTGTTTGAAGCACTTTTGGCAGATTTTGGAGAGTTTTTGATGCTTGGACAGATTTCTGACAGTGCAAGTACAGAAATCTAAGTTGCATTTACAGCCCGTGCTTGGCTGTGTTTTTTTGGGAGTTGTGCATTTCATTCCCAGTAAGGGAATTCAGCTTTGTATCTGCTTCAATCTTTTTCTCAGATATGGCCCATCAAAATCAGAATGAGTTCCAGTTCGGTGGTTTTTCACAGGAAGACAAGTTGGATGGTACCAACTACTCCCTCTGGAGTTTCATGTTACGCAATATTCTGATTTCTTGCAATTTATGGGATTATGTCAATGGGGATGAGATCCGACCAGCAGATATTGCACCTGCTACCCCTCCCCAGCAAGGTGGAAGAGGTCGTGCACAGGGTGCAGCTGCAGGGGACAAGTTGTTGGTGCAGCTATAGTCACTACTCTAGAACAGAAGAGATGGGATTCACGGGATGCCTTAGCTTTGTCATGCATCTCTCTTTCAGTGAAAAGATTTATCATTCCGCATATCCGGTCGTGTAAGACCTCCAGGGCAGCGTGGGATATTTTGGAAAGTATGTATGCAGCTCGGAATGATGCAAGAGTATCTTTCTTGAAAAGAGAGTTGAGTAATACACATATGGAAGAGGGTGACTCCATGTCAGTCCACCTCACAAAGCTACAGGATCTCAGAGAGCAATTGTTAAACATAGATGAAATTATTCCTGATTTAGAGATGATTACAACCACTCTGAATTCTCTTCCTGAGTCTTATCTCAGCTTTCATACCTCGCTGAACTTATCATTGAGGGGGGGTGCAAATCCTCTCACTTTTCATGAGTTGATAGGACTTCTGCTTCAGGAAGAGCAGACCAGGAAAAATTTGGCTTCACGTGCAGGTGAACAAGCCATGCTCTCAAAGTTTAAATAAAAAACAAAGGGACAGGCAAAGACATCAGTAAATCAGCCTTCCAGTGGGTTAGGACAGCCTTCCCAAAAGGCTAAAAATGATGCAAGTAAGCCCAAGAAGAAGGGTTTTTGTCACTACTGCAAAAAGCCAGGTCATCACATAGCAGAATGCAGGAAAAGGCTTGCAAAAGAAAAGAAAAACAGCTTAGGTATGGCTGTTTTAGATTCAGCTCCTTATGCATCTGACAGTGAGAATGCTGCAGCCAACTTTGTTGGACAGGATTATGCCTTTTTCTCTTGCATTTCAGATTCTAGGTTGACTGTTCCAGATGCTCGGGATAGTACAGTAACTTGCAGTGATGATACATATGCATTTTTAACTTGCAGTTATGACTCTTCTACAGATGCATCTGCTTTCAGTGTCAATGAAACACTGAACACTTGGTATTTTGACAGTGGTGCATCCAAGCACATCACTTCTAGGAAGTGTCTTTTTACTTCCTTGCATCCACCTCCTATTGGTAAGAAAGTCACTTGTGCCAACAACTCATCATATTCAGTACGTGGCACAGGAAATGTTGAGCTCACTGCCATTGATGGCTCAATTTTCAGACTTTCAGATGTCTTATATGTGCCTGGCATAACCAAAAATCTCCTTTCAGTGTCCACTCTTAACAGAGGGGGATTTCAGGTCATCTTTGAGGATGACAAATGTGCTGTCCGAGACAGGGAAGATGACTATGCCTTAAGGTTATCTGGTACTCTGCTGCGTGGGCTTTTTCAGCTTGATATTTTTGAGAAAAGAGCAGCCCACGCTCTTGCAGTTTCTACCCCTACAGCTGCCATGCAAAATGCAGAATTATGGCATGCCAGATATGGCCACATGCATTACAACAGCTTGATGACACTTCAGAAGTTTTCCATGGTTGATGCATTGCCACCTCTTGAGATACCTCCTCCACATGCCTGTGAAGGGTGCATTTTAGGCAAGATGCATAGATTCCCCTTCAAGCAAGATGGTTCAGTTAAAGCTGTCCGCAAATTACAGCTTATACACAGTGATGTCTGTGGTCCCATGAGGACTCCATCGTTGGGTGGTCATCTCTACTTCGCTACATTTATTGATGATTACTCCAATTTTACTTGGGTTTATGGGCTGAAACAGAAATCTGAAGTGTTCACGGTGTTTAAACACTTTTCAGCCATGATTGAAAATGAGACCGAACTCAAGATACAGACATTACGCACAGATAGAGGTGGGGAATACTTGTCTGCAGAATTTGATGCTTTTCTGAAAGGCAAGGGTATTGTGCATCAGCTCACAGTCAGGCTGACCCCTCAGCAAAATGGCAAAGCTGAGAGGAAAAATAGAACCCTCATGGAGATGGACAGATGTATGCTGAAAAGCAAACACATGCCTCACAAATTCTGGCTAGAGTTTTTGATGTGTGCCAATTACATTTTGAATCGGGCTCCCACTAAGGCTTTAAAAACAAAAACTCCTTATGAGGTCTGGAATGACAGGAAGCCTTCAGTGGATCGCTTCCGAGTCTTTGGATGCCTTGCTTATGCGCATGTGCCAGTTGAATTTAGGCACAAGTTGTCAGATAAAGCCATCAAATGCATATTTGTTGGTTACAGTGCAGAAAGCAAGGGGTACCGTCTCTACAATCCTGCTACACGCAAGATCATAGTAACTAGAGATGTGATATTTTCTGAAAATTCAGCTCACACTCGAGCTGAATTTCAAATGCCTTCGTCTTCAGAGGATGGCTTTGAGGGGTTGCTACCCATTGCCTTGGGTTCCCCTGCTCATTTTTCTGATGCAAATCAGAATTCACAGCAACCTCCAGATGCTTTAGTTCCGCCACAGGATGTCTTGCCCCCTCTATAGGCAGTGGAACAGGTGGTGTAGCAAGAAATTGCAGACATATATGCAGCAAAAACAGTCCCAAACTGGCTGTTACAGACCCTCAGGGAGAGTAAAATTGATGCTCCGTTATTTGGCAGGACTCGCAGTGCAGCAAGGCACATGGAAGGTGCTAATTCAGTGGAATCAGCATATGCAGGTACTCTCCTTGATGAGGAGCCTGCCACATTCGAAGAGGCAAAGGATAATGTGCATTGGATGAATGCCATGCACGATGAGTTGCAGTCCATTGCAAAAAATCAGACTTGGGATGTTGTAGACTTGCCACAGGGTAAACATGCCATTGGCACACGATGGGTTTTCAAGGTCAAACGAAAGCCAGATGGCTCCATTGACAGATATAAGGCAAGGCTAGTTGCTAAAGGCTATGCTCAGAAAAAGGGCATAGATTATGAGGAGACATTCGCTCCTACATCCCGGATGACCACCATCCGATCAGTTATTGCAATGGTTGCACATTTTGAGTGGAATGTTCATCAGTTGGACATAAAAACAGCCTTCTTAAATGGGGACTTGCTGGAAGAGGTGTATGTCAAACAACCTCCGGGCTTTGAAATTACAGCAAATGCACTTCAAGTATGCAGGCTCAACAAAGCTTTATATGCGCTGAAACAGGCCCCTCGTGCATGGTATGCCAAGATCCATGCCTTTTTGACCAGCAAGGGGTTGCACAATAGTCCTACTGAGAGCACCCTTTACATCAAGATGGATGGGGGGGAAATTTTAGTCATCCTTCTTTATGTCGATGACTTACTGCTCACAGGGTCCAATGAAGACAAAATTGCAGATTTCAAAGCTGATTTGTAGACCAACTTTGACATGTCAGATTTTGGGCTGCTTCACTTTTATTTGGGGATCCAGTTCTCTCATGAGAGACGGTGGCACTGTTATGTCTCAATCCAAGTATGTTCAGAAACTCTTGGACAGATTTAACATGCATGAGTGTAAGCCCATAGCCACTCCCATGGAGCCGGGGCTAAAACTCACAATGCATGATGCAGGAGAATCAGTTGATGCCACACTTTACAGTCAGGCTGTTGGATGCCTCATATATCTCTGCAACACTAGACCTGATATTCAGTTTGCACATGCACAGCCCAAAAACTATGCGCATCTTCCGTTATTTGCAGGGCAGGCACAAAGTCTTTTGGCTTGCTATTTCCCAGGGGGGGTGACTTGCAGATGCATGCCTACAGTGATTCAGATTGGGCTAGTGATTATGACACTAGGCAATCCACTAGCGGCAATTGTTTCTTTTTGGGTAAATCTTGCATTTCCTGGCTGAGCAAGAAACAATCTACAGTGGCTACCTCATCATGTGAAGCTGAGTACAGGGCAGCTTTCACAACAACAGTTGAATGTGTCTGGCTGCGACGTCTATTTGCTGATCTTCATCTGTCTTTGGAGGGTCCTTCTCCAATTCTCACTGATAGTCAGAGTGCCATTGCAATGGCAAAGAATGTTTCATGCTCACACGAAGCACATTGAGGTTCACTATCACTACGTCAGAGAGAAGTTGCATGCAGGAGAGATCAGTATGATCTTTGTGTCCACACATGACAATGTTGCAGATATTTTCACCAAAGCACTACCACGTGAAAAGTTTGAGGCATTTTGCAGTGCCCTGAACTTATATCCGTTTGGTGATTGATCAGCCTTGTACATGACATTGGCACTGCAGGGGGGTGTTAGAATTTTAGATATAATTCAGTAGTGACCAATGTAATATAATAAGCTAGTTAGGGGCACTTTTCCCTCTTTAAGAGGTTTTTTCCCCTAACCGCAGTTAGTTCACTAACTATGGTTAGTGACTACTAAGGTTTTGTCACTAGGACATGCCTGAGTCTAATCTCTTGTTGAGTTTGCGTGTTTGAAAGTCAAAGTTGCAGTCCAGCCATTTCTCTTGTGAAGATCTCATTTGTTTTTGGGGCTAGATCCCATTGGGCCTTGTGTTTGGACTCTAAGTTGGATAACCTTGTGTGTGAAGAGTGTGGCATCTCTCGTGTAAGTTTTTAATGACTTGCCCACATCCATGTATCCATGGGTGAATATCTCGAATGCCTATTGTGTCCACAAAGGGCCAGCTGATTGATGTGAATGCCAAAGAGGTTGAAAGAAAGGGGTTACCCTTGCTTCACTCCAATGGTGCTGCTCACCTCCTCTGACAATCCCTATGTTGTGTGCACTTTGCCTATAACTCTTTCATACAAAGCCATGATTGTCCATATAACGTCGTGTGCAAGCGATGAGGCAAGCCCATGGTACTGAATCAAAAGCCTTTTGGAAGCTTACAAAGCAGCAATTGTGTTTATGGTGTCGTGCCTCCTCTTGATGGATCTGAGGGTGAAGATGTGATTTAGTGTGGATTGGTCTTTTTTGAAACTTGCTTGCCAAGTTACTTGCATCCCCACACTCGCAGCATGTGCACTGGTGTGTATTTCAAGAGAGAGGGAGCACATGGACTCCCAAGATAAAGAAATAGGAAGATGTAGACAATAGTTTCTATTTGTATCACATTAGTTGTGAAGCTCGTGGGCACCTGCACAAGTACTAGTTGGATCAATCTGTCTATAATTGATGTGCTAGATGGTACGGCGTAGAACTATCCCTCTTGGAAGATGGGATTTAGATGTCTAACTTATTTTTATCCATAGTCATGCAAAATTCCTTATGGCTGAATTGGACACTCTTTGGGATTGAAATTAGTGTCTGGGTACACCATATCAGTTTGCTGCATTTCCTCATTTGCAAGAAACATATTCCCATGTTCATTTGCAAAATGACTGTGACTAGAATGTCCACGATGATGATTTCCTCTGCCTCGAAAACTCCCTCGATTAACAGCTCGATTGATCGCCTTGGTTGTACTGCTTCTTGCGGCAATCTCTTTCATAGTGTCCAACATTGTGATAGTAGTTGCACTGAATGTTTGACACGTTGGTGGATGCATTCCCTCGTCCTTGAAATCTTCCTCGGTTGGAATGATTTCCTCTTAATGTTGCTGAGAATGATGTTGATGTTGATCTTGATTTTGGCTTTGTTGATGATGACCACTTTTCTGATATGATCTACCTCTGCCTCTGCCTCTGCCTCTGCCTCTACTTCTGTCTAAAGCTGTGAATGCCTGATCATTAGAATGACCTTTTCGGGCTTGAATTGCCTGAGTCCTAAGTTCTTCACCAAGTAGAACTGACTGAAGTTCTTTCAATGTCGGAATTTGCCATTGGATGGAAATACTTTGAACTAGATTCTCGTATCCCTCTCCTAGTCCATTTAGGATGACTTGAACCATTTCTGCGGGGTTCATGGTCTCTCCTGCTACTGCAAGTTGATTGTTGTAGTCTTTTATGCGGAGTACATGAGCATGACTGGTTCCACTGCTGTTGTGGAAACTCTGCTTGATCTGGTTTCTCAGTGTGAGAATCCTAGATGTGTTCTTGGACTCATAGAGAGCTGCGAACATATCCCATGCTTCTTTCGATGTCTTGACTGTGTTGAGCTGTCCTAGCATGACATCTTGCACATTCTGCTTTATCAGATGATAGGTGTACTTGTATTTCTTATCCCATTCTGCTTTTGTACTTGCCACCACAATGGTCAATTTCATCAATTCTTTGTAGGTAATCTAACTTTTTGATAGGCTGAGTGATCCTGTTTTTAGAACATTAATTTAACTCTCTGTGTCCTTTCCTTCTTTAGGTTCAAAGTCTTTTCCGTCTTTTTTTAAAAGTAATGGAAGTTGTCTTGTCAAATACGTACTGATGTTTTCCCTTTATTTTTTTGTCTGGCAGGCAGGGTTTATACTTTGCCCAAGTTGTCTGTCAACCGCGAAAATTGGGGAAGGCTTGTCTAAGGACGATTTTAAAGAGGAGGGAACACGCTTAGATGCTCGCCTTAGTAGTGACAGTTGGACCAAGCAAGAAGCTCTTCTCCTTCTTGAAGCTGTCTCAAAATATGGAGAGGACTGGAATTGTGTTGCAAACCATGTGGGAACAAAGTCCAAGGCTGAGTGTATAATGTATTTTATCAAGCTCCCTTTTGGAGATCAGTTCCTCAGCAATGTGGGTGCCCCACCTTCAGACTCTGCAGTCACTAACCAGAACATGATGGATTCTAGTGACAAGGGTGGGGTTGTGGAGCAGAAAGATAGTAGTGTGGGGGCTGATCTCACAGATTCAAAAATGTATGCGGCAATGCATGGCAGTAATGAGAACTATGAATCAATTGAAGATGCCGCTGAGCCACCTTTGAAGCGGAAGCGTTTGACGCCGCTTGCTGACACAAGCAATCCTATTGTGGCCCAGGTCAACACTTATCCACAACTGGATTGAAGTTCTTGTTTTAAACTAGGATAGCAAAATCATATATGGATCTCTGCGATGCCTGGACCTTAACATTGAAATCACATGTTTCATGGTAGGTAGCTTTTTTATCTGCCATGGTGGGCCCACGGGTAGCTGCAGCAGCAGCGCAAGCAGCTGTGGCAGCACTTGCAGAGGAGGATCCTGTAGCTTCTCAAATTTTGTCTTTAAATAATCACAACTCTCAGGCGGCTCACAAAGACCCTTTGCCAATAAGTGGAATTCAGGCTACAAGGTTAATATACTGTGAAGGGAGAAAAAGTACTTTAATCTGTCTATCTTATGTGTCTGCATAGGTAAGCATTCTGACTGCATAATTAAAATCATAGCACTTAAATGACAATATCTTGTCACTGGTTTTTGTGCAGCAGCAAAGAGCATGGTGAGAAAGAAGATGTGTCACTTACTAAAGGAGGTGAGGAGTCTCATCTCCAGATGCCTTGTCTTATTCAGTTCCTTCCTTTGAGAGTACCATTTAGCGATGCAGAACTTTCTCTTGGGCAATTGCTTCTTTCCTAAATGTGCCTGTTTTAGCCCCCGTCTGGACTTGACTTTCATCTCTTGCATTGTGCATTTACTTGTGTTATAGAGAAAGTTCTTGTGGCCTTACTGCAAAAATGACCCTAATGCGGAGCGGCTGAAAAAGTCAGTAAATGTATAAAGCAGAGGCTCTCTTACAGGTATATGCAGCTTGGTGTATGTAGAACGAGCTTTGTGAGGAAAAAATATTGTCATATGTAAGAGAATACTAGTTCATACTTCATGACCGAAGGGCTCTATCATGCAGAAGGGAGATAAAAGAAGCCAAAAAAACTAAAAAATTTCTCCTTGAATCAAACACTGTATAACAAGCCACCTTCCATGCATATCATTAAATGCCACTGTGGGCTGGAAATGATGTCTTACCAGAAAGGCTACGCCTAAAAAGAATGCTGGCCAGCATAGAAGATATCATAACCATGAAAGTGACCATGCTGTCCTGCATACGTGTGCTGATTGTGCTCTTACAGAGCCTTAATTTCAGGCTGCAAATTGTTGAGATACACAACAATCCCCAAGGAAATGGCAAGGATGTTTTGCTCCTCTACCCTGGCACACACAGTTAGGGGAAACGGAAACGGGGAAATGGGGAACGGAAACAGAAACGGAAACGTTTTGGGATTTCTGGGAGGGCTGCAACGGGGAAACACCACGTCAGCAAGATAGGTTTAGAAAAGGGGGTTTTGAGATGAGAACACACGCATTAGAATGCTACAGCCTACAGCTTGAAAGAGAGCCAAGGGTTGAAAGAGAGGGCTGAAACTTGAAAGTGGGGCCTGAAAGAGGAGGGAACAGAAGGCTGAAAGAGAGGGCTGAAAGAGGGGACTGAAGGAGGGGGCTGGAGGGGAGTAGATGATGATGGAGGGCTAAAGCAGCTTGCAGGAGAGAAAGGAGAGGAAAGGAGTGAATGGGGCTCAAGGAGGGCTGGAAAACCTTGAGGATGGAGAGAATATGAGGCTGAAGGAGTGGAAGGAGGCCAAAATCGAAAGCAAAAAGACCAAAAACGGGGCTGGCGGCGGATTTCTCGTCATTTTGGAGACCTAGCAGCCTGTGTTGTCTGAAACGGCCCGTTTCAGGGTTCTGAAACGCGTTTCAGACTGGCTGAAACGTTTCAGCCAGCCGTTTCAGGGTCCTGAAACGTTTCAGTAAACGGGGCTTCTCTGAAACGGCGTTTCAGGCCTGGCTGGGCTCTGAAACGCGTTTCAGCGTAACTGTGCTGGCACATCAGTCACTCAACTGCATGCAGAGCTAGAGGTTTGTTTTCTTTGGCAGGCTATTTAGATGACTCTTGATACCACAGTATAAGATGAAGCACAAACCAAGTGGAAATCTGGGTGAAGCACGTCCAAGTATCAGGGTCAATTCCCCACATGCGAGCCTGTATGTGAGGGGGATGGCACGTAGGGCTTGGGTTGCTACACAAGCGACTCATCATTATGCATAGGCTTCCACATGGACAGTGAATCAGCCTGCTGTCTGAGTAAATCTAGAGCATATGTGGGCTCCACTGTGGTTAGCACAGGTTTCTGCCACATGGGCAGCAAAAGGGCCCAACCATGTCAGCTGAGTAGCCCAGCAAAGGAGCAGGAAACCAGACCTAGAGAGGTTTATATAGGGCACTCAAAAGCCCTGGATACTAGACCTGACGAGCCGCCTTGGGGTCAGGCTGCATAAGAGGCATGGTTGGCCAGCAGGCAGGGGTTGGCCCCAGATAGGGGGTAGGCCAGTCTATCAGTCAGGCCCTTCTGGGGATTGGTCGGCCTGCAGGGAGGGGAGGGTCTGTGACTAGTCCTCTTCTTCTATAGAAGGGGCTTTTGGGACCATGGATCCTATCCATGACAAGCCATTGAAGCATTCTTAGAGCACATAACAAGGAGGGAGTTTGGCAGGTGTAGGAGCACACAATTTTTGGTCCTTAGAGAGCAGCACCTTTGGACATATATGGTCCTAGAGAGAGCCGCATATCCCTACAAGTGACTCGGTCTCTAGTAAAAGACTGTAGAAAGAAGAAAGTTATATTGACGTCTTCAAAAGGCCTTACGGGCCTATGAGACAAAGTACACATCCAAAAGAGAGTAGCTATTACAACTCTGAGTGTCAGAAGTGGCCTTCATTTCATCTTTTTCAGACTGAGAGTCTTTGGGTCTAGATTTGAAATCTTTGATTAGCATTATCCCATCTTGGTAAACAGCCCACTTTTTTTCCTTCCGGGCTTCATTTTACTCTAGGCAATAATGCATTTCTTGCCTTGAGCTAAGTGGGGGTGAGCTCCTCTGAAATCCACGTCTTGGTACTTCTCAGCTTGTTACTTTGTTTCAGAACCTTGCTCGTTGTTATCTTGTCCTAAAAGACTACTTTTGCTTGTACCCCCTTTTGGAGGACATAAGCTATGCATTCTCAATCCCAATCAATCTGGGGTATTGTCTTCTTGAAATGGTCAATCTTTGTTTTCGTGCTTCCTCTCATAGTCCTGTGTCTGTGTCGTGTGTGTGTGTTCTACTTGGGTGCACGTGTTAGGAAGGATGATGCTTGCACCATGCCTTGTTCTACATTGCTTCTTTTGAAGTCCATGCAACTTTATCTTCAAGGAGAGTCTTTGGAAAGAAGAAGAGCTCTGTAAAAAAGTTTGTTTCAATCAAGGAGCAATAGAATACCTTTGGAGAGATTGTGAGCGCCCAGAACTACAAAACGAAAACATTGGTGCAAGCTTCTACACAAGGGACACAATGACTACACATCAGGCCAATTAGGTTTTGGAGCAACACACTAGGAATAGCATTTTCTATTTTGCACAACAAAAAAGAAAATTTCTTTTTTGGACTTTCGAACAACAAAATTACTGAATTTGTACGATTGGATATATTCTAGTCGTACAAAGGTATGTTTTCTTTTCTCTTGGCAGGATATTGAGGGCTTGGAAGTCAGTGTGAGTCTATACAGCTACTGGAGCAGCCCGAAAATCAGCTACATGAACAAGTCTTTTTTTAAAGGTTTCACGTTATGTAGCTGGATGCTAATGCTCGGATTAGTGGACTTAATCCAGTAGGGTCAAGGGGCCCTAGCATTAAGGGAAGCAAGCTTACGTGGGGCTAGAGGAGTTAGAACACTAGCAAAGGGCCAATTGGCTATATTTAGCCAAGACGCTTTTTGGAAAGTGGAATGCTCCCATATATAAGAGTGCCCAAGGCAATGCCCAAAGCTCTAGTGTCTCGTAGCCACCAAAGCCGTCCACAAGGGACCTTCAGCATAGTATCTTGTGATCCGCCATGTAGAAGGTAGGACTCTAGGCTCGAGGTCGAGACCAGACCAGACCATTCAAGCTTAACAAGATTGCCGATGCTTTGAGTCACATTGGGGAGGCAACTCTTTTGAGTTTTACCGAGGCAAGAGCTGACCTTTATGATTCCTAAGAGGGCTATGTAGGATGAACAATCATTTCGATTAGGATTGGTAGCAAGTCCAGACAAGGAGCGCCACAAGATTCAGGGGTCATACCATCGATTTAGGTGTCGGGTGGTAAGTTCACATTCGGAATAGCTTGCTGTTCCGAAATGGAAAGATTTGCATTCCTAATGATGTAAAGTAGGAGGAAGAACTTATACGAATATCATGATGCTCCAACCTCAGGTCATCTAGGAACTTAGGGAACCTATGATTTAGTAAAACGAATGTTTTACTGAACTAAGATAAAGGCCGAGATAACTGACTATGTGATAAAATTCAAGTAGTGTAAAATCAATAAGATAGAACACTTTAGGGCTAGAGGATTGTTGCATCCTCTAGACATCCCTGGGCGTGAATGGGAGAGTGTTTCTATGGACTTCATTGTGAAATTATCATGAAGCCAGCGAGTGCATGACACTATTTGGGTTGTGGTGGATAGATTGATGAATATGGCTAGATTTTCACCCACAAAGATAAGGGCTACTGCATTGGTTCATCAATTTGTTTAGCAACTCTTCAGGCTGTATGGGTTGCCTTGTGATATTGTCAGTGGCAAAGATCTGAAGTTCTCATGCATTTTGGGCAGGAATGTTTAAAAGTTAGGAATCACTTGGAGTATGAGTTTTACTTATCATTTTGAGTCTGATGGACAAAAAGAAAGGGTGAATCCAATCTTGGAAGAAAGCTTGGAGCATACGTCTCCAAGAGGCCATCTAATTGGGAGAAGACGATTCCGGGAAGCTCCCATGCCGGGGTGTGGTTCGTTGAAGAGTGTGTTGATGCTGATTGGACGAGGTGTTAGATCAACAGCGGATGGAGTTCACATTGGCGACGACTAGAGCGAGTGTAGTACTCATTGATATTTGATTATTTCCTTGGCAACTTAGGCGGGGTTTATAACTTGAGCATTGGCATGGTGGAACAGAGCATTGTGGTTCTATTTGTGTGCTATTACTTTGTCATCCGCCACTTCAACCCAACAAAGGCCAATGACAAAGTAGCCATGGTGTGGATGGCCACTAGGAGATGTGGTAAATAGCCATGGCGTGAATGACATCTAGTCATAGGGGATAGCCATGTGGGATGAAGGTGTTCCCTTAAGCAGAAGAATATGTTGGAAATTTATAGAAGTGAAGTAGGTCTCTGGCATCAATACTAGGAGCATTTCGTGATCATTAAATGGACAGAAGTTAAGCTTTGTGATTGTAGTACAAAGCAATGTGAGCCCCCCTATGGCGATTGACTAGTGTGGGCACTCTAAAGAGCATTGATTGAAAACACAAGGTCATACAATGGACAAAAAGCTCAAATGGGCATGCGGAACACACGGGTTGTGGTGAATTTTACAGCAGCCCCTTGTAGAAGTAGGCGGTGGGGATTGTGGATGCAACATGGTAACCTACATAAATGATAAGGTTCTTGGGAGGCTTTGTGGTAAGATGAGGCTAGTTGTTGAAACACAAGGCCATTGGATCAATGTGAAAATATTCATTGAGTTGGTGGCTAGGACAAAAAGCTCATAGTTTGTACTAGGGAGCCACGAAATTGTAATGGGAAACCCTGATCCATTACTACAATTTCTCCCAGTTAAGGATTGTATGTTTGGGTTGAATGATCGGATCAAAATGGAAGTTAGGGCTGAGTATGCCAATATGTTGGGTGATTCAATTGCTATCACATTAAATTACGAGGATGTAAGGGGCAAAACAAGTGGTTTTGTGCATTTGAGTACCCCAAGAAATTAATGTCGGAGAGGAAGTTTACAAGGAAAGGAAATATACAACAAATCAATAATGAAGCCAAGCAAGTTAGGATAAGTGGCAATGGTTCCCAACCAAGTACCACCATAGGGGTGAAAAGAAAAAGGTCCCATATGTAGTTTGGGGTTGGTCAAAATCTTCTTCGACTCTATAGCAGAAAGAGAAGGCAAGAGAACGATTATGCTTCAAATGTTTAAGCCATGCATGAATTTTCTATGCTATTTTTTGTGGGAAATTGCCTTGGGGCAAGTGATGAACGTAAGAATGTATGAGTGAGTCCTATAGAGGGATCACAAAAGGGGCATAGTGGGAAAGCGCATAGTAAGAGGACACTCGGCAAGATGCCGAGTGAGGACCCTTCTAGGGTCTAGGGGACAACATGCAGGTACAAAAACATATACAAGCTATGAAATTGTGATATGCTCATGTGGTAGATATGCGAGGTTTGCAAGTCAGAGGCAAGCGAGTAGATTGTGTTCTTTATAGGTCAAGCAAAAAGCAGGACACAATTGCTTTGCGACAACAGAGGTAGAGTATATTGCTTTAACTGTGCTTGTGAAGCAACAGCAAAGGCTTCTAGGTGAACTTGGTTCACTCCAAGGGAATCTACTATGATCTTTTGTTGCAACATGAGTGCAATTGCTTTAGTAGATCATGGGCACAAACCAAAGAGAGAGAGACCTTTGACCTATCCTTTGTTTCTCTAAAGATCTGTCGGCAGACCTATTCACAAAGGCATTGCCAAAATCAAAATTTGAGAAGCTCAGGGAGCTAATCAAACATGAGAGCTTATACTAAAGAGAAAGTGTTAGAATGATTAGTATGACAATCTGGTGTGATGGACATAGGCTATTGCATTGGTTGAGTCTGTGTGCGCAACTCTGTATATAATTTGTATGTCTATCTTCTTGTGTCGTGGTTTTGTGCATATGACTGTCCATCTCCCTCTTCATCTTCACTTTCTAACGCTATTCTACTCGTTTGCACATCTTTGTGACTGGGATCTAAGGGTAGTGTGATATTTGGGAACAATCCTCTGTGGGATGTGGTTAAACCAAATGTAGGCATTCACTTTATATTTCTGACAAGGCATTCCAACTTTTCAAGGTACTTTTACCAGGCAAATCCCAACAATCTCTGAACCACAATTTTTTTGGTTCATTACAGGCACGGAGATTTTGGGTGGGCCGCCGCATGGTAGTGCTGTCACAAAAACCACCCCATCTGCCATCAAAACCTGTGTCAGCCTCCAAACCTGAATTTGATTTTCTGCCTGCACCAGTTGTCTGCATTTATGTTCCCTCAGCACCCACTTTTAGATCCCCACATGATCTGAGCAGGGTCCAGGAAGGATTCTCCTCTCATTGGGATTGATATAATAACTCACTGGAGATAACTCTCATCCTACATTTCTTTTTTCAATAGGGATTCAGAGTTAGGTTTTCAAGGATATTAGAAATTTGGAATCAGAACAAAAAAATCTGAATTTGCACCATTGGATATGTTCTTGTCTTACAAAGGTGTATATCTATATCTCCACACACGCGCGCACACACACACACATACATATCACAATGGAATGGTCATGCATGATATCTAGATTCCAAACTGGGACATGATCTACAGGCTTAAAAGATTAGTTTTTTTCAAATTGGGGCTATTAAGCTGGGGAATCACATCTGCTGAAGCTATTGGTGGGATTTGGTACGCCACCTTTCCCTTCCTCAGAAATTTGGGCTTCAATGCTGCAAATGAAGTGAAATCTGGCTGCACACTCTGTGCGTGTGAGTTTGCTCCAAATCGTGATTCTTTATTGTTGTGTGACCTCATAAGGAAGCTCCTCATGGCCCCTCGCTGCTAAATCTGTTGGAATTTACATATGTGCCAGGGTCCTTGCTGTTTGGACTGCAGATGGCCTGCAAATGGCTGGAAAAGTGATGGATCTACCACAAACGTGTTGCATGTTTAGAAGGCACAATGGTGGTGTCAACTGCCTAGATCTTTTGCAAGTTGCCAATGTTTTATACTAAAATCTTCCCAGGTTGCTAGCATTTTAACTATTTTGCTGGTAACTCGAATTCTGTTGTGCCTCTGTTTGGTGAAATGCTGAACCTCAACAGGCAGCAAAAAGTCTGATGGATTGTTTCCTCAATTTTTGTGGTTGCAATAAAGAAAGTAAACTTTAGTGCTCTATCCTCTACCTTCATCCCAAAGCTAGCATGATTTATTACAAATGCCTTTTTCAGAAAATCCATCGTAGAAACTATAAGCTGAAAGGCTGGAAGCGGGATTACATACCAATTTTTGGAAATTTTTCGAATGATTGGACTCTTCTTTCTTCTTTCTATGAACTCTACGATTAGGTGAAGATAGACACAGTGAGCCTAACAATTCTGAATACGGTGGATCTCTGACACTTTTGCATCCTGGCATTCAATTTGTGTGTAGTTCCAGAACAAATGCAGTTGGCAAAGGAGGTTGAGACTGAGAATGGAAATGCTGCTCCTTTAAAAGATCCAGTTCCATCAGTTACACAAATTCGAGCTGGAGTTGCTACCGCTATTGGTGCTGTTTCAGCAAATGCAAAATTATTGGCAGACCAGGAGGAGCGTGAAATAGAACACCTCATGGCAAGCATAATTGAAAATCAGGTAAATGGTGACAGTATTTTAGGCTTGTAGTAGAAGAAATTTGATATGTTCAGGTTACTCTTACAATCTCTAAGACATGTTGTAAGCGCACATGGGCTTTATTGTGAACGCAGTTTAAAAAGCTTCAAGGTAAGGTTGAACATTTTGAAGAGCTGGAGTTTCTACTAGAGAGGGAGCATGCACAGATTGAAAAGGCACGAACACAGGTTCTTGCTGATTGGATACGTTATTCACATTATCATTATAATGCTGGCCCTGGGTGAAGGCCGTAACTTGTTGTCATAGTTGTCTATTTCTAACAATCACCCTTATGCTCGCAATAGACGAAATTCTTTTTAGGCTTGACATTTAAAGCAGTGGAGGGGTTACAAAGTCTCAGTTAAGGCGTTGCAAAGCCTCAGCCCTATTGGATCCACTCACTAGATCAGTGGCAGCTGGCTTGTTGTCCATTTGCAAGATCTCTAGCAGATACTGATTCCTGCTTGTGGAGTATGGGATGGAGCACATGCTGCCCTGATCTTTGCAAAAGCACTGGCAGTATGGAATTGCTTTCGAAAGAAGGCCATGATGAAAGAAGACCTTTGCAGGTCCCCTTTTTCGTGCAAGCATTCTGGATCAAACGAAGACAAGGGACTGCCTGTGTGTGACACTGGAATCTTGACAGTCTCAGTTGGTGGAACGCCTTTTGTACTCCCTGATGCCATGGACAGCTTTTCTTCTGTGAGAGACTATTTGCATATCGCGTTGTGAATAGCATTGCCTATTCCCTGTTTTTCCACATTTATTGTCGTGATTTTGACTGCCTCGAGTTGCAGTGAACTGTGAAATCGCTCCTTTTCCCATGACGTTCACAATGACTTGTTTTGACATTATACAGAAAATGTTGCTTTTTTATAATTTTCCAGCACCTCTGCATGCATTATGTGTTCCAATCTTAAACATGCTACTATATATCATCTTCATCATAATCGTTTCCAATACATTCAGTTGATTGAGCTTGTATGGGATTGGTTTGGTTAGAAAAGAGTGATATATCATATGCTGTAGCCCATCACAACTGCTAAAAGATTTCTGGCACTTGTGTTGAATGCCCGGGCATACACCTTTTAAAGGTTCAAATAGAAAAAGAGCCAGACCCGCTGGGCTATCTAGATACACTCTTTCTCCATCACCAAGAGATAAAACCACTTAAAAGGTTCTTAGCAATCCAAGGAAGAGAAACCACCTGTGGAAGATCTAGATACTGCAATTCCAGCTTTATCAAAGCAATATTAGAAAGGATGTATGCATCAATAAAATCCTTTGTTTTCCAAAATTTAGTAAGAAACTACTGAGTTGAATGGCTGAGAGAGAGATTACAAGGACAGTTAATGGGAAGATCACAAAACAAATCAAATTAACTGCGAACAATACCAAGTCTACATGCTTTGAAATCCAAACTATCATCCCATGCTACTATCAAGATTATGCACAAGAGGTGCCTTAAAGATCTTAACACAACTTAGAATCGAATTCTAGGTAACATCTATGAATCTTGTTGTTTTGGTGAGTAAGCAAGAGCTAGATTTGGGAATTGCAACCTCATGTATGGCAATATGCTCAAATGACAAGCATCAATATAGCATTATGCTATGTGCCATCTATTGATGATTACAATAGATTTGAAAGTGAACTTGGATCTATCTGAGAAATTCAAAGAGTTAAAGAGAATGGTGGTAATCTAATAAAAAGGAAGACTAAGAGTTCAAAGGTCTATAACAAGAGCATATTTTTTGAGGTTTTTTAAATTTGGAAGACAGTTATGTTGTGTAGGAGATATATATACATATATATCTCTCTCTCACACACACACACACACACACACACACACATGCACGTGTAGTTTCCTGCTTAATGAAAGCTTTCACCAAATCATGCACTTTAATGATAAATTGTTGAGACAACATTAACAAGCATATGCATAGGATATAAATTAAATATTAATTATTTCAAAATATGAAATTAGGCGGAGATTGAATTCCTTTGATGGATTGAAGTGTATGGGAATCAAACCCATGGTGAGACATATATGAGTATTTGGTTCAATAAGACATTCCCATATCCACAATAATAAATTAGGAAAGTTTGCATGAAAAAGAGAGAGAGCTTTTCCACTAGCTATTTTGATGAGAGAAATGCATATTGAATAAAGATAAATCAAATCGATGTTTTTAATTTCATGCACATTGAACTCGTATGGATGTCAATTGGTGGATGTCAATTTTCTTAATGGAGATCTATGAGAAGAGGTCTATTGTATGTGAGTGCCACTACGTTTTGAAGTAAAGAAAAGAAGAAATGGGAAAAAAATCAAAGAAAAACAAGGTGAATGATATTTAATCATTCAGAATGCCTGCCCAATATAAAAAGAGCAAAAAAGAATCCATTGGAGATGGTGTGGAGGAAGATTGCAGAAGATAAAGGAGAGAGAGAGAGAGAGAGAGAGAGAGAGTAGAGAATGAATTTTTTTTAGAAGTTCACTTGAGCATTTACTCAAACTCCCCCTAAAATGCCTATAAGCCACAAATAAATCTGTGAGGAGGGAAACAAAAAACACATGTACCAACCAAATAGATCCACTCGCATCAACCACTTTAAAGTCTGCATTCAAGTCCATACTCGAGCTAATGAAGAGAAGCCACGTATCAAAATATTGTCCAATAGAAAAATTGCGCTTCCAAAAATTGTAAAAACGCCTAATTTTTGCTTTGCCCAATTTGAAACGTTGCTAAGGCTCCCCCCAAAGGGCAGGCCAAAAAGTATCCCACAAATTTAGTATAGAAAAATTAATGCATACTTCAAGCTAAAAGGATTTATCAAAAGTGAACATGATGAGGGGTTATACTCAAAGGATAAGGAGCCTATGGTGTAATGTGTGGAACACCCAATCCTTACAAGGTTTATAGCTAATATACTATGTTACGTGTTGGCTCTATCTTCTTCTCCTCCATCTCCATCCAAGTCATGGGGGCTCAAAGATGAGATGTCAGCCATTGGATCAAGTCTCCCTAAATCATGGAAAATGGTGGGCGCTATGAGCTGCATGATGTGTCAAAAGCTTACCCACCCACCCATCACATCATACCAAAGCACTTTCCTAAATGCTGAAGTGTCAAAATCTTCCTAACTTGCCCATCACATCAACCTTTTAATTGATGATGTGTCAGCTCCTCGCCGCATGACTTTGGCAGTCGGGAGGTTGGCCTCTCCCTCATATGAAAGTGATTCGCGGCTTTGCCCCTGGCCACTTTCATATGAGGGAAAGGTCTGCCCATGGCCTCTCCCTACCCCTTCCTTATCCCACTCTTGATGCATAGCTCTCTCATGTGATTCTGTTATAACATGGTATCAAAGTCATCCTGCCCTATCTCCCTTTTTTGATCGACTTTTTCACTGCAGCACGTTTTTTGCTCATGTAGAGCTACTGGCTTTTGGAGGAATTTTTTTCGTGGCTGCCATTGCCATTTTTCACCATTGTCTATCTACCCTATTGGTTTTAGGCTGTAATACCATCTACACGTTGCCGCCATTTTGAGGCACGATTATTTCTTTGCATTTTGGGGAGGCTGTCTTCATCAAGATCTTCTGCCATCATTGACCAAGCCATCACCACTACTTTGCACTAGTCATCCTATTAAATGATTAGCCATCATTTCTTTAAAGAGCTTTTGTTATAGATCTACAGAGTAATTAATTATAGGCACAAAGATGGCTTGGAATAATAGGGGGTATTTTTCTATTCAGGTTGTTACAAGGTGCCTTACGTGGTGTCTTATTGATGTGGACTGCTACGAGTTTTCTTCTTGTGCTTCTGCTTGCTAGCTCCACAATCTTGTGGATCACCTCGAGTCATAAAGACAACCTGCTTCAAATTGGATTGCCTAGTCTATTATAGAAAGCACCACCGACCTTCTTGGGAGTTGGCCTATGGTTGACATGTCATACAAGTTTCTTCTAGCTTTAGAAACTCAATTTTATGCTATTCATTTCTATGAAGAACTGCGTATTGTTGGTCATGCAATTGTTTATTTGCTGCAGCCACTATTGGTATTATCGCAGCCTATTCCTCGGGGTCCAAATTATCATATATTGGGCTGCATTGGCCAAGGAGCTATCTACCATAGAAAAGGTCAATAGCAATGGGTTTCATGCATGGAAAAATCAAGTGAAGTACTTTTTATAATGTCCAAAGGATGGTGGCCGTATGTCTATGGAAGAAAGAGATAAAAAACTCATCCCATCATATTAATGAGCTTTGAAATGACAAAGCAAGAGTGGGATCAAATCAAGAAGTTGTATAAGCCATGGATTAAGACTCAAAATTTGCATTGAAAGTTGATTTACTTAGCCTTGAATCTACTCAAAAAGACCTCGATACATTTATTTCTTGCATGCAAGAGATTATGGCCGAATTAGAATAAGGTTGTGGCTAAACCATATTCTACATTGGTCACAAATTTGAAAAATGTTCCCAATCCTATGCTTAAGAGAGTCATCTCACCTCTTCTTGATGAGGAGGAATGAATCGAGTCCAATGGAGCATCCACACCGGGTGCATTGGTTGTTATGAATGAAGCATTGTACTCTAAGTTTAGCTTAATCAAATGCTATTATTATCAAATAAGAGGCGCATTAATGAAGCATTGTACTCAAAGTTTAGCTCAATCAAATGCTATTATTGTAAAGTAAGGGCGCATTAAAGCTAAGTGCTTCAAGAAGGATCCAATGCACAAGCATGGCCACCTTTAACAAGGAGTGTACCACCATGAAGAAGAAGGGAAGTTCACATCTTTTTTTACATCGATATGCTACTTTAGTTAGTACCATGACTCTTATTAATTTAATTTTGTGATAAGCCTAGTTGATAAAGGCTTTTCCCTATGTATCAACTAATGTAGTGCAATACTTCTCTCTTGCTTTATATTGAGGGATGGTGTTGAGATATTATCCTCAGTTTGATTAGATGCTTCTAAGATTGGATAGGAATTTAGAGACATGTTTGCCTATTTAATAGGTGGAAGGTTTGGTGTAATGTGTGGAGCATCAAAGGAGCCTTGTCCTTGTTGCAAGGATGATAGCTAATATGTTATCTTATGTGTTGGCTATATGTTCTTTTTGTTATCCTCGTCCATATCCTTTCTTATCCCACTCCTGGTGCATAGCTCTCTCTCTACATTACTCTACTACAAGCTCATTTTTTCTTAACACTCCAATGGTTTGCCTCCCAACTTTCATACAACCATAGTCTAGAACTTTACAATACTCTTTCTAGCCTTATTGAAATCAATGTGGAAAACGTTCTTTCTTTGATGTGTTGTCGTTCTCTTTGTCTTTTAAGATCGCTCAGCACAATATGTGTCTCTCACTCAATCTTCTACCACATTTTTTTTCATGCACATCTTTCTCTCTACTTATGGGGTCAGTTTTTCTTGGTCACTCTTTGCTTCCTCTCTCAATAGTCTCTCCCTCCCTACTTCCCTGCAACCATAATCCATAATATAGAACTTTGCAATGATCTTTGCAACAATATTTAGTGCTACAATGAGGGCATAATTTTTTGGTTGTTTCTACAATAAAGAGCTCATTATAGGAACTGAAGAATCCTAAATTGAAGAGGAGACTCTTTGTTAAGTGAAGCATACAAACCATATTAGCAATAGCATTGTATGAAAATTATACTTCCATTCCTAGAGCATCAAGGGTGTTGAACATACACTTTAGGGAGAGCCTCAAGGGTGTTGGGCATACACTTTAGGGATCTTTCGTCAATAATTAACACATTCTCAAATAAGGAAGATGGAAGCAAATTGTCATTTGGTCTTTGCAAAAGGAAATCTTATGATGATATGTTGATTTTGTCTTCACATTTTGGACATACGAAACAAGAGTGTCACCAAACAAGGACATTTTTCATCTTCAAATTGCCAGAAAGAAACATGTGAAGCAACTGATGCATTTCCTTGACAAGTCTCAAGTAAGTGATCTTTCATATGTTGGCTGCTACTATTTATTGAAAGTAATAAAATCTACTATACACCGCTATGCATCACATATTATGCACTCATATCACATATATTGGGTTGTATAGATAGCAATTGCTCATATCACATATTATACACTCATATCACATATACTGGGTTGTATAGATAGCAATTGCTAGATATCCACTAGATAGCAACAACTACATACCCACTACATAGCAATAAAATCTATTGTATAGTAATAAAATGTGCTATAAAACATGATATGTTGTATACAATGTTCTACATAAAATGTGTTATATAGCATACACAATGTATTATGTGCTCAATGTACTACATACCATATATAGTGTGCTATATACCATAATCGATGTGCCATATAGTTTTCTATAGAGCATATATAATGTGCTATATAGCATATGTAGTGGGCTATATACAGGGTATATGCATAATGTACTACATAGCACATAAAAGTGATATATGGCATGTACTTTCTTCACAACACTAATAGTGTGCTATATAGCACATACAATTTTCTAAATAGACTACAGTTGGATTTATAGCACCTAACTATGCTACATAGCACATCCATCATTCTAAATAGCAAACATTTTGATTTGTAGCAACTATAGTATGCTATATATCACATACACTTCTATAAATAACATATTTTGATTTGTAGCAGCTATAGTATGCTATATAGCACATACAATTCTATAAATAACATTTACTTTTATTTAGAGCACATACAGTATGCTATTAGCTTTCTAAATATGCTACATGATACATGAGGACCTGAGAATTAGTCTCTAGTTTTTCATCCAACACCACTCAAGATATCATGGCACCATAGACCACCCCTTGGATTTTTTGTCATATTGTAGAGGCTAGGGATAGAGTTCTTTCTCTCCCACATCTTGTATAATTTGTTTTGAACGGAATAAATAACCACATGCCCTAAATAGCCTATAGTTTGATTACAGCCTACACATTAATTTATAGCACCTAAGTGTGCTATATAGCACATATAATGATCTAATTAACGTACACTTTGATTTATAGCACATATACATGTCATATGGTGTTCAAAAATAGCATAAACTTTAAAAATTAGCACCTAAAGTGTGCTAAATAGCACATATAGCACTGTAAATAGCATACACGTTTATTCATAGCACATACAATGTCCTAGATAAAACACATAGTCTTCTACATAGCCTATAATGCACAATATAGAGCACATACAATTCTACAAATAGAATCTACTTTGATTTATAGCCCTTGTAATGTGCTATATAGCACATATAGTATTCTAAATAGCATACACTTAAATCTAAAGCATCTACAATGTCATATATAGCTAGTATATAGCACATACATGTTCCAAATAGCATACATATTGATTTGTAGCGCCTACAATGTGCTATGTAGCATGTATAGTTCTCTAAATGGCATATAGCTTGAATCATAGCACACATAGTGCTATATAGCAGACGCTTTCTAAATAGCCTACACTATGCTGCCTCTACTGTTTTAAATAGCATACATTTTGATTTATAAGACTATAGTGTGCCCTGAATGTGCTATATAGCATATACACTACGGTGTAGATGTTAGAATGTTCTAAATAGCATACACTTAGATTTAAAGCACCTACAATGTTGTAAATAGCATACACTTTGATTTGTACTACCTAAATGTACTATATAGCACATACAATGTGCTATATAGTGACACAAGTTTCTATATAACCTACATAGTGCTATGTTTGCATGACATTGTTCTAAATAACATATAGCATACACTTTGATTTGTACTACCTAAATGTACTATATAGCACATACAGTGTGTTGTATAGTGAAACAAGTTTCCATATAACCTACAGATTGCTATATTCCCATAACATTGTTCTAAATAACAGATAGCTTGACTTAAATCACCTACAATATGCACTATATAGTACAAATATAATGTTTTGATTTGGTCAAGATTCAAATGATTAAGTACTTTTAATAGAGACCTTGGATTAAAGCAATCCAAAAAAGGAAATTGCTCAAAATTTTATGCTCTTCTTTTTATGCACTCAATTTGTGCTTTTGGAAAATGTAAAAGGGTCATTTGTGAATTCCAATAAGTATGCATGGGTAAAGATAAATTTAGGCACGCGTGTTATGTGATGGTCTCAAGGGGTCGGAAAGCACAATGTATAATTTGGATAGCATGAATATAGAATTATAATGTAAAATGCATTACAGGGCCCCATATATGGATTACAGGGTCTTTTAATAGAGACCTTGGATTAAAGTGATCCAAAAAGGAAATTCCTCAAAATTTCATGCTCTTTCTATTTATGCATTCAATTTGTGCTTTTGGAAAATTTAAAAGGGTCATTTGTGAATTCTAATACATATGCATGGTTAAAATTAAATTTAGGCACGTGTGTTGTGTGATGGTCTCAAGGGGGCACAAAGTACAATGTATAATTTGGATAGCATGAATATAGAATTATAATGTAAAATGCATCACAGGACCCATATATGATACAACAAAATAACCCATGTCAAATGTATATAACATAATTGTTTGGATTGTGATCATGTGCTATGCCTGCTATATAGCTATTATGATGTTGTGCTCAGGGAAAAACCTTAGGGGAGAATTTCAGCCCAATAGTGAATTTAGAGGCTTCTTCAAGTTCACTGGGTTACAAATTATGGTGTACACCTATGGCGGGTTCTACTGCAGCATCTCCAATGCCTTCACCTTCACAACCAAGAGAGTAGAAATGTAATGTGCAATCTCCTCTATATAAGTATTTTTAATCAAATTTAGGTCTTATTAAGAGTCATTTTCATGTTTGGAAGTCAATGTAAGCATGAAGAAGCAAGATGCCCTTTCATTTTTGAACACTTTCATGGAAGAATAGCTCACAAAATAAGAAAAAACAAAGTTAAAGCAGTGCTGTCTCTGTGCCAACATGGACTTAGGTAGTACAGAATATGTGTGTAGAGCAGCGGCAAAGCTCCCATTAGGGGAGAATTGGGGTCTCAAAAGGGCCTCATAAGGAATGGGTTAAGAAATGGATTAGGCCTAATGCAAGTCCTCTTGTGGGGTCCAAGGGAGTCCTAACCCCCCCTACCTAGGTGGGTTAAGCCCAGTTGATCCCACCTCTTACACCTCGGAGGGAGCCACCTCTTACACCTCTTACACTAAGGAGGGGGCACTTTTCCCAAAGTCAAAATTTCAAATTTCAAATTCGAATTTCCTCTCTCTCCCTCCTCCCCCCATCCTCCAAAGTCAAACTTTTGAATTTTGAATTTTGAGTCTGAATTCCCTCCTCCTCCCCCCATCCTCCTCCTTGTCTCCCTCCCTCCTCCTCTTCCACATGTCCCATTCCTCCTCCTCCTCCTCCTCCTCCTCCCTCCCACTACCTCCCTCCCCCCTCCTCCTCCCTTTGTCCACATGCCTCCTCTTCCCTTCTCCCACATGCATCCTCCTCCTCCCCTTGCTGCTTTTTCCTCCTCCTCCCTCCTCCCACATGTGTCCTCCTCCTCCCCCCTTGCTGCTTTTTCTTGCTCCTCCTCCTCCCTCATGCTCATCCATTCTCATCTTCCCTCATGCTCATGCCTACTCCTCCTTCCTCCTACTCATGCAAGCTCCTCTTGCCTCCTCATGCTCATGCCTACTCCTGTTGCTTCTACTCCTACTCATGCATATTCGTCCTGCCTTCATCCTCACACCTAGTCCTCCACTTGCTTCTCCTCCCTCGTAATCATTCATGGTCTCTCTCATCTCTCCTCAAACCTCACCTACCTTCTATCATGGCCTATCACAGTCTTTGTAAACTCTGGAGTATTGATAGCACCATTTGAGGAGATCTCCCATGTTACCATATGACCGTACAGTTGCAGGATCAATATGTGATCCATGATTGTTTTTTTCAAGAAAAGAAGCATCTTGAACCTCAGTAGGTGCTCTAAAGAGGAGAATATGAGATAAAATGTTAATTTCGTAGTGTTTTAATGTAATTTCTTACTTTGGATTATCCATAGTGGTGCATTTCTTTTGCTAAGGTTCCCTTACTTGTTCTTTCAAGACCTTCATGGAGGATGATATGAGAATGGTGGGCATGGATGATATGGACTCTTCATATCAAAAGACACAAAGTCATGCATGAGCAAGTTGTTTTGGAGGTGATGCAGGACTTGAAGGGAATGGTGATGCAAACGAGATGCCTGGAGCTTGTGATGCTACTAATGTATGTCTTGAAGTCCAAAAGTTTATTGAAGAAGAAGAATTCACATGATGCATTACATCTATTTAAATTTAAATTTCTAAAATGATGTTTCTTCATATGTGTAGTAGCAAGCAGAAATGGAGAATCTATCCATTTAGAACAAGAAGGCATGGAGAATTCACAATATTGACCCAAGGCAACCTACGTGATCCATTCCAATGTGTTGTACATGAGATTATAAGAACTTACGAGTTGAATGTGAGATTCCAAATAGCATAGCAGTCTTTCTAAGGACTTAGTCGAGGATTCAAAGACCCTATTATTGGTGTATTAGAGTTGAAGTAGAAGAGAAATAGGCTATGAAGCCTCTTTGTAATACAATCTGAAATACAAACACCTATTTCTAATAATATTCTTCTATCTAAAGCAAAAAAGTTTCATGTATCTATGGCTAAATGGTGAATCTTTTGTTATGTCTATTTTAATTATTTGTTGTTTTCAATATTGCATCTTTTTTTATATCAGCTTGCACACAAAAGTTATATCACATTTTGATGTAACTTACAAGTCAATAAAATGTTGATTGCCAAGTTTGGCCATTCCAATACATATGTAGACGGGATTTGACCATGGCACCACATTGATTAGATGGAGTGTTTAAAAACCTTGCACACAAAAGTTATATCACATTTTGATGTAACTTACAAGTCAATAAAATGTTGTTTGCCAAGTTTGGCCGTTCCAATACATATGTAGAAGGGATTTGACCATGGCACCACATTGATTAGATGGAGTGTTTACAAACCCAAATTTGAGATTTTCCTACATCACCTTGTAAAGGATTGATGCATTTCATAATTTTCTACAAAGAAATATAGATTTTGAAGCGGTAGATGAAGAAATTTGACAACTTTGGCCATTTCAATATCAATTTCTAGCAAATGTAGGAGGAATTTGACCGCAGCGGAGAAGGCAAAGTTGGTCGGGACATCATGGGGTGTCCAAAAATGTAAAAATCCACCATGGCATGAATTTGGCCATTTGGACACCAAATTTGCACTGTGGTGGATTTTTGCATTTTTAAACACCTCATGACATCTCGACCAACTTTGTCTTCAGTGCCGCAGTCAAATTCCTTCAACATTTGCCAAAAATGGACATTGGAATGGCCCAAATTGTCAAATTCCTTCATCTACCTAATTGAAATCCATGTGTCTTTATAGATGCATCAACTTCAACATAGATAAACATGGAAAAGAAAATATTTACAAAGTAACTTAGCAAATGATGGTTGGTCAATATGACAACTTATGTGCCTTGTAGCATAGCTTTGGTAAGACCCTTAGGCAATATATTCTCTATATAATTTCTTGTGCTTTGGAGGAACATTGTAGGTTGGCTATGTCAATGTAATTTTTAATTTAATCCAGACGACTTTGATCTTCCACTACATCACCTTGTAGATTTTCATTTTCTTTGTTTATCTTGCCTTTAGAGCCACGTTTTAGGTTGGCTATGCTAATGAAATATCTGATTTCATATCACTAAATCACCTTGAAATAATTTGATGCATTACATGAGAAAATATATATTTTGTAGAGGAATGTAAAATTTTCATTTTCTATGTTTTCTTAGTCATGGAGGTTGGCTATGTCCATGTATCTTTTATTTTAATTTTTAGGTTGGCTACTGTATCACCTTGTAAAGGATTGATGCACTTCATGATTTCCTATGAAGAAATATAAATTTTGAAGAGGTAGATGAAGGAGTTTGACAACTTTGGCCATTTTGATGTCCATTTTTGGCAAATGTAGGAGGAATTTGACCACGGCGCAGAAGGCAAAGTTGGTCAGGACATCATGGGGTGTCCAAAAATGCACAAATTCACCACAGTTAATGCAATTTTGGACACCCCATGATGTCCAGACCAACTTTGCCTTCTGCGCCATGGTCAAATTCCTCCTTTATTTGCAAAAAATGGTCACCAAAATTACCAAACTTGGTCGAGAGTATTATTTTGACTTGGAATATTCATATTTCTTAAATTAATTTTACAAAAATATATATACAAGTAATAGAACTTAATTGCATGGAATATGAAGAGAATAGTAAAATAGCTATAACTTTTGCGCTATAACTCCGATTGCAAATTTTTTTAGTTCAAAATCGAGAGCATGAGTAGCTCTATGATATTTGACTGGAAAAATAGGGTGTATGATGTTTAAATTCAATGTAGAAGACCTTCAAAAATCAGTCACAAGTTGAGGGGGTCATAAATTTATAATTACTTTGGATACAAATGAAGGAAAAGGGACAAGTTTGCAGCTAAAAGGTTACCTCTCTACACAACAAACTTGGAGGTGGTGTATTCAATACTCTACAATTCAAAGCAACATTACCTTATATTGAATTAACAACACATTCAAAATTCCAACCATGACTCAATCAAAGTTATTGCTTATGACATGGTATCTTGCAAGGAAGAGAATGTGATAAAATGTACATTTTTGTATTATAATCTCTCCATTAAAATACAAAGACTCTTCATAGCCTGTACCTCCTCTTTGCTACCTATAATACATAGAAAAAAGAGGCTTTTGAAATTCCCAAGTAAGATCCTAATACTAATACCATCAAGGCTCTCCTCTCAGGGTAGCCGGGCACAAAGTTTTTTACACCATTGCCAATGGGATACAATGCAATAGGGGAAGCCATGTGATGTGGATCACAATGATCAAGCTATCAATACTTTGATGCACTTCAATAGTTAAGTAGGCCATTCTAAAAATTGGATGTGGAAGACCACAACATATCCTCTTGCTCGACTAATATAGTGCACCAATGAGAGATCTCAAATGCCTCCTACATCAATTCAACAACCATTACATTAGCAAACCTAACAAAGCACATTACATTAAAAGACCATAAAATATAAATCAATACATAGGATGCTTACCATCATGGCATTGTCTCCTTTAATGATGCAAGCAAGGCAAATAGGTATAAACTGTAAACTTTAGACATGAAAACTTTATACATATTACTTGAAAACTTTGGACATGAAACCACATAATAAAACCATCAAAATAAAATTCTTCAATGCTTTTAATGTCCTCCAAGTCATGAAGAAAACTATGCAAATTCCAAAATGCCCAACCTATAATTTATGGACAGGTTGTACTAGTCAAACACATTGTTTGATGTTGCACAAGGGATAATATGGACATTTTCATGCATTTCTCTAGATTCTTGCCTGCTATTTCACCATTTCAAGTAAAGTTAAAGGACTATACATTTCGTTTTCCATGACTAAAAGGTATTCCTGCACATAACTTACAGATAGTCCATTGTTAGTTATATCAAAGATTCCACTACTTCCCACTCCTATGTTAAAATAGGATTTTGTAAAGAAGATAGGCAAGGAAGGTACATAGTCTGAGAAATACATCCTTCCTCTTGGAAAGCTTATGTAGACCCTTGGCGAAACCTTCCATGACTATCTAGTTAGTCAATTTGTAAGTTGAAGTCATCCAATGCATTTTTCATGTTCTAGAACACACTAGAGCTTACAATATTGTCAACTTCTATCACTTCCATGCCTCTAGAACACACTAGAGCTCACAATATTGCCATCTTTGGCCACTTTGGTCACTTTGTTCCTGACCATGTCTCTACGACTCACTAGAGCTCACAATATTGCCAACTTGTGTCACTTTCTTCCTGACCATGCCACCAGAACACACTAGAGCTCATAGGATTACCAGCTTGTGTCACTATGTTCCAGACCATGCCTGTTGGGAAAACAATAGCTGTAGGAGAGGAAAGAACAGTTGTATCCTATATGAGAAGGAAAAGAAAGAGGGAAAAAGCTCATGTAGGAGAGCAAAGAGTTGCTGTAGCAAAATCCCAGTGAACTTGCCTATGAATGATTCAACTGGTTCCCACTCCTTGAGGTCTGAAGGGAAAACATCTGCCACCATGAATAAGAGCTCTTAGAAACCAAACACAAAATTTCCAAATGGACTCATTACACTTACAGGTGAAAAAGGTACATAGATAGAAAGGCTCACAGTGTAATGGTATCCTAGATTGATTGAATGATGGAGGAAGCTGCATATCTTTTCCCATGTAAACATGTTGCACTTTTGTGAGCCATCCTTTCTTCCTAAACTTGAACTTCAAGATGCGCCCCTTCCACTCATGCAAGATGTCACCTCTCTTGCTCTTGGGAAGCTTATGTGGACCTTTGGCCGATCCTTTCATCACTATCCAGTCATTTAAGCTATAGGTGCAAGGGTTCCACTCATCCAATGCATTTCTGGTGTTGTGGAAGACACAAGAGACCACGGCATTGCATGGTCTTGTAGCCTTTCTCCTCACCATGCTTGCAGAGGTTGTAACAGCAAGAATGGGACTCCTAGACAAGGCAATGCAGCTCCAACAGAGGCATAAAAGAGGGAGAAGAACAAAGACAGAGCAGCAGCAACAGAGGCACAAGAGAGGGAGAAGGAGAGGGACAGAGTAGCTCTAATAGAGACACAAAAGAGGGATAAGGAGAGGGACAGAGTAGTAGCAGCAACAACAGAGGCACAGGAGAGGGATAGAGTAGCAGCAACAACAGAGGCATAAGAGAGGGAGAAGGAGAGGGACAGAGCAACAACGACAGAGGCACAAGAGAGGGAGAAGGAGAGGGAGCTCCAACAGAGGCATAGGAGAGGGAGAGGGGAGAGAGAGAGAGAGAGGAGCTACAGCAAGCAAGCCAGAGCAGGAGGGAGCAGAGAAAGAGGGGGAAGAGGGAAAATGCATGGGATTTGGTTCAAATCTGAGCGATTTGGTAGGCTAGACTAGAACAATGGGGGGCAGAGACCCTAGAAAGAGGGAGGGGAGAAGAAAAATTCGCAAGAAGGGCCCTACCATCCCATTGAAGGCAGTTTTGGGCTCATGTGGGGGAGGTGCACCTAGTAGGAGGGTCAAACATGGGTTAAGAGGGGGGGATGGTTTGGGTGGTCCTTAGTGTAAGGGAAGCAACCAATAGGGGCTCTCTGCAAGCCTACCCACTCTCTACCTCAACATACCATTGCCCCACATCTTCTAGCATGCCCATTGGTACACGTCAAATCACTCTCTAATCCCTTGAAATTAGGAAACACTAATTGGAGGCCCTTTTGAGACCCTAATTCTCCGCTAATGACTTGTACTTGCATAAGGCTAGGAATATAATCTCTCTTAGGAATCCTCAACATGCAAGTCCTACATGTAATTCCTACATGCATGTTCTACATGCGAGTTCTACATGTAACATGCAACATGTGAGTTCAACATGCGATTCCTACATGCATGTTCTACATGTGAGTTCTACATGCAACATGCAACTCCTACATACAACTTCTATATGCAAGTTCTACATGTAGAGAGACAATGTCTTACAATTCCTACATGTAGAGAGAGAAGCTCTCCAACCTGTATAAATAGCCCATAATGGAATGATGCCCACACTCTTTGGGGCATTGTGTTGAGTTCTACTTTGGTATTCCAAGCAATTGTCTTAAGTGTCCATGCTTCCTTGCACTCCATGTCCAAAAGCATGTCCTAACCTCGCAACTCCTCCTCCCCTCTCCTCCAAGCTTGCAACCCATCCTCTCCCTCTCCTCCTTCCTTCTCCTCCTCCTCCTCCTCCTCCTCCCTCCTCCTCCTCCTCCTCCTCCTCCTCCTCCCTCTTCTCTCTCCTTTCCCCCCATGTTCTAGCATCTTCTTCCTATCCCACTCCTATGCTCCCCCTAAACCCTTAGTTCCTCAACCCTTAACCTCCTTGAACTATGAGGGAGACAAGTTCTCCACCATGTACTCTACCTTGAACCTTGAATCCTCCTTCTAACCCTTGAACCTCTTCTAAACTCTGCAACCTTTCACTAAACCTTGGAACCTCCTTCTAAACCCTGAACCTCCCTCTAACCCTTAAACTCCTCCTAAAGCCTTCAACCCCCAATGAAGGCAAAAGCCTCATTACCCCAACCATAATGATGCACGTTCCTTTCACACATCCATGCACTATGTTTGCTTACCCCACTTAAGCCTATGTCTCTCACCGAAAAATGACTCGAGGTCCTAAGCTACACTTATACTACAAACAACAACATCGATATATCTATAGGTGACAAAAAACCTCAGAATCCTACATAATACTGAGAATACCCTGCTCTTCCTGCGAAAGCCGTGGGAAAGAGCCAACAAGCTGAAAGGTTTGTAGTCGCATACTCAATAGTAATAGATAGAGTATAGCAAATGCTAGGGTCATTGAACTTGAAGATATGCTTTTAAAGAAAACTAACCAACATCTCAAACAAATAAAAAGGATGACATAAAGAGACTCTAAAAATCCAATTGTTTCAAAGTGGATTTAATAAAGGCTTGGTTGAATGAAATGCAAACATATTTTTTTGTACAATTGGATGTCTTGGCAACGGACAAGAATAGTCCATTACAAGCAAAAGACACACTTTTTTATCAAGTATATGCTTTATAGGATGTATGGAAGCATATGCATGAGTTGCATTATAGGATGTATAGAATTAGATTCACGAGTTGCAAAATGCCCAAGAAGTTGATGTGAATAGTGTGTTTATAGTTGATGTTGAGTTTCAAGTTATGAAAGATGCAGTAATGCAAATAGGTCAAGAAGTATGCGATAACATTAAAAACTTAAATTGTTTCAGATTGCAAACCATTCACATGAACACATGAGGCCATGCCACAGAAATGTGGATTGAATGCATAGCCCAATTGTAAGTTTTTCAAAGTGTACTAGTACTTCATTTGGATTTAGAGTATTTGCATTTATTTGGGGACTTTGACACAAGTGTCTTATGCCTTGTATTTGTTTTACAGATTTATATCCATCTACTTACAAAGAGTGGGAGCCTGCAGCATGTGTAACTAGGGTGTTACATGTCCTTCATGTTGAGATCAGGAGTCTTTAGTATGAAGGTCGCACACCATCAAAATCAAAAAAGGACGGGGCCTTCTTCTTTGACTCAATGTTCATTGTGCTAGATGAAGAAGGACAATATGGTAGATTAGAATCTCTTCCCTTTCCTTCTTTTGATAGTCTAGAATGGTCGCTTCCAAGCATGGAGATAAGTGAATCATATAGAAATAGAATGTTTAATGATGTGAGAAATGCTATGAAGCCAATTACTTGTGGAAGAAATGCTAGGTTGATTAGAATTGGACTGGTTGTCTGAGCTATTTGAAAATGGATGGACAATAAGAACATGTCATGCTGAAGATTTAGTACAATGTCGATTGAACACTTCAGATGTGACATTTTGGTGAGCACATCTTACAATTGTTGTTTGTATAAAGAATGATCAGGATAGTATGTATTAACGGATCCCAAATTTTGCAAGTATTTCATTGGAAGGCAAAATTTTTGCATGATTTTCACATATAGAAGGTTTAGATGGAAGAACTTGCAACGGAAAGCAATGGATGATGATCTACGAGATGGGACTCACAATCTTATTGTCAAGGTATTAATTTATCAATAAGGACATCGTGATCTAATGTTGCAATTGGAAGAGGAGTGGACCATGCGATTTATCAGGGGAAGAATTGTAGTTGGCAACAGTAAGCCCTCCCCAAGACTATTATTTTAGACTAGATAATTGCAAAGATAGATATAGGGATGAGACAAGTATCCTTTGTAAGAATTGTTGCCCCCCCCATACTCTAGAGATAGTAGAGGCATGATAGCAGGTATTTCATAATATCCAGTTGCTTGGATCCTTAGTGCTTCAACAATGCACTTAGCAACGAGGCATTGTTACATGTATGAATAGAAATCATAAATAATACAAAGTATTATTTCATTTATTGTTAAGATTTTATTTATTAAGTTTTCACCTCTAGATTAATGGCTCTCTATGGTCTATGAATGATAAAGCGATAAATATTTGTAATTTTAAATCTGTGTGGATATTTGTATATCTATATTGTACAAGAGAGAGTGTGTGTGTGAGACAGATAGATAACAATTTGTGTGTATGTGTGTGTGCGTGCGCGCGCGCACGTGTGTGTGTGTGTGTGTGTGTGTGTGTGTGTGTGTGAGAGAGAGAGAGAGAGAGAGAGGGAGAAGTTGACACTGCAATAAGGGACACAAATAATGCATCAATCCATGAGACAAAATTAGAAGTATGAATAGAGAGAGAGAGAGAGAGAGAGAGTAGTCAAGGACACAAAGGGGACACAAAGGGACACAAATAATGCACTTGGCCACATGAGACATTGTTAGATGTATGAATACAGAGAGACAGAGAGACTATGAGAGAGAGAGCGCAGTTAGGGACACAAAGGGAGGGAAAGAGATAGAGGGAGGGGGAGGGAAAGATGGAGATGGAGACGGGGATAGAAAGAGGGAGATGGAGAGTGGGATAGAGAGAGAGAGAGAGAGAGAGAGAGAGAGAGAGAGGGGGGGGGGGGCGAGAGAGAGAGAGAGTTAAGATTGCATTTATTCATTTGCACATCTAAGTTGAGAAAGAGAAAAATAAGAAAGTTAATTAAGTTCTTTGAGAGACTATGAGACTGAAAAAAAGCCAGATACAACTGATCCAAAGGGTGGAACCACTAACAAAATACAAAAAATGTATATGTAAAATCCTGTGTCCAATTTCCATGACATAGATAGCTAAGGGAAACAAGGCAATAAGATGATCATCGGGTGCCACAGAGAGAGAGAGAGAGAGAGAGAGAGAGAGAGAGAGAGAGAGAGAGAGAGAGCAAATAGGGACACAAAGGGAGGGAAAGAGATAGAGAGAGAGAGAGAGAGAGAGAGAGAGCGATGGAGAGAGGGGGAGCAAGAGAGAGAGAGAGAATGAGGGACACAAATGGAGGGAAAGAAAGAAAGATATATTAATATCCTTGGAAGACTATGCAAGGGGGGGGGGGGAGAGAGAGAGAGAGAGAGAGAGAGAGAGAGAGAGAAACACTTTCCAAAGTAAAAACAATAAATATAAAATATTTTAATTAAAAGCATTTTTAAGGGAAATGCCCATTTTATAAAGTACACTTCTAAGGTCATTTTCACATTTTGAGTTTGCCTGTCTTGAGTAACCTTGCATTCCATAGCCTCCTCTTTTTTCTTCTCAAGCATCCTCTTGGCTTCCCCTAGAGAGGCTTATTTCATCCACTAATTCCCATGCCTCTGTAGATCAGGTTTATCCTATCTTCTACAAGACATTCCATCTTGAGTCTCAATTGAGAGCTCTCCTTCTTGTTGATAATCCCTCTCTTCAATTTTTTGATAGACTTATTAATGGGCAATCTATCATTATTGCTAACTCCCCTCACCAATGGGTTTCATTGGATATTTTGAGCTCTTTTGACCAAAGTGCTAACTTCAAGAAGACATTAGGTAGGACCATGGATAATGTCCCTATCTCTCTTTGTGAGTATGCTATTCCCATCGGGGATGACTGATCTTCCCCAATTCATTTGATTGAGAGAGATATAGCCCTTACCATTCTCCTTACAACTAGCAAGTTTGATGAGGATGTTGGCGAGCAGCCCGAGGGTCCTGCATCCACAAGTGGTGGAGCAGGTCCATCAACCAAGTGGTGGAGGAGATGACATAAACCTAGACATAGAACCTGAGGAGCATACTATTAACCTAGCTGAGGAGCAACTTAAAGGTGAGGTCATCTTATCATCATATCCAACTCATGCATATCCATCCTCCACTTATAATCCAAATGAGGCAATACCTCGCTTCGGTTTATCCAATCAGGATTGAGCGTGAGGAATACCTTACCCTATTAGAAGTGATGGAAGAAACCGATCTCTGAGAGGATGAGGTGCTATGTCAGCTCTTGAATGACAACTTTGATGATGTCATTGACTTTGATGCCCCAGCCAACAATCTAGCAATCGATGAGATTGCATGCTTCAATGACTCGAGCCTCACCGATTTGGAGGCAATCCAACGAACATAGAAGGCAATCGAGGATGCTGGACTAGAGTACATGTGCAATGAGGAGTTCATGAATTTGCAGAGGGAATTGTTTAGGGAGAGACATGAAGAAGCCGGGACCTCAAGCCAACGTGAAGTTCAAGACAGGACCAACCACAAAATGAAGTCCAATTGGACACTATAGCTAACGATGCAGTTTGCGGTGAGGTAGAGAAGGTATGTAGCTTTGCCAACTTCATCATGTGATTCAATATCATCAGTATAATTCTAGGTTCCATTTTAGCAATAAAAATCATTGCTTTGTCTTCAACTGGTAGGGAATAAAAAATAGTGTTTAGGGTTTAGTCTTCAAACACCAACCAAATTTTTTGAAATTAAACCCAGGCTATCCTGCATGCATACCAAGCATGTTCATGGATTTTCAACCCAAAATATTCCCTGGAAGCATGATATTTGACATCCTGGGCCCTATTTTTGAACCTGGATTTTTCGCCCAAAAAACAAGGCCCTGGTCACATGATGTCGGATATCATGCTTCCAGGGCATATTTTGAGCTGAAAATCAATCCATGGACATGCTTGGTATGCATGCAAGATAGCCTGGGTTTAAAATCAAAAAATTTGGTTGGGGTTTGTGCCCTACATTATATTTTTTATTCCTACACTTGAAATTCAATAAATTTGACTCTCCACTCCCATAACCCCCTCCAACTTGTCCCTGTCACTCCATTTGTGGAAAAATTAGGGTTATGGTTTTCTCACATAGGGAAAATAACAGGTTTATCGTTTTTATTCAGCCCATAGGGTATACAATTAGGTTTAGGTTTTCTCACATAAGAAAAATAATCTATTAAAACAATAATTCCTGGGAGGTCATTGAGGCATAAGTAATTCTTGGGAGGCCATTGAGGCATAAGTAACCATGTGCATGATTTTTACGTAAAAAAAAGCCCTACAAGCCCTAAATTTGACATCATGCGTCCAGAGCCCAATTTTTGTAGAAATTAGGCTCTAGTCACACGATGTCAGATTTAGGGTTTGCAAGGGGGTTGCAAAACGTGGGCTCTAGTCACACGATGTCAAATTTAGTTTTGCAAGGGGGCTTTTTGCATAAAAATCATGCACATGGTTACTTATGTCTCAATGGCCTCCCATAAATGATTGTTTTAATATATTATTTTTCCTCTGTGAGAAAACCCTAATTCTTATTAATTCCTTAAAATTGATGTTTTCTTAAATTATATAATCTTCGGGTTTTGATGTGATATGTTGTTTGCAGGATATCTTATGGGTCGATGAATATGTTGGACACAAGGCTGGAACCGAAGGGTCTTCTGGTGGGGGGATGGCTTCGATTAGCCACTACATCAACAGAGTGGCTCAACACATTTTGGTCTTCCATCGACAATTATCATCAAATAAAGCTGAATATTATGAAGTTCAGGGTCCTTAGTCGGATGGTGAAGATGAGGGCCATCCGTCCTCTTGCAGATCGTGTTCTTTTGGTTAGGCGTAGTGTAGCTTTTTTATTTCTCAAACACATGATCTGCTCCTCTCCATAACATCATAGCTATCTATTGCAGGGCTGGCTGGCGTTACAAATCCCTAGGCTATAGAGAATGAAATTATGCAACCCTCTCTTCTTCAAAGGATCTAAATCAAGCAAGAAGAAGCATAGACTAGAGTAACTTGTGCCTTAAAGTGGGTGCTCTTTGTAATACCACTCTATGTCAATAAAGAATACAATTTTCAAATTATTTTCTTGTTTGTTACAGAACTTTGTTTCCTTTTGCATGTTAAGTATAATTGAGTATTATTTCCTTTTGCATGTTCAATTGAGATTTGATCTTTATTATTTCATTTTGCATGTAAGTAAATTGAGATTGCATGTAAGTAAATTATAGATTGCAAATACAATAAAAATAAATTTGAGATTGCACATACAAAGACAATGCAAAAAAAGACACTTTATTATATTAAAAAGAGGTTGATACAAGAGTGATGCACAAAGGTAGAGTACATGAACTCTAACTATCGCCCAATAAACTGCATGTCTTTGGTAGTCACAGTGACCCTTTTCCTATGGATTATACAGCCAACTGGGTTGAGGTCTACTAGGTAGTAGGCCTCAGCTGCATGCTACATGGCAAGCAAGGCGTCTCTGGAAATATGCCATGGAGCCTCCACAACTCCATGCCTATAATACCGAGACATGGGGCTATTGTTGAGGTCCTGTATGACCTCGTGTACCACCCTTGTGAAGCTTGCCATCGGGATGAGTAGATCAATAGATTTTTGAAACTTTCTGATTTCTCAAAGTGCCACAGTCCCTGTCTTGAACCTGTATCGCCTCACTAGAGGAGGGCCTCTTTGCCCTTGATGTGAAGGGCCTCTTCCTAGATGTGGAGGGCCTCTTTGCCTTGGACCTAGAGCTGTGAGTCCTCTCCCTCGTGGGCATGGACACTGATTCTTTGCTCTTGACTTGGTCCTCTACTCCTCTGTCCTTCGCTAGTTGCTCTTCCTCGTGCTCTTCTCTGTGCTCTTCAACCTTTGACAATATCCTACCAAACCATTCTCCCCCTTACACAAAAACTTTATTACGTTGTTTAATCCATGGAATTGAGGAGTCTGATAAGTTTGTGGATCTACTAGATATATTTTCCCTTAGAACCACAAATCCATATGTGTTTTTCCTTGATTTCAAAGAGCTACTAAATCACTTTCACTTGCTAAGGAGGAATCTTTCCTCTTTAAAAATTGTGCATTCTCTACATCAATTTGAAAATGGATATCTACCTTTTTTTTAATTCTGAGGGGCTTGCATGATTTCATACACTTTCCACCTAATATAATATAACATTGGCATCAACAAACAATATACAAACATGACATGTTTCAAAAAAGTATGAAACCAAGCAAAAATGAAAACCCCAATTGCATGCAAAATCTAACAATTGAAATCAACAAATTCAAAAAACATTTACTTATCATCAAGCACTGTTAAACTATGTGAATGAACAATACCTCACAAGGATCTTTGCAGGGAAAATGTGATCAAACTTGTTGTCCTCAATGGTCCCTCTTGTAATCTAGGATGTTGAAATTGATGGATTTTTCTCCAAAACTAATTATATGCTTCCAAACAACTCCAAATCTATTTCAAACCATCTTCTATAAAAAACCTCAATAGTAAGAGTGTATCTTTTAAAACAAACAAATCTTTCTTCCTCTTCAAGTCATGTTAAAAGAAAACAACAAAATTACCCAAACAAACTATAAATTAGTTGCTTCTTCAAAGTTGCATCATTAAATCTCGTTATTTTCATTGTCTTGCATTGTTCTAAAGGTTTTTGAGAGGTTTTCTCACCTAAATCTCCATGCAAGTTGCTTTGATAGACCCTGATTTCAGTTGAAAACTAAAAACATTCAAAAACTACATGAATGAATAGTACCTGATTCTTGGAGCAAGGTTCTTTGAAAGAAAAATGTCATCAGACTTGTCCCTCCCAGTGGTCCCAAATGTAATCTAGGAATGCTGAAGTTGATGGTTCTTGCTTCAAAACAAATTATATGCTCCCAAACATCTCGACATCTATTTGAAGCAATATTTTGTTGAAAACTAATGATAATAAGAGTGGAAAAGACTCATTTCTCATGAAATTTCTTACAAAACAAACAAATCTTTCAATGTTTTCAAACTATGTAATAAAACAAAACAACACAACTACACAAAATGAACTAGGAACTAATTGTTTCTTCAAAGTTACATCATTAACAAACAAATCTCATCATAATCACTGTGTTGCATTGTTCCAAAGAGATTCTCACCTGAACCTCCATATAAGCTATCTGGATGGATCCCAAACCTTCACAAATGGTTTGAAATCATGCACCCTTAGAGATTGTAGTAGGGCAAGTGACTAGTATTGAGAGAGGAGGCAGTCGATAGAGCGAGAAAGGAAAAGCGAGTAGGCCCAAAAAAGCGAGCGAGCTTTTCCACAATTTCCTTATCGAGGTACTCAAGGAAACCACTATTTGGGAAGATTCTCGAAAATAAAACTTATGTTACTGTGTGTAACATTACCAATATTGTGAATTATAGTCTACCTTAAGTTCCAATTGGAGCCATACTCACATTATGCAACAATAGTATGTGGGTTTGAAAGAAACCGAATTTCCATTCCAAAGAGGATTCCATTACTGATACAACAATTCTTTTGCATTTGAAATGGGTCTTATTGTCAAACTCCTTCAATAATCAAAACAAATGCGTTGCTTGATATGTTGAACTTAGTAACATAAACATCACTTCACCCATATGCAGGGAAAAAAAAACTGTCTGTAGACTTCATAGCATGGGATTGCATCAACACTTATGACATTCAAAATGGTTCTTCTTATTAAAAGTGTTATCAACCATGAAAGAAGTGAATGTTTAAAAATAGTTCACCCATATGTTGAAAACCCCGTGTCATTTATGACATTCAAAATTGTTCTTGCAACCATCATGTAGTTCCTAGAGATTTTGCCCATACTTCCAACCCCTTCCCTTCAACCACTGAGGTATCTAATAGTTTTATAGAACACTTGAGATATCATCACCTCCTAATATAAAACCATTATTACTATTTGTAGAACACTTGAGATATCATCGCCTCTTAATACAAGACGATTCTTACTATTTGTAGAACACTTGAGATATCATCACTCCTTCCCTTCAGCCACTAAGAGGTACCTAATACTTTTGTAGAACACTTGAACCATACTATTTGTAGAACACTTGAGATATCATCACCTTTTAATACAAAAGCATTCTTACGATTTGTATAACACTTGAGATATCATCACCTCTTAATATAAGACTATTCTTAGTATTTGTAGATCACTTTAGATATCAGTGCCTCTTAATACAAGACCATTCTTACTATTTGAGAGATTAATGGATTAAAGGTTTGAAGCTCATAGGAGACGAAGGAAGAGAAAGTCAGTTTCAACATGAGGACAATAAAACTAATTGGAATATTTTGACTTGTGTATTATACCTTTTTGAAGACTATGAATTTAAGTCAATTTCAACATTAGGATGATAAAACTAATTAGAATATTTTGACTTATATATTATATATTTTTGAAGACTCTAAATTTTAATGAGGAGAGGCACGCACACTACTTAGTAAATACACCAATACTACTACTAGCCTATGACTATTAAGCCTAGTAGCACCAGTGTGATTTTAAGCCTTGTATCAGCCTTTTGATAATTTTCTTTCATTGTTAGTGCAATAGAAATTATTCCTTCTATCAGAAGAATCTTGCCAAATTTATTCAAATTGATGATTTTGTAGTCTACAGCCACTATCCTCTGACTCCCAAAAATATATTAAATGTGAGCACCCATTTATCTTGTATGATCAACCCTAGACTATGCTACGATAGGACATTACTAGAACAAAAAAAATATGAATTGATATGGCGATGTTCGGTGTGAAATAACCAAATTAAGATTTAATAAAAAAGAAAACAATTAGAATCAATAGGCTATTCAATGGCTCAAATCTGCACAGAAATTATAATGTGCCTCCCAACTATTATGCATTCCAGCTCCTCATGTTTGACAAGAATGCAAACAATAATGAAATCACATTATCTTTAGTTTCAAAGTAAGCAAAGCACGAAAACTAAATGAAAACGTATTGGATGAGGAATAGATAGGTATAGATATAGATAGACCTATATATATGCATTCATAGATATAATGATGATTAAAGTTGGACGGTCATAATAATATTATGTGTACTATCATTGGGATTAGGACTACTATTGGTAATATTGTGTGTAGTAGTAGGAGAACTACCATTAAGGAACACTCTAATAAAATTACTAATGGTGGTGACAAAACTACCACTAGTAGTTTGGTAATTACCCCTAACATCTACAACAAATATTTGACGGGTAGCTAGTATTAGGTCAAAAGGCCCCAATTGTGCTATATTAATGGACCAAAAAAGGGAGTGCTATAGCATCACCTAAGGGTCACTTTTTATCCATGAAAGAAACAAGTCGGTGCAACCTAGGTCATACAGATCTAGGTCATGTGGAGTGGTTCGCATCTCTTTCCTTGACAAAAAAGTTACACTACCTTTGATAGTAACTATAAAGATTGTTGCCATAGTGCCGTAGAGTAGCCCCTAGGTTGCACCATCATCCTTTTTTGCATTTGAGCCATTAATTTTGATCCATTGATTTTATGTACAATTATTCTACTATATGTTTACATGTCCTTAATAGGATCTTGATATAATCCCTTCCATTGTAAGTACTTTTACTATAAGTTTCACATATCCTTAACAAACCACTAGGCTTCAACACAGATTCATTCTTATGTTTCAAGCCTCAAACTCAAACACCCTTGTAAAAGGGATAATGTATTAAAGCTACATTCAATCCATCAAATCTTTTGAATGATAGTTCTATTAAAAATTCATGTATCATCAATAGGATTTCATCCATTATATGTTCTTAGAAGTAAAGAATGCACAAGTTTCATTTTGAAATGGTTGTCATCA